>NC_061096.1:23118529-23176029 GCF_015104395.2 Macrobrachium nipponense
GTTAATATTGATTTTTATGCTTGTTATTCATACTGTAATTAACTGTAGGAAATTCTCTCTCTCTCTCTCCTCTCTCATCTCTCTCTCTCTCTCTCTCTCTCGTCTCTCCCTTCGTCCCTCTCCCTCTCTCTCTCTCCTCCTCTTCTCCTCTCTTCTCTCTCTCGGAGTCCAGTCACTCGGCAAGAAGTCATCTTCACTCCCGCAATTGGAAGAAAAGTTTGTATCATCACTGGAGGATTCAGAACTAGAGCTCTCATCATCAAATAGGTTATCAATATCACACTCCTCATCTAGTATTTGATTGATCTCACCTGAAGAAATATGCCTCCTCTTTGGGACATTCATTGTGAAAGACGCCGAAATCCAATTTGTCTCGATAAACGCCCGAAGCTTATTGAAAGAAAAGCCCAACAGGGACAGGCAGTTTTTTTTTTTTTTTTTTCCTAGCATAAGCGGACCACCAGGAAAGAGTTGCCAGGCTGGAAATAAGTTTCCCATGTGCAGAGTGTTACCAATGATGTTCCTACACTTTCTATACGAGTAACGTATTATTACGGGGCTGACGGCTTGACAAGCAACATTAAAGTCTTGAACGTAATATCCCGTTGAAGGCGCTACCGAGTAGATCGCGGTAAACGTATTATTACGTGGGTGACGCTTAACAGCTTTATAAACTGTTTCCATGAATTCTAGTTGTCATAGTAATGCAATAATGATAAAATTGCTTTAATATTTATGTATATATACTTCCAATACATAGCCTAATTTCACCAATTTCAACGTTTTTGTGTGTAGTCTTATACCCAGTTTTTTTGGAGGTCAACACATACTGAATGGCAACAGAGAGAGAGAGAGAGAGAGAGAGAGAGGAGAGAGAAGGAGCGAGAGAGAAGGAAGGATGCGAGAGAGCGAGAAAGGAAGGCGGAGGAACGAAGAAGAAAAGGGATGGCGGTGGAGGGGTTGGGGAGATGGTAGGTGGAGCTTTATACGCGTGTTCGTATCCATTTCTGCATAATGGAGTTTTGTCTCTTGGTACAAGGACAAGTGGTCGTTATTCTTTACGATTGGTGATTCACGATACCCTTATAAATTACGGCACTGGGTGTAATGCACTATAGCAAAATCTCGTTCTGTTAAGAGTGTTCGTTACAGAAATAGGTATTGCCCAAAAACGTGCTTGCACTGTCTCTGAAACACCCATAGTAGACATGCGCTTAGTTGTCAATCAAGTTTTTATAACCAAGTATTTTTTTTTTACAAGCTAGCTATTGAATAAATTTGTATTTTTTCTCAGTCAAAACATATGCCCCATCAATGCTAACTTTCCTCTTTTAACGACTTTCTGGTCATTGCAAATTCGGCCCATAATTTCTTATTAGGTGCGAAAACAGAGGCCCATGGACCGAAAACGATTGCGTCACACTACGGCGATAATCCACAGTAAAAACATCTTCATAATATCCAAAAAGTAAATAATAAAGATATATATGCGCATTAACGATTATAACAATTACATGTATAGCTGATAACAATCTGCATGAATAACTGGTAAACTGTTCTGCAATGACAGTTGAGTAAAGCAATTATTTACAATAGGTACGAAAGTCAAGATGTCGTGACGGTCATAATACAGAACTTGAAAGAACGTTCTAATTCAGAAAAATAATTACTTAAATTTGAGTCAGAGTCGAGTTACTTTTTCAATCAAACGAATATTTTCCAAAGTTAATCGTCAATAAATTATGTTTAAAATATTGATGTTTTTACTACTTATTTAAAATTAGCCCAAGAGCCGCTTCTTCGTCATCTTCTACCCAAACAGCTGTTTTACGCCTGGCTTGTTGTTGTGAGAAAATCGTGTTTCGATTGTTGTGATAAAAAGTGCTCCAGCGTCTGTGGTACAAGTGGTGTGCGGATTTTATCACAGGAAAATGGAAAGTTTGTTGACACAAAGGCAAGGACTCCGTAAACATCGAGATGGCGTCAATCTTCGAAACATTTTTAGTTGTAAGTTAAAAATTTCTAAAGCGTTTTTGGTGAGATTTCCACTGCCGGGGTTGGGCGCCATTTTCAGTAACCTCTGTTTAAAAAATCTTAAATTTGGCCATAATTTTTCTAACTTTGGAGAAAAATAACTTACTAATTCGAAAGGAGAGTAGAGGAGTCTTTTAGCTCCGTTTCTCACCAACAACAAGTCGCGACTGATGCCCATCTCGGGTGTCAGGACGCGTTATAATGTAATTTTTCGGAGGGTGGCTTGCATTGATTGTAGGTGGCCTGCTTGGCCTGCTGTGATGTTCTACCCTACATACTTACTTCGAAAGGAGAGTAGAGGTCTTTAGCTCCGTTTCTCACCAACAACAAGTCGCGACTGATGCCCATCTCCGATGTCAGGACGCGTTATAATGTACTTTTTTTGGGATTGTCCATGCTGATCGTACATGGTCCACTCTGGACCCTACGGTTTTTTACCCTACTAGTATTCCGATGACAGATCAGCTGACACCGACCACCTCTTTAACTAGGCCTAGGTATGGATTAATAAGTTTGGAATAGGCCAAATAATCCTTGACCCAACACAATCCATCCAAATGTTAATCATTCAGTAACATAAGGTAGAAATAAAAGGTTGGCTGGTCCAAAGCCTTAGAGGTAAATGCGGCCTAAGTCTGCTCAACACTTCCTGACACTGTAGGAACGTTGGTCCACTTCACTGACAGTCCACCGTTCACTTTCAACGACAATTATACCTGACCACTACACATCTTACCATGTTTGTCTTTCTTAGCAACATCATACGTTCGTATTAGGGCCGAAACTCGGCGTATATCACCGTTAAATACACTTTCATGCAATTCGTATGAATTATTATCGTCGGCCATGTTTACATATTCACTCTCTTTAGTCAAGCGAGTATCTTTATAGTCAATCTTGCGGTTAGGATAAATGAGAAAAAATGTTGATTGTGATTGAGATTATATTATCGTACTATCTAAATTATTAAGATAAGTATGATATTAATTTGCTCATTTGTTTACGCAGGTAAGATGTGTGTACTATGGAAATATTTTGATTAATTGACAGATACGCGACAAAGAAAATGAGAGTGAAGATTATGACATACTGAAGAAAACTTGCGTTCAATAAAAAAAATAATAAACAAATAAAACGTATTCTTCTTGTCAATCATTCATGTCATACACTTTTTTGCAGAAAAGCATATCTTTGTATGATGTCATATTAAATATAAACTTAACGATATTAAAACTAAAAATCTATAACATCTACGTTTATTCGGGTGATTGCATCACTATGGCGAACTCGTACTACAAAGGGCTTAGAGTGACATGCCTTGAGCACTTCGTGTACGTAACTAAGATGTTTTAGTTAGTAATTAGTATAGTGATGCACGGTGCAAATTTGTAGTAAAGTCATTAATTAAGGTGTATATGATTATTTAAGCATTTCTATGAAACAATCGCATCCAGATAAGTAGGCGCTGCAAAAAAGTATATACAGAGGATGGACGGACATTTGGCGAAATGCCTCCCTTACAACAGTAACCATAACTATAAATATATATATATATATATAAAAATATAATATATATATATAATATATATATATATATATATATATATTGATCTCTATGTGTTAGTTGGGAAGCACGCTTAATGAGAAAAAGTTTCACCAGATCATTTTTTTTACCTTAAATGTATACAGAGATCAAACTAGAAGTGCCTCGTGTCTGATTATTACTATGAACAACATAGCAATTTACCGGATTTTCTGTCCACGTTACATCATACCCTATTTCGAATCAGGTAATAATTAATAATAATCAATCAATAATAATAATAATTAATTAAATAATAATAATAATAATAATAATAATAATCGAAAAATGAGACCATAAACCACAAAGCAAGCTAATGTCCGGCACTTGCACAGAACTAGTACAAAAAGAGGCATGATTCAGTGGCAAAAGCCCTCCACTGGAGCCTGTGCAGGAAACATCAGCTACCTTGCAGTAATAAGTGTTACGAGCATCAACCTCAAGGATGATAGAAACGATCAGGCAAAGATCCTCTGGGACTATGGTATCAGAACAGATAGGGTGATACGTGCAAATAGACCAGACGTGACGTTGATTGACAAAATCAAGAAGAAAGTATCACTCATTGATGTTGCAATACCATGGGACACCAGAGTTGAAGAGAAAGAAAGGGGAAAAAATGGATAAGTATCAAGACCTGAAAATAGAAATAAGAAGGATATGGGATATGCCAGTGGAAATTGTACCCATAATCATAGGAACACTAGGCACGATCCCAAGATCCCTGAAAAAGAATCTGGAAAAACTAGAGGCTGAAGTAGCTCCAGGACTCATGCAGAAGAGTGTGATCCTAGAAACGGCGCACATAGTAAGAAGAGTGATGGACTCCTAAGGAGGCAGGATGCAACCCGGAACCCCACACTATAAATACCACCCAGTCGAACTGGAGGACTGTGATAAAGCAAAAAAAATAAAAAAATGAAAAAAATAAATAATAATAATTATAATAATCATACTATAATGGGCGTAATGTCTGTCTGTCTGTCTGTCTGTCATTCAATCACGGCCAAACGGCTGTTTAGATGGGCATGAAACTTGGCAGGGTTATGGTGGGGACCCCTAAGATGGTTTGTAATGGGGTTTCATCCAACCTACTTCCCTCCTTTGTAGAGGGTGGGGGTGAGAAGGGATTCCCTGAAACGGAGCAGTTTCTGGTCGTGAAACGAGGCTGGTTATTCCCGTAGACTTAGTTACTTTACGATTTTTCATACATAATTTCTGTACAACTTTCCTGGAGAAAGTCGCGAATATTTCAGCTCAGACACAATAGAAGATGAAAATTATCATCAATATCCCCAAGATTTTTTGAATAACTTAAATCCATTGGGACTGCCAGTGCACAAAATAATGTTGAAGAAGTACTGCCCGGTAATGTTGCTTCGGAATTTCGATCCTGCCAATGGACATAATAAAAAGTAAACTGACAAGTTCCTACTTTCTACTCTTTTTTGGAAGACACAGGATCATAAGAGCATTTATCAGTAGCCATAACGCACTGACATACAAGTTGCGTCTTGGCAGTAACATAATGAAAAGAAAGATACTTTATTATTCGTATCAACGTGCAAAGTAATTGACAAAGAAACGAAACAATCAAGATCCCTGTTCCGTTGAATGAAAGTCACCGACAAGAGAGAGAGAGTGCCATTTAACGACATTAATGCACTACAATTTTATAATTTTATCTTGCTATAAAAAAATGAGAGAGAGAAAGAGAGAGGAGATAATTTGTGATTTGAGAGCTAAGTAATCCGATAATCCCATCACCGTCTTCGTTACTTGACTTACATTGAGAGAGAGAGAGAGAGAAAATCATTAAAAGAGGGTAAACAATAATGAATACGAACTTCTTTACGTTCATTGATTGTCCCTTCACTTACTTTGAGAGAGAGAGAGAGAGAGAGAGAGAGAGAGAGAGAGAGAGAGAGAGAGAGAGAATGTCATTAAAAGTGGGGAAACAACAATGAATAAGAATTTCTCTGCATTCAGTGATCGTCCCTTGAATTAAATTACGAGAGAGAGAGAGAGAGACTATTCGTGTAATCCCCCTTATTTTAATGTTGCTGAACAAATAGTACATATAAATTTTTCACTTCTGCACCCGTATTTTACCAACCATCATAGATGGGTAAGTTTGCTAGTAATAATAATAATAATAATAATAACATGAGAAAAGTACTACAGAAGATGGATGCCGGGTACCAACTCAAGAAAAGAGGCAACAGAGTTAACCATATGATGTTCATGGACGACATCAAGCTGTATGGTAAGAGCATCAAGGAAATAGATACCCTATTCCAGACTGTAAGGATTGTATCTGGGGACATCAGGATGGAGTTTGGAATAGAAAAAGGCGCCTTAGTCAACATACAAAAGGGCAAAGTAACAAGAACTGAAGGGATAAAGCTACCAGATGGAGCAACATCACACATAGATGAGACTGGATACAAATACCTGGGAATAATGGAAGGAGATATAAAACACCAAGAGATGAAGGACACGATCAGGAAAGAATATATGCAGACTCAAGGCGATACTCAAGTCAAAACTCAACGCCGGAAATATGATAAAAGCCATAAACACATGGGCAGTGCCAGTAATCAGATACAGCCCAGGAATAGTGGAATGGACGAAGGCAGAACTCCGCAGCATAGATCAGAAAACCAGGAAACATGACAATACACAAAGCACTACACCCAAGAGCAAATACGGACAGACTATACATAACACGAAAGGAAGGAGGGAGAGGACTACTAAGCATAGAGGACAGCGTCAAACATCGAGAACAGCACCGTGGGGCAATATCTGAAAACCAGTGAAGACGAGTGGCTAAAGAGTGCATGGGAAGAAGGACTAATAAAAGTAGACGAAGACCCAGAAATATACAGAGACAGGAGAATGACAAACAGAACAGAGGACTGGCACAACAAACCAATGCACGGAAAATACATGAGACAGACTAAAGAACTAGCCAGCGATGACACGTGGCAATGGCTACAGAGGGGAGAGCTAAAGAAGGAAACTGAAGGAATGATAACAGCGGCACAAGATCAGGCCCTAAGAACCAGATATGTTCAAAGAACGATAGACGGAAATAACATCTCTCCCATATGTAGGAAGTGCAATACGAAAAATGAAACCATAAACCAAATAGCAAGCGAATGTCCGGCACTTGCACAGAACTAGTACAAAAAGAGGCATGATTCAGTGGAAAAAGCCCTCCACTGGAGCCTGTGCAAGAAACATCAGCTATCTTGCAGTAATAAGTGATAGAAAACGATCAGGCAAAGATCCTCTGGGACTATGGTATCAGAACAGATAGGGTGATACGTGCAAATAGACCAGACGTGACGTTGATTGACAAAATCAAGAAGAAAGTATCACTCATTGATGTTGCAATACTATGGGACACCAGAGTTGAAGAGAAAGAGAGAAAAAATGGATAAGTATCACGAAAACCTTTGACAAAAAAATAGAAAATAAGCAAAAATACCTTTTTGAAAATAGAAAAAGAAGGATATGGGATATGCCAGTGGAAATCGTACCCATAATCATAGGAGCACTAGGTACAATCCCAAGATCCCTGAAAAGGAATCTAGAAAAACTAGGGGCTGAAGTAGCTCCAGGACTCATGCAGAAGAGTGTGATCCTTAGAAACGGCGCACATAGTAAAGAAAAGTGATGACTCCTAAGGAGGCAGGATGCACCCGGAACCCCCCACTATAAATACCACCCAGTCGAATTGGATTTTTTTCTGTGATAGAGCAAAAAATAATAATAATAATAATAATACTTTGAAATACTTAGCAATGCCTCAAACTCAAGGTTGGATTTCGGGTCTGTATCCATTTTAGAGACTAATTAGGCACCTGTACAAAACCCATGCTTCGTAATTTTCCAAACTTGATGGTGCATTTCAGGCCACCAGTAACGTATGTGTGTAAGAATGCCTATATATATAAATATAGATATATATATATTTATATATATATATATATATATATCTATATATATATATATATATATATTATATATGATATATAGATGCATTCATACACATATACACACGTTATATACATATATACATACACACACACATATATATATATATATATATATATATATATATATATATATATATATATATATATATATATATATATATATATATATATATATATATATATATATATACATAAATATATATATATAAATATATATATATATATATATATATATATATATATATATATATATATATATATAACATAGCTACCTGGTGGGCAAACAAGTTCTTTTGGGTGCCGGTCCCAAGCCCGGATAAATAGGGAGGGCTGGTGTCAGGAAGGGCATCCGACTGTAAAAATCTGTGCCAAAACCTAAAAATGGAATGAGCCGAAATATGGAGAGAGGTAATGCTAGAGACATCGCCCTAACTCTGTGGTAAGGCCCTCGGAGCGCTACTGCTTCAGGGGAGGTAGAGAATTGGCTGACTTCATGAGAGAAAAGAAAGTACATGTTATGTGTTTGCAAGAAACGCGATGGAAAAGAAATAAAGCTAAAGAGTTTGGTGATGGATATAAGCTATACTATAGTGGAGCGAATAAACAAGGTAAAAATGGAGCTGGCATAGTACTGTCTAGTGAACTGAAGAATACAGTGATAGAAATGTATAGAAAGAATGACCGTATCATCAGATTGAAGATATGTTATGGAGGAGAGATTCTGAATATTATAAGTGCATATGCACCTCAAGTTTGTTGCACAGAAGAAGAGAAGGGAAATTTCTGAAGAGACATGGATGGAGAAATGTAAGAACTGGAGGAACATGAGAGGGTGATAGTGGGGGCAGATTTGAATGGCCATGTCGGAAGTGAAAATGAGGCGATTGGTCGGGTGCATGGGGGCCATGGAATTGGGGAGAGAAACCCAGAAGGAGAGTGTAGTGGACTTTGCTGTGTCATTTGACATGGCAATAGTAAACACATTCTTTAAGAAGAAAAGGGAACACCTAATAACATATAGGAGTGGCGGAAGATGCTCCCAGATAGACTGCTTCTTGTATAAAAGGATAAAGCTGGTGGAGGTCAAGAACTGCAAAGTTATTCCAGGCGACCATATAGCCGCCCAACACAGACTGCTATGTATGGACTTGAAGTTAAAAAGGGAAAGAAAAACCAAAGCTAAAGGGATAAGGGAAATTAAATGGTACAAATTAGAGAAGGAAAGGGATAAGAAGAGAGAGTTTAAGAGGAGGGTTTTTGGCGATATTGATATAGGGATTGAAGATGTTCAAGAATGGTGGGCACGAAATGCAGCAGTAATAGACATGGAAAGGAGCTGCTGGGAGAGACATTTGGTATCATATGGAAAGAAAATGAGAGTTGATGGTGGGATGAAGACATTGAGAAAGTAGTGAAAGATAAGGAGGCAAAGAAAAGATGGGAAGAGTCACAGTCAGTGGAATACAGAGATAGGTTCAGAGAGAAAAACAAGATGGCGAAAAAGGTGGTAGCCCAAGCTAAAGCAAAGTCGTATGATGATGTGTATAATGAGCTGGGGAAAAAGGAAGGATTAAAGACGATCAAGCTATCAAAGGCTAGAAATAAGAACACCAAAAATATTACACATATCAAACAAATAAAAGATCAAGATGGTGTAGTACTTAGAAAGGAGGAAGACATTGTGAAGAGATGGAAAGAATATTTCGAACAGTTGTTAAACGAAGAAAATAATAGACTAATAAGAGAGGATGGGCAAGCGAACATTGGCATGATAATGAGGTTTTCTAGACAAGAGGTACTAAATGCACTGAAGAAGATAAAGAATGGGAAGGCAACCGGACCAGACATGATTCATGTGGGGATGGAAAGCATTAGTAGATGAAGGAGTGGATATACTGTACGATCTTATGATAAAGATCCTTGAACAGGAAAGATACCAAATAAGTGGCGTGGGAGTATATTGATCCCAATTTTTAAAGGGAAAGGCGATGTCCAAGAGTGTGGTAATTATAGGGGCATTAAATTGATGTCCCACACTTTGAAGATACTGGTAAGGATGATAGATGCTAGACTGAGAGAAGAAGTACAAATAGGTAGAAAGCAGATGGGATTTATGAAGGGAAGGAGAACAACAGATGGTATATTTTGTCTGAGGCAACTAATGGAGAAATTCGGGGAAAAGCAAAGGGACCTACATATGGTATTCACTGACCTTGAAAAGGCTTATGACCGAGTCCCAAGACAAGAGGTATGGAGGAGTCTGAGGGAGAAGATGGGAGGGAGAAGATGGTGCCAGAGAAGTACATGCGATTGATACGAGAGATGTACCGGAATGTATTTACTAGAGTGAGGAGCAGTGTTGGGGAGAAGGGGGTTTTGATGCGAGAGTAGGATTACACCAGGGGTCGGCTCTGAGCCCATTTATCTTTAACATAGTGATGGATGTTATAATAGAGGAAGTAAGGGAAGCAGTACCATGGAATATATTGTATGCGGATGATATTGTTCTGTCGCAGAGAGCAGGGAAGATCTGGAAATGAAATTGGAAAGGTGGAGACAGGTACTGGAGGACAGAGGAATGAGAATAAGTAGAACTAAGACTGAATATATGTGTACCACCACTGAGGGGGATGATAGAGAAGGTATTCAGCTTGGTGGAGAACAGATAAAGAGAGTTGATAAGTTTGAGTATTTGGGATCTTTTGTTAACTCTGGAGGAAGTATGGAAGAAGTAAAACATCGGGTACAGGCAGGCTGGAACAACTGGAGAGAGGCCTCCGGAGTTCTTTGTGACAAAAGAGTACCGGTGAGGTTATAAAAGAAAAATTTCACAAGACGGTGGCAAGAACAGCAATACTGTATGGTACAGAAACAGCAAGCATGAGAAAAACAGAGAAGAAGATGGATGTGGCAGAAATGAGAGGCTTAGGTGGATGTCTGGGGTGACAAGAGAGGATAGGATCAGAAATGACTACATAAGGGGGTCGACTAAAGTGGTGGAAGTATCAAAGAAAGTGCAGGAGGGGAGGCTGAGATAGTATGGACACCTGTTGAGGAGAGATGAGGACCACGCTGGGAGACATACTATGGGGATGGAAGAAGAAGACAAGGAGACCAAGAAAGCGATGGAAGGACTGTGTGAGAGGAGACTTACATGAGAAGGGAATTGATGAGGCAGAAGCGCAGGATAGAAATAGATGGAAACGGCTCATCCGAAACGGCAAACCCATATAAAGATGGGAATCCAGCTGGAAGAAGATATATATATATATATATATATATATATATATATATATATATATATATATATATATATTATATATATATGTGTGTGTGTGTGTGTGTTGGACCAAAAGTACGTATACACTTTTATTCCAGTCCCTGTAAGAATGACTTTTCTTAAGTAACTCGCATTTGCTCTATAATCTTAATTTTAGAAGAGTGGAAATTCCGAACGTATGCGCGCATGAAAAGAGGTATTTGATACTTCTTTACTAACACGTCTGACAGTATATCGTTTGCAACGTGTCCAGTTATTAATGCCCTAAAAGCTGGACGTCTGTGATAGAGCAGAATAAGCTGAGTGGTATTAACATTCTCAAAAAAAAAAAAAAAAAAAAAAAAAAAGCCTATAGGACCTGTTTCTCAAGAGCTATCTAAACCGGGAACGTCCTTGCAATGCTTAATGCATGAATTATATTAAAAGCCGTACCGTGGTAGACTGCATGGCCATGCGGAGGACGGAGCAGGCTCGTCAGTTGCAATTCTATGAGATTTCGCTAGACGAAATATCTCGTTAAGCGGACCTACTTGATAACATCATCTGGTCAGGTGAAAGGGTGGACTGTTTACCAATGTTCAACATGGTGGTGAGCCAGCTTGCAACCAGGGATGACTACGATGAACTGTCGTTGTCAACAAGGTACTGCCCCAACTCATTGTGTTTTGACAGTAGGCCGACTGGATCAGGTGATCTGGCTGGCAACCACGTTCTCCTATGGGCCACTTTTTTTGTGGGTTGGGGGATTGTAAAGGAGGTTTTTGAAAAGAAAGAAAGAAAAAACTCGATACTACACTTACACGCACAGTGAAATTGATGGCAAAGTACTTACATAGTGTATCAGTATTAGGCCGAAACCTAAACTGAATGGTTCAGTAACACCCTGACACCTTTAAACGGTATACAGCCCTATGTGCATGTTATTTTTTCTGGCATAATATTTCCCAGCCGATTCAATATTTGTTAAGGTATTTGGATCTTGGAAAAAACCCAAATTGGAGAATAATGCTATGCAACAAAATACAGCCTGAAGTGAAGATCATATAAGAAGAGAACAAATTTAAAAGAGAAGTAAAGACTATTAGTCTGCTGGAGCTACGATACTGACGAGAAAACGCTAAAAAACAACACATGTAGCAACTTCTTTAGAAAACGTACAAGGGCCCGCCAGAGAGGATCATTCCTGAAGGGCTCTACACATAAAACCAAACAAATGAATGATAACAGGTCAGTATCGAATTTTGAAACTTTAAAAGAAAATTGGGGAACAAATACTTATGATAATGCATCCGTATCGAGCTTTGAAAACCTGAAAAAAAACACAAATCGGAAAAAAACTCAAGGCCACGTTCAGTTTAAATAAAAACGAGCATAATGATCCGAAAATGTGTGGTTGAGAATTTGTGGTGTTTTTTTAAAGTTTTAAAAGGTCAATATTTATGTTTTATCAAAATATTTGTATGGCACTATCTCTTAATGTTAGACTTGGCTTGTATCGTCTAAAAACTGATAGAATATCTAAATGAACGTCGCTCATTTCAGTCATTGCGCCCCGTGACGTCATCGAGTTCTTTCAGTAAGTTACCGATATCAGATTCAGAGCGTAATAATAGTAGTACTTATCACCGCGAGAACAACGTAACTCTTCAACTGGTTATTTTCTGCATATATGCATTTTTCGCAACGAAGTAGAATACTCCTAGATGCTGATCAACAATAATTACGGGGTATAAAGTGAATAATTGTTCGCGATAAGTAAAATATGATGTCCACCGAGAATAGCTACTAGTACGTGGCCTAGGTGACGTAGGTAAGACACTAAGGCTGGAACCAACTTTCCAAAACAGCGATTTTGTGGTATGCAGAGGTAATTAACTCGATTCATCGACGGTCATCGCGATATGAGGACGTCGTGACAACAAGGTAAGGGTTTTTTGGGGCTTAGTTGGGTTTTACGTAGGCCTAACTCACTCCGGAACAACTGAGAACTGCTGGAGAGGTAGGATGGAATTGGCGCAATATCGTGAACTGCGAAACATAGGTGTTTAATTACGTAAAATAAACATTTGTTGTATTAATTTCATGAAAAATGGTGAAATATTTTAAATTTAGTTAATATTTTGGTTAATACTCAAATAAATATAGATTTAGTAAATGTTCATATAGTTTTTAACTGGTTAAGGGTAAGACATTACTCGAGTTGCGCCGCCTGATTCCCGCCAATCGTCGGCCACGACTGGTTCCTCATAATTAATGGACATAACCCTTCATATAATGCCAGGTTCTGACTTAACCAGATCTTAACTACTTAACCTAATTTAGGGTGACGTTCCCTGACCTGGGAGGAGGCGAACCCCCCCCCCCCCAAAAAAAAAAAAAAAAAAAAAAGGCAGTAACCAGTCCCGGTGAAATTGGTGGGAGTCCGTTTTACCGGTTAGGCCTATGTTTCATCTCGCGCATCTGACCGTTCTTGTGGGCGTCGAACCGCCAATTTTCGTTACTGCCCTGAACTGGGAGGGGGCGAACCCCCACCTCTCTCCAAAAAAAAACAATAGATTGGCGGGAATCCGTGTTATCGGTTAGGCCTATATTTCATTGTACGCATCTCTGACCGTTCTTGTGGGCGCCGAACAGCCAATTTTCGTTTCATTGTCGCTCATATGCCCCATAATTATTGCGCACCCCGGTTGGACGCGGCTTTTGAGTAGGGGAAAGCCAAAAAACCGAGTGCATTGAATCAGAAAGATAGGGAATGCATAGCCTAAGTCATAACTAGTACCCTAGTCAAGCAATCATAGGCCTAGACTTATAACCTACAATGGGTTTCAGAGATAGTGCAAGCAGGTTTTTTGGCAATAACTCTGTAACGAACACTCTTATCAGAACGAGATTTTGCTATAGTGTATTACACCCAGTGCCGTATTTTACAAGGGTACCGGGAATCACTAAATGTAAAGATTAGACACTTATCCCTGTACCAAGAGGCAAAAACTCCATTAGCCAGAAATGGATACAAACACAACAGTAAAAAGCTCAGCCTACCCTCTCCCCCCACCCCACCGCCACCCCGTCCTTTTTCCTTCCCTCACCTTCCCTTCTCTCTCTATCTATCCATCTATCTATATAATAATACACATTTTTGTATATCTCTAACGATCCAGTCGGTTGTTAGCTGCCAGTTGACTGATTTATTTTTGCAGTAATCCTCTCATATATCTCTCTCTCTGTGAAAATAGTTCCACGCTGGACGGGTGGTTTTCGAGCTCGGCTGCCAATCCGGTGGTCCGAAGTTCGTTTCCCTGCTCTGCCAACGCGGAATCAGAGGAATTTATTTCTGGTGTAGTGTGGTTCGGATCCCACAATAAACTGTAGGTCCCGTTGCTTGGTAACCAACTGGTTCCTAGCCACGTAAAAATATATAATCCTTCGGGCCAGCCCTAGGAGAGCTGTTAATCAGCTCAGTGGTCTATGTTAAACTAAGATATACTTAACCTTTTAACTTCTCTCTGAAAGTTACTTCAGTTTAAACATACTTTGTTCGATTTTTTCTGTCTATCTATCGAATAATAGTTTACATTGGTGTATATATCTAACGATTCACTCGGTTGTTACCTGCCTGTTGACTTATTTATGTACTGATCCGCTCACTCTCTCTCTCTCTCTCTCTCTCTCTCTCTCTCTCTCTCTCTGGTAGTGGTAGCTACTGTAAATGGTTAATAGAGTGAGAGATATCTGAATGTATGGTGTAGTAGTAAAACTATACACACTATGATTTATGGGAAAGCGACTGCTATACTTGTGGTTGGTTACCTTCTTCATAATCCTCATGCGGATTCAGGGTATCAGAGATATAGTACTTGTATTACGGAGGTGAAGAAGATATGGCCACCACGGAACTTAACTGTAGGCACGGTTGCAGAAATTCGTTTGCACGCAACTTTTCAACTTTTTTAGCAATGAAAAACCCGCCAATTGCCTTCAAATTGGTTTTAATAGGTAACTGGTTATAGTTCCTCTGTGTTACAAATAAAAATTGTGCCTTTCTACCGGACATTTATTAGAGTTAAACCCTTGATTATACCGATGCACATATAACAATCGCTTTACCATAAATCATAGTGTCTATCGTTTTACTGCCCCACCATATATTCAGATATCTCTCACTCGAATAACCATTTACACTAGGTACCACTACCCCACACACACACACACACACACACACACACACAGATGAGGGGATCAGTACATAAGTAAGTCAACAGGCAGGTAACAACCGAGTGAATCGTTAGATATATACACCAATGTAAAATATTATTAGATAGATAGAAAAAATCGTACAAAATATGTTTAAACTGAAGTAACTTTCAGAGAGAGAGAGAGAGAGAGAGAGAGATGGGCGGATTAATGCATAAATAAATCAGTCAACTGGCAGCTAACAACTGACTGGATCGTTAGATATATACAACAATGTATATTATTAGATAGAGAGATAGATAGATAGAAAAATCATACAAAAGTTTAAACTGAAGCATTTTCAGAGAGAGAGAGAAGGGAAGGTGAGGGAACGAAGATATCTGGACGGGGTTGGCGGTGGAGGTTGGGGGGAGAGGGTAGGCTGAGCTTTTTACTGTTGTGTTCATATCCATTTCTGGCTAAGGGAGTTTTTGCCTCTTGGTACAGGGACAAGTGTCGTTATTCTTTACAATTAGTGATTCACGATACCCTTATAAATTACGGCACTGGTTGTAATAC
The DNA here is from genome assembly GCF_015104395.2 of Macrobrachium nipponense. NCBI lineage: Eukaryota > Metazoa > Arthropoda > Malacostraca > Decapoda > Palaemonidae > Macrobrachium > Macrobrachium nipponense. The sequence goes on from NC_061096.1 coordinate 23,134,182, forward strand.
AATATAGCAAAATCTCGTTCTGATAAGAGTGTTCGTTACAGAAATATTGTCAAAAAACATGCTTGCACTGTCTCTGAAACCGATAGTAGTTCATGGTGGCAATAGTAGGCGTAGCGAACACCAGTAAATTTTTAAAGCTCTAAAGTGTTGCAAGGACATTTAAAGGTATACTTGCACTCCAGCCAAATTTTCCTTGACCTGCTAATCTAGGGTGCTTAGTCCATATTACTAGGACTGCTCCCTGTGGTTAGATCTGGAGCACTGTAAAAGGCTGGAGTAAATTGCAGAGGTGCATCCCGATTAAATCTAGAGTGAAGGCATTGCATAGCCATTGGACAGTCCCTAACGTAATGCCAAGCACCATAAATCATCCTTGCAGGGCAGGAGTTTTCAACCTGGGGTACGCGTACCAAGGTGGTACGCCAAGGGTCTGTCGTACGTATGCGCTCGCCATGGGCTGTTAGGGTTAGGGGCCTGGCCCGCCCACTAGCAGACAGGCAGGACACCTCTACTGTAGTTCAGATGGTAAGCTTATATAGGAGTCGATTGCCTTCCCTCACTGCAAATGAATTAGATACTTCTATGATGTGTCTGAAGGAAACTTAAAGCTAATTAGAGACCCTTTCCATGCAGACGTTGCTTTTGTTAATGATGCTGTTAAGGAAGAGTTTATTGAAACAATGAATTGCTCCAGTGCTTGTGATCCATTTGAGATAAAGTCTCCAGTCAGGTTCTGGTGTAAAATATCCAAATCATATGTGAAACTGTGTTTTCCAGCTTACTTGTCATTAAATCAAAACCGAGGTCTCAGATGAATGTGGAAACCGGCCTTCGATGTGCTTTAGCAAAAACTGCTCCTCGGCTCACTAATCTACGTAGTTGATGAGAAACCATTTCAGCAAGCTCATTAACTGCCTTTGTTGCTGATGTAGCAATAGTATATTTGTTTTTGCAGCTCAGTGTCATAACCTTGAAAATTTACTGCATAGCAACAGATAAATATAATTATAATAATTTTTTTTTATGGAATTCTTTGTTTACAATAATATTGATTGTCAGGAGAGTTATGCACTTGCGTCCCTTCAGCACGGTACTTGCAAATATACACAATGGCATTTTTTTCCTGACATTGTTTTGCTTTCTTTATACGAAGTGGAGTGGGTACATTACTGATATTAAAAATGCCTGAAAGGGTACGAGGTGAAAAAAAGGTTGAAAACCCCTGCTGTAGGGGGTAGTACCATTAGCACACCTCACAAGGTTGCACTGCAGGGATTGCTACTGAAGGGTGTTTGCAGCATCCCTTCAGTCCCTAGCTACAACCACTTTCATTCCTTTTGCTATACTTCCTGTCATATTCTCTGTCTTCCATCTGACTTGCCACCCTCTAACAATTATTTCAAAGTACAACTGCAAGGTTTTCCTCGTGTAACACCTTTCAAACCTCTCTTTACTCTCTATTTCCCTTTCAGCACTGAATGACCTCATAGGGCCCAGTGCTTGGCCTTTCACCTAAATTTTATATTCTATTCCACCATAAATCATAAAGGTAAATTGCAGAAATTCATCTCACATTCCACACTGAGTCAAAATTGCCAAGGACATACTTACAGTGTTTCAAGCACTAAGATTGCAAGGGTTGGGTCAGGAAGGAATTCTTGTGATGTCAGAAGTTTCATTGTTATGATTAAAAGTGTTGTCTTGTTAGAGCCTGCTCAAGTGAAATTAAAAAATTTATTTTTATTTATGTAAAGGTAATATCAAGACATATTTGACTTCACATGTTTTCCATACAGACCTAATTTATTATCATATAAACAAAGAGATATGTCATAATTTTTGGCCGCAGCTGCCAAACATCAGTTTCACTGACACGTGGTCAGCGGGGGTCATTTAAAATCCAGCTCAATCAAATACAACAGTAGTGGTCACCTCAAGCTGCCAGTGTCACTGGACTGGACAGTATGGATAGCCCAAGGGATAGCCAAAGCAGCTCAACTCACCCCTCCTTCAGCATCTTTACTTTCAGGTCAAGTAAACTGTTTATAACATATTAAAATATTTCATATTAAAGAAACAACAAGGGGGCCTTGTTGATGGTAAATTATTTGTCCCTCCTAAATGATGAGTAGTTTATTTAGTCATTAGGACTCAATGTGGCAGGTTAGGGTCAAATGAGTTTCTGTAATTCAAATTTATGGTGCTTAAGGTCATGTCAGGATGAAGGATGTGCTGGACACTCCAGACAAAATGTGCTCAGCGTCAAAGTTTAGGTTAGGTTAGTACTGGCAGGTACACCCTTGGCAGTTAGGACACAGTGTGGAAAGTGAGATGAATTTCTGTAGTTTACCTTTGATTTATGGTGGTCTAGGTCACATCAAGTTGGGGGTAGTGGGGTCAAGGTTGTGCAGGGCACCCTAGCCAAGCAAATAGTACCTTGAATCAAAGGTTAGGTTAGGTCAATTTGCTAGGTGCACTATTGGCATGATGACTGTGTGGAGTGCGAATTAATTTCTGCAAATTACGTTTATGATTTATGGTACTTGAGGTCACATCAGGATTGGGGGTGGGTGGGGGGCGGGGGGCAGTATGCGCAAAGCACCCCAGCCATAAAGTACACTGAGTCAAAGGTTAAAATACTCCTGGGTATACCCTTGCTAATTAGGACTCAGTATGGAAGGTGAGATGAATTTCTGCAATTCGCCTTCATGATTTTTGGTAGAATAGAATAGAATATAGAATTTAGGCCAAAGACCAAGCACTGGGACATATGGCCTGATTCAGTGCTGAAAGGGAATTAAAGAGTAAAGAGTTTAGAATTCTGCATTTAAATCACCCAGCAGAACTACAGTTAAGAATTCTTTGACTGCCATAGCAAAGCACAGAATTAATGTCTAATCCATAGTTTTCGAGGTCACTGACATGAATAGTGACACTCCCAATGCCCTTTAAGTCCAAGTTCAGCCCCAATAGGAAGGGGAGGGGTAGGAAGGGGGTAACAGGCAAAAATAAATTAAAACAACAGATATTGGTGTCTAATTCATAGTTTTTGAGGTTTCTGAGGTGAATAGTGACATACTCTATGCCCTTTAAGTCCAAATTTAACACCGATAGGAAGGGGGACACTTAAGAAGGGGTGGGAATGGGGCGACATGTAAAAGTATCATCTTGTCTGTTGAAGCTTGCATGTTCTCCATAATTGGTTCAAATTTTAAATAGCGATACTATAATATTGTAAAACTTTAAAGATTTTATTTGTATCTCTTTTTAATTACATTCCTAAATGGGGTACCTGTTAATCTACATAAGTAAAGATGGATTTATGTAGCATGTTTGTATATATGTACCACACTTTGAAACACATTGAGCAATTTCAACCAAACTTGATATACAGATGGCTTACAATCTGGAAAAAAAAAATACTGTGGCGGTAATACGTCATTGGCACCGAAGAGGCCCATGTGGGAAGAGAGTGAAATGTAAAAATAAAAAAAATGACAGATATTAGTGTCTACTCTATAGTTATCGAGGTCACCAAGATGAATAGTGACACTCCCGATGATTTTCAATTCCAAATTCAGCCTTAATAGGGAGGGGGGTGACATGTGAAAATAACAAAAAATGACAGATATTATTGTCTGATCCATAGTTTTTGAGGTTGTTGAGAAGAATATTGACACTCCCAATGTCCTTTGAGTCCAAGTTCAGCCCCGTTAGGAAAGGGTGTTGGGAAGGGGGTGACGTGAAAATAACTTAAAACTACAGATATTAGTGTGTGCTAATCTATAATTTTCAAGGTTGATGAGGTGAATAGTGACACTCACAAAGACCTTCAAGTATAGGTTCAGCACCGATAGGAGGGGGAGGGGGTTGGGAAGGGGTGACATGTAAAAATAACTGCAAATGACAAATATTAGTGTCTAATCCTCAGTTTTCGAGGTCACTGAGGGGTGAATAGTGGCACCCTCAATGCCTTTTAAGTCCAAGTTCAGCCCCAGTAGGAAGGGGTAAGAAGGGGGTGACATGCAATAAAAAATTAAAATGACAGATATTGGTGTCTAATCCATAAATTTCAAGGTTGTTGAGGTGAATAGTGATGTACTCTATGCCCTTTAAACTCTAGTTCAGATCGGAAGGTGTGGGGGGGACTGAGAATGGGTGGGAATGGGCTGACATGTAAAAATAACCAATATAACAGATATATATATTGTGACGAAGTGCCAAGTATCTGGTTACCACACTTACCATTCATTAACTGATACCTCACAAAAGCCAGACACCTGAACCCTCATCACAGGTACTAAACGACTGAATACTCTAAAGGCAAGAGTGATCCCTTAAAAACTTACCAGTATTGCAGAAAATCAGACTAAGTTCATCAAAACAGGTGTGAGGTAATCTTGTAAGTAATTAAATTAATCAAAGGGCACACTCCATCAACAGCTTTAAAAGTCTAAGTATTTCCCTGATTTCAGAAGTCTAAGTACTTCCCTAGTTCTAAGTCACTTCAAGTTAATTGAAGGAAAACAGATCAATTACCACTCTATATTTCTACCTAAACTAATCATAATCATATGCAAATATACTGGTTAGAAATGAAAACACTTATAGAAATTTTAAATACAAAAATTTATTATTAAACTCAAAATTTATAAGTGAAATTCACAATATCAGGGAAAATTACTGTTACCTGAAAACAAAGTAAAGTTTAATTAATTCTTGAATCAAATTAAGTAAAATTAAATCAAAATTAATTTATAAAAAAATTCAAGAAAATTAATTCAATCAAAATTCAAAAATGTTAGGCAATAATTGAAATTTGGAAATTAATTCACAATTGCTAAACAACAATAAAACTTGAAAATAATTCTAAGTAAATGCAAATTAATTCACAAGTGTTAAATTTAATTAAATGTGCAATGATTAAGCAATGAAAATAACTAAGTCAATTAAATTGTGAATGCAAATGAAAATACAGAAAAATGTGGGCAATACCAAAATGGCAAAAAGTATTAATCACACAGAACATGAAATGGAAAGACACACTTCAATAAGAAAATGAACAAATGCACAAAAAAATAAACAAACACAAAACACAAAAATTTGCAATGTGTAAAAATGTAAATAGTTTCTCTCAAACCACTGTAACCATCAGTTATTAGTCTTTACCAAACCTTAGTAACCATCAGTTATTAGTTTTTACCAAACTTTAGTAACCATCAGTTATTAGTTTTTACCTAACCACTGTTCCTATCAGTTATTAGTTGCAACTGATAAAAATATAACACATTTTACCTTTTTGGTATACCAACTTCTTTCTTTCTTGCTGCAGCTTGTTTCACACTCACAAAACCAGGCGCCGTTACAACAACGTTTGTTCAGATTCCACAAAAAACACTAACACTAAATAAACTCTAAGAAATGTCAAATCTGAAATTTACAAGTTATGAGTGACTATTTAATAAGTACGAAATTGTTACGTTAGTTTAAAATCAAAAGTGCTATGCGATGGAGAGAGAGATGTGATCGCTTTAAGTATTTAAGCCCGAATGAAAAACTTCTCCCTTATGGAAGCTGGACTGGAGATGACACAAAACGTTTTGGGCAATAATTCTTTCCAGAAGCTTCGAAATCTTACGGAATTTTACATACAAAATGTGTAATCTGCACATTGCTTTGATCAAAGACATACACATATGCGATGATTCTGCTCAACAGACACGTACCCGATCAAAACGGAGGTTTAGCGATAATCAAGATTGACATGTTTTGATAACAATGCGAAAACTCGAGCTCTTTTAATCTCGGGGAGATGAAAAGTTACTTAAACAATTCTAGCTTTGAACGGACAAAGAAAATCTCTCTCTTTCTACATTCTATGTTATATATTCTTTTCATATAATTTATGCGAAATCTGAACACACATTTTAAACATCCTATCTCTAAGCTAGTTAGGAATCTGAAAAAATGTTGCACAATCTTATACACAATATTTTATACAGTCAAAGAGGGGATATATGTATTTTGACAGTAGCAATATATAATGATATATTGTCTAAGTCATAGTTTTTGAGGTCACTGAGATGAATAGTGACACTTGCAATGCCCCTCAAGTCCAAGTTGAGCCTCAATAGGAAGGGGTTGGGAAGGTGGTTATGTACAAATAACCAAACTACAGATATTAGTGTCTAAGCCATAGTTTTTGAAGTCGCTGAAATGAAAAATAACACTCCTGATGCCCTTAAGTCCAAGTTCAGCCCCGATAGGAATGGGGGAAAGCAGTTGGGTGAGAAGTAGTGAAAATAAAATGTAAAAAAAAGGACAGATTTTAGTGTCTAATTCATAGTGTTCGAGGTCGCCTCACTAAATATAGCGATGGGATTATTCAGGTACCACAAATAGATGCAAAGATGCTAACCATCAAGCATACACAAAATTGAAAGTTAAAACGCTGGGTGAATCCATTGTGCTGGTAATTGGATTATTATTATTATTTTATTAATGTATAAAACTCATGATCATATAAGTCTCTGAAATGGAAAAAATTCTCAATGAGGCGTGTAAGTATCATGTATTTTCAAATATATATATTTGCATTTGCATCAATGTGGATTTTTCACCATTATTATTATTATTATTATTATTATTATTATTATTATTATTATTATTATTATTATTATTATTATTATTAATAATAAATTATTATTATTATTATTTGTAAAACTCTTGATATCATGAGTCTTTTAATCGGAGAAAATCTTATTTATGTGTAAATATATATTTTCAAATTTATTTTCACTTGCATTTGTGTGGTTTTTTTATATTATTTATTATTATTATTATTATTATTATTTTATTATTATGATTATTATTATTTATTATTATTATTTTATTATTATTTTTATTGTTATTATTATTTATTATTATTATTAATTATTATTTATTATTCATTTATAAAACTCCCATGATCACATTAGTCTAAAATGGAGAAAATTTTCATGGAGGTATAAGTATATATTTTCAAATATATACTTAACACTTGCATCAGTGTGAATTTTCTCACCATCTGTTTGATGATGTGTGATGAGATGATGAGGATGATGATGATGATTATTATTATATAAAACTCTATGGTCACACGAGTCTAAAATGGAGATAATCTTCATGGAGGTATAAGTATATATTTTCAAAAATATATATTTATACTTGTATCTATGTGGATTTTTCCATTATTATTATTATTATTATTATTATTATTATTATTATTATTATTATTATTATTATTATTATTATTATTATTAATAACAATGAATCACTAAAATTAGGAAAATGCACACTGATATGTGTAATTATATATTTTAAAATATATTTACTTGCAGCAGTGTGGATTTTTTCTCATATTATTATTATTATTATTATTATTATTATTATTATTATTATTCTGGGTTACAACGTTGTTTTCTGAATCGCTTTTAAACGTATTCTGTTTCAGGTCATCATCAGATTCTTGATGTAGGTCTTGAAGCTCGCTGCATTTTGAGGCTAAAGTTGGACTGATATACGAGGTTGGTGTAGATACATTTGGATTTCAGAAAAGGATTTTTTTTTTTTAAGCAAGCACAAGGAGGCATTGAGTGCTGGAAAGAAGGATCTTTCCAGGGAAAGAAGATAACATTTGGTTTGTGGTGTGGTGGTGGTGGTGGTGATCATGGATGGTGGTGGTGATGTGTGCAGGGGTGGGTGGTGGTGCTGGAGTGTTGGTGGTGAGGGGAATAGACTGATGGGAGGAATGGAGGAGGCTGGTGGCCCCGCCGGCTGGAGGTGGGTGAGGGGAATGTGTGTGTGTTGTAGGAGGCATCGTGCCCCGAGGGGAGCGGGTCGTTAGGGAGGAGGAGGGGAAGGGAGGAGGAGGGGGTCGGGGCCACACATCCAGACAGCTCTCAGTGAACGCTGTGACTCCAGACAGTCCACAGCCTAACAGTGCAGCGCGTGGTTCACACGTATTCTCTCACACGTCTACGCACACACACCCTCTCTCTGTTACTCCTTCTCTCTTCCTCCCACTGTGTGTGTGTACTCGCCGTGTTATAATCCTAAGTGTGCGTGTATTACGACGGGATCTTTTCAAGAAGCGTGCTTTGGCTTTCTACTACACCAATCTGTGTTTGTGAATTTGTTGCACCGTCATTGTTGTCAACTTGTTGAAGATATTTTTTTCTTTTTATAAAAAAAGTTTTAACTTCAGAATCTTAGAAATAATAGATAATTGTCTCGAATTGCGATTTTGTTTCTGTTCCCCGAAGGTGCTCCTAAATCCAGACTGGTCCGAATTGGATCAAGTCTGTGGTTGGTTTGTCGTGGATGGTCCATTCACCTTACCTCCGAATTATAGAGGGGAAAATCTAAGCCAAGGTGATTTTGTGAGAAGTGGGAAAAAAGAACCCGGTTGGACCTCTGTCTGTCTGTCTGTCTGTCTGTCTTCCATCTCTCATTCACTCCCTCCCTCACTCACTCACTCTTGTGTGTCTGTCTCCCTCCGTCTCTATCCCAGTCGACCGGGCCCGGCCCACCCTGGAAGGCTTTCTGACCGTCCTTCCTTGAATTCCAGAAAACAGAAATTCCGACGCTCCTCTCAGGCGGTGGCCTTTTTTCCCCTTCCGGAGAGAGAGAGAGAGAGATAGAGAGAGGTGCAATCACTCCCTTTTCCTTTCAATCTCTCTCTCGCTGGCTCATAGAAGAAAAGAAGAAGAAGAAGAGGAGGCCAGTGCCTATTTTTTGTCTAGCCACCTATCCACTCCAACTTTGTGGCTACGTCCAGCTTGAAGAAGGTAGTCGCCGCTGTCGTTCCAAAGTTTCGTCATCCTGGGGCGTGGTGTGTGTGTGTGTGTGGAAGGAAGACGGTTGTAATCTGAAGCTTCTCAGCCGCCGCCACTCCTCCTGCTGCTGCCTGCTGCTGCTGCTACTGCTGCTGTTACTGCACCTTCGTCATCGGCCTCGTCGGCGTTTTAGTGACGCCCCCTTTGGAGGAAAGCGTGTGACGTCTGTCTGAGCCCTTTTCCCTTCGTAACCGCTTGTACATTCCTCTCTATTTCCATCTGCTGTTGATCCCCTTATGGTGTTATTGTGTGTAAACAAACCGCCGAGAGTAAAGTTCCAACAGGGAAAAAATTTAGCTGCAGAGGTTGGAAGAATTTATTTTGAGTTTATATAGATATTTTTTTTTCTTTTCGTGACTAGAACAAATAAAACGCAAGTGCTTCCCTTTTTTATACTTCCCATTTTAAATTCCAAAAGAGATAGAAAAAACCGCTACGCTTGTGTATATTTTTGTGATACTGATATTTTTTTTTTTGAAAAAAAAAGTGCTTGTTGATAGTTTGGTCTACAAGTGTGTATCATCCAGTGCCGCCGACTTGTATCAAGTCACTCGGAATCTGTGCCATACCGCTGGGTCTATGCAAGAATCAAACAGGATATAAAACCCACGTGAAATCAAACGTACAAAACGGAAAATCAAAATTGATAACGAGTTCCACGTCGGAGGCGATTGTTTCCGACGTTTCCTCCACCTCCACTTTTATCACGTAAATAAATAAAGTAATATATATTTCTATATATATATTTTGACTTATTTTTGTGGTGGAGGATCTTGTGTTCGAAGTGCCGTCGTTATTCTTTTGCTGTTGAGAGCGAGAAGGAAATAACCCATCCCATTCAAGATGCTGATCAACATGGCAGCTTATCACAACACCCTGATCGACACCTCATACCCTCCGCACCATCTTCCGGCCATCAGCGGCCTTGGGGTGAACGGCGTGTCGCCCGCCCACATGAACGGCCATGCCGGCGGTCCTCTCAGCCATTCCGCCAGCCCCGGAAGTGCCCACCAGCCCGCCAGCGGTGGGCACCAGCATCCCCAACAGCAGCAACAGCAGTCGCAGCAACAGTCACAGCAGCAACAGCAACAATCGCAACAGCACCACCACCAGCAGCTGGTCGCTTCCTTGAGTCACCCGGGCCACCAGCACCACGCCGCTTCTCCTCCCCACAAGGAGCACGATGCCATCAAGCTCTTCATCGGGCAGATCCCCAGACACATGGAGGAGAAGGACCTACGTCCTATGTTCGATGAATTCGGGAAAATCTACGAATTCACCGTCCTCAAGGACAAGCTCACCGGCATGCATAAAGGTACGTAGGTCCTGGAGGAGGAGGAGGAGCACAAGCAACACCCGACTGCCGTGAGTCGGAGCCTGCATTTCTCGCGTTATTGTGCCTGGAATCTGATGAGTTCGTGCAGGGGAATGACTCGGAATAATAATGTTACTTATTTGAAAAATTTCCCCTCATTTTAATGACACTTCTTGAATGATCTGTTGAATGAATATTTGCTGTTTTAATTTTTTTCGTTTGATATGGATTTTGGCAAGCGGAATTTAAGGATTCGGGAACTATATAATATATGAAACACAATGGAAGCCTTTAATGAAATGCTTGACATTTTTTTATGCTGGGTTTGGTAGTGGTTTGTTATTTTTTATTTCTTTAACACAGAAAATCAACCCTGAGGTATTAGTTACGAGTCAATAAATGAGAGAAATTGCAACCTGCAGTTCTGTGAACAAATAATAAATTTGATTTTAAGAAATAATTGGTCATACTCGGTGACCTACTTTTCGTCTTTGTTTTGATATATATATATAATATATATATATATATTATATATATATATATATATATATATATATATATATTATATATATATATATATATATATATATATATATATATATATATATATTAAAGCAGTTTGCGATGTGCGTATAAGTCATGTATGATATTATTAATCGATGGAATATAGTTCTAAATTTTTTTTCATTCGTGTTATATGATAAGAATGCTCATGTAAATAACGGTTAGAGAGATAAAAGTTATTGTGATTAAAAAATGTATTAATTTTAATTTTAAAACAAATATCCTTTGCAACGGCTAACTTTGCTTTTCATGTGGTAGGTCAGCCTTGTCCCCCCCCCCCCCCCCACCCCCCCCCTTATTTTTTTAAAGGTTGCGGTATAGTAAGGAGGTCAAGGTGTAAGCGGCCGAGAGTGTGTTGTCTTGCGATTAAGGGATGTTGAGTCCTAATAACAGTTGAAAATAGCGTCTATCTGGATGAGGCGGGAAGGATATACGGAGCATTGCGATATTATGGCAGTGTCGGCTATCTTTGAGAAAGTTTACAGCGAAGGAGGATGTAAGAACTTCAATGATGCAGTTGGAGAATGACCATCTAAGCGCGGTAGGTACGGCAGTAGGCGAATGCAAAGGTCTAGTGTACAGAAATAAAAGAAAAATGAATTTTAAAAAGTCCGAGCGATGTTCAAGGGGAAACGAAGCAAAACACGACGCCAAGGTATCTCATCTGCTATTCAATTCACTCGGAAGCTTGTGGAGGGTGGGTGTGGGGGTTGAATTTGGAAATCCCCCACCTCCCCTCCCATCCCTCCATCCATCCTCCACCTCCCACGGCGTGTTGTTCCCCTGCCAAGGGAGCCCCATGATTGCCAAGGGTTAACTGCCCCCCCCCCTTCCCCCTCACCCCCTCTCCATCTGAACCTGATTGTTGTTGGTTTGCCATAAAAATATAAGAACGGCCATAGCACAGATTCCCATTGTGTTGAGGGATCTTTATTTCATACCGGTTGTTGCTGTTGCTTTAGGTTGTAGTAACCCTAACCCATACCGCCCCCCCACCGGGTTGCTGTTACTAGTACTTGCTTTTACCTTGCGAATTGCCATTGCTTTTTTTAGACTCCCTTTTTTTCTATTTCCATTTTGGCCCTTTTGTTTTCTTTCCATTGTATCGCACATGCTCTTAAAGGGGAAGATTCGAGGGAGGCCGAAGAGAACTTTCTTTTGTTTTCAAATCCCTTTGTTCGTAGAACTTTTTTTTCTTTTTTGTCTACTTTCGTAAAGGCTACTTTTACGGTAATTAAACTAAACTTTATTACTGAGGAATAAAATCCACCGGTAATTCGTAGTTTAGACATTAAGATGTGTAGACCAAGTTTTTGGATGACAGCATTATGAGAGCTCTGTAATCTTTCGAAGTGTGTTTGCACATTTTAATATTTTCACATTTCCAAAGAGGATCGTTATGGGATTTAATCTTCAGTAAAACTCATGATAATTTGATGGCTAAAAATTTATTATTATTATTATTATTATTATTATGATGATGATGAATGATGATTATTATTATTATTATTCTTATTATTATAAGTAGTAGTAGTAGCAGCAGCAGCACTGGAAGTAATAAAATATAAATTGACTTGTGTATTGATGAGTACTCATAGAAAGCACTTATAGATAGCCCTTTGATATTCTCACATTGCCTTAGTGGTACTGAAATTGCGATGGAAAATTTATGACCGTGGTATATATTTTTGCGTCACTAAGTATATTCAGTATAGTGAAAAGCTCTCTCTCTCTCTCTCTCTCTCTCTCTCTCTCTCTCTCTCTCTCTCTCTCTCTCTCTCTCTCGTTGGAGCAACAAAATGTTTTAATACTTGAGGAAAGCAGGGAAAGTTTCGTACACTGTTTTCAAGTGTACGAAGTCCTTGAGAGAGAGAGAGAGAGAGTGGGTAAAGAAAAAAGTAAACTTCATATATTTGAAAAACTTCCCCGCTCTTCCCTCAAAAATGGTTGTACTCACTTCTAAGGAATTATAAGTGAAGCAAGTTCATCGTCTCCTCTCTTAGTAGGTAGGGGCACGTCTGTCTTTATGTGTGTTTGGTTGTTCGTGTTTCATTCCCGAGGTTTTAGGGAATGAAAATCCAAATACTTTTTTTTCTGTTTCATTAAAAACTCATGCTTTTAGTGATTACGTAACACTCGGCCTTTCTCTGTACAGTGCATATATATATATATATATATAGTAATATTATATATATATATATATATATATATATAATGTGTGTAGTGTATGGTCTTCTCAACTTCATAAACAATCTTTGATACAGTCAAAAGACTATATATATATATATATATATATCTATATATATATATATATATATATATATATATATATATATATATATATATATATAGTTTGTGTGATTGTCTTTTGAGAAGACCCATAAAAACACTACATGACAAAACTATTTCAATTAACAGTCTTCGATCCTGATCACTGGTAAATATGAACAGTTCTACATATATTGTGTGGGTGTTCACCCGTAGGAGTTGCTCCGTAGAGGGAGCGACTAATGAAGTTTTCTCCCTTTAAATTATAAGTAAGAATTCTTGGATGGAAACTCTCTGTCCTTTTCCGCGACTTTCGGCGGTTTAGTGTCTGGTGAATACTAGATACTTAATTCACAGATTTAGCGTTAGTGAAAGTTCCCATACCGCTTCTCTCTTATAGCTAATTGAACTCGAAGATTGTCATAGCTAGTATACTGAGGTAGCACATGACCTCAGTGTTTGTATATAATAATCTATATATATATATATATATATATATTATATATATATATGTATGCATATATCTATATATGTGTGGTATATACATATGTGTATATATAGTATATTATATATATATATATATATATATATATATATATATATATATATATATATATTAGTAATTGGGAAACAGGAACATGGTTGAAGAAAAATAAACGGGAATCATGTTTACATTGACACGATTTGTATTAAATAATTAAAAATCATAAATGCCCCTTACAGTCACTGAAGGATAAGGGACATGAGATACGTAAAATTTCTTGTATATATACGTAGGTCATTCTGTAAATTTTGTACATTTGTACCGCATTTTCATTACATGGAAGGGTGCTAGTCTGGGTTGAATAAAACTAGGCCATACTAGTATTAAAGTTTTCCTCTCATTTTTTTTTTTTTTTCACTAACTTGGATATAGGGCACTTTATATTGAATTTCTTTAGATGAATTATTGGCTCTGAAGGAAATCCGCGATTTTGTTAAATGAATTAAATAAAATCAAGCTTCGAAATTTTATTTCCATTCATGCTTACACGTAAAACTCTTCGAAATTTGTTCACTCATCATATAGGGATTTTACATTTTTTTTCTTTTTTGTCTGATGCCGTTTCCGCACAATTACGCTAATTATCGTTATACTTACAAGGTGTTAGAGCTTGAGAGAGAGAGAGAGAGAGAGAGCTAGACGCTGGCTACACTTCGCGCCTTACTAATCATGTAGAAGAGCATAGCTGTCTATTGGCTTCGTTAAGTCCAACTCGATTATCGCTGGATATTGGAATCGCCCTTTTTTTTGTAGCTGCCATTTTCGGCAAATACACACACACACACACTCCCTTGAAAGCTCCGCGCTTTGCAAAATATCAAGCGCGTTGCCACTTTTGGTAGTCTGTAGGGGGAATTTTCCAGTTTTAGAAATTGATTGAATGGTTTGTTCAGTTGTGTTTGTTTGGGATGTTGGAGCAGAAGTGAACTGTAGTGGGTTTTTTTCTTTGCATAAAAAAATCACCGAAAAAAAAACTTCGAGACTTTAGTCTTTTGGCGTGATGTATTACGTTTATTTTATAGCTGATTTCTTTTTGGCTAATAAGTGCCTCGTGCATGGTGTTTTGTGAGTGCTTTGATGCCTGGATTTTATTACTTTAAATTCAACTGCCACAGATTGAAATATTGCCTATTTGATATTAAAAGATTGCCTTCAGTGGCAATCTGCGTCGAATTCGGAAACCTCACGAAATAGGTCACGTACTTATATTTTCCTCCCTTTTCGAAGAAGGGGCTGTGCGCAGTTTTGTCTTTCCGTTCGCGATTTCATCTTTATGCCTGAAACTCGTCCCCGTGTTTTGATGAAAGCGAGAGGAGGTGAGATACAGCCCGTGGGGACTATCTGATTTGGTTTTGGAAATGTTCCAGTTCCCGGATTGAAGCGATATTCAGCCACTTCTTAGAAACAAGTCTTGTTCGTGAAATGCAGTCTTAGAGGTGGTTATCCCGAATTTTTAAGTGTACATTTGAGAAGAGAGTGTCATGTAATAAATTTTTAGTCGTTTTGAGATTAGGGTTGGCTGGAGTTTTGAGATTAGGGTTAGCTGGTCCAACATTAAATCACCGACGATTGGAAAGGATGTTGCCCTGACCAAGTCTATAACTAAGGATACTTTGTCGTGAGCCAGATTATAGTTAATTAGAACAATCATACGAACACGAAAGAGTGTAATGAGAAAAAACGGCATCCCTTAGAGTAATAGCGCGAGTATTACAACTGGAAATATAGTAGAAGATCATGTACTCCAGTGTCATAAGCGACTTTGCACATTCAAGAAGAATATTGAGGCGTCAGGGTTGATTATCAGGGTAAAAATGGGAGACAGAGGAGAAGGGTTGACCTCCCTCTAGCTCTTGAATATCACTTTGAAATGTGAAGCCTAAAATTGAACTTGAAAAATTCAGCCAACCTTAGAATAAACTTTAAATCGCATCTATTTAAAGAGCATACATCATAACGTTTAAGATGTTCCTTGACGATAACTTTGGGTGACCTTGTAATTCCGACTAGACCTCGACATTTCAGATTTTACTTTGGCCACCAGCAATTCCCCAGTTCCATAAATTGTCGTTAGATATAGGTATCCTCCTGCCCCCAAACTTTATATTTCTGTTTTGCGTCAATTTTCTAGTAGCGTATTTCATTAGATATCGCGAATTGAGTTCCCATTTAAGTCGTAGACCTGTAGAAGGTTATGGATTTTTAGAAATAAAATAATTTTATTCCTAACTTAATTTATGGAAATTTATGGTGTGTATGATTCGTATTCTTTGATGTTCAGTAAATGCATATTAATTAAATGCAACTTTTATATTGTTAGGAATGCTTATGAATGAAGTTCATAGAATTGAATATAAGTCGATTTATGTTTTCAGCTCTTAGGCCGCTTTATGCTTACATAAATGGTAAGACAAATAATTTTGATGATAGTCGAATGACACTTACTTTCATTTTGCATAGGTGGTAGTTGTGCTTTTTTTTTCTTTTTCTTTTCTTATTATATGCAAAACTTCACGTTTTAGGGAGACGTAATAATTTTCACATATTTCCAGAAATTGAAGTTGACCAGCATCGGTTTTAATGTATGAATGAAATATGCATTTATTTATTCATGTGTTTGTTTACTAATGCATTTTATTAAAATTAAATCCCACTCTAGTTTGTGCATTTACTAATATAATTTTTATAAGCCTTAAACCCCCACTAGTGTTTATTTACGAATATAATTTCTTTTAG
The DNA here is from genome assembly GCF_015104395.2 of Macrobrachium nipponense. Classification (NCBI taxonomy): domain Eukaryota; kingdom Metazoa; phylum Arthropoda; class Malacostraca; order Decapoda; family Palaemonidae; genus Macrobrachium; species Macrobrachium nipponense. The sequence continues at coordinate 23,150,485 of NC_061096.1, forward strand.
CCGACTGTTTTATTTTTCTAATATAATTTTTATGAGAATTTAACCAACTCTAGTGTCTTATTTACTAATATAATTTCTATGAGCGTTGAATTTACCCAAGGATGTTTATTTACTAACATAACGTTTATGCGACTTGAACGCACTCCAGTGTTTTCCTTTACTAATATAATTTTCATGAGAATTAATCCCGCTCTAGTCAAGAGAACCTTTTCTTTACTTACAAAGACGAGATGTTAAAATAACACAGAACGAACCAAACCTTGTCTTTGACACGGTCAGCGGAGAGTTTAACCTGGTGCACATAGTACTCCGTGAATGCACAGCTTTAAGCCTTCGAGATGTATTAGAGGAGAGTACGTCGCTCACTTCGGTGCCACCTTTCTTTTTGAGTAAAGAAGGTTAGTGGCAGTGACGGCCAGCGAAAAAAGTGTGTGGAGTTTTATGTTTTATATAATACATTACATGTATACAGTATATATATATATATATATATATATATATATATATATATATATTATTATATATATTATATATTACACACATATATATATATATATATATATATATATATATATATATATATATATATATATATATATATATAAGATCGACCTTTCCTTGTGTAATCCTTTCATACTTGTGACAAGCGAAACCAGTTCTCTCTCTCTCCCTCCTTATTATTTATAGTATATATATATATATATATATATATATATATATAATATATATATATATAGTATATATATATATTATATATATGTGTATATCTAATATATATTGTCAAAGGAGCCCATAAAATGCCAAAATATAGAAAGTAAGTACTATATTTCAAAGACTGCTGTCTCCCTCTTCATGTAGGTAATGAACGAGAAAAGATACAGAAAGGGCGGTATTTATACCAAGAGGTCCATAATTTCTCTTTAATGTTCTTAAGCGTTGGTTGAAGGAAGATTTTCATCTATGATATCCGAATCCCAGGTGACCTTTGCGATGTTCATTACCTGTCTTTGTTTAATCAAGGCCGACTCCGCTATTTGGCTTTTCTACCGATATTTGCTGCTATAAATTATAAATACCACCTTTTTTTTCTCTCTCATTCATTACCTACCTGAAGAGGGAGACAGCACTCGATGAAATATAGTACTTACTTTGTATATTTTGGCGTTTTTATTGGCTCCTTTTATTAGATGGAATTCTGTTGTAACAGAACATTTTTTCAGTCACACACACATACACACACACACACACACATACATATATATATATATATATATATATATATATATATATATATATATTATATATATATATATATATATACACGCGTGTGTTTGTGTTGTTTGCATGGAGATTTATACACAATTGTAAATTCATACTGTCATTCTTATTATGAACAGACAAGACCATCGTCTTTCTTTGGTCATGAAGGAGATAGAAAACGGTGCTTTATAGGGGATATACAGGCCCTGGACTTTATTGCCTGCATGTCATACTAGTTCTCATAGTTTACCTAAGAATTTATCTTGAATAATGCGTCAGTTGAGGTATTGAATAAATTTTATGCAGAATGAGATTATATTGCACGTAATTCAGTTCCATTCCTCGGCACTACTGGAGAAGAATTTATGAAAACTTTTATCGACCCGCGTGCTCCCAATTTCCAAACAGTACTTGTTGAAGAGGGAACACCGACACGTGGCCCCTCACTGTTGAGAAGGTGGGTCACGCGTTCAGTCGGCGGTCGAGAGCTTCGTTTGAAGGATGCTCAGAGATAGGTTTAAAGAAGCCCCTCCTTTTACAGCAGACGAGGATGGCCTACGTTGTATAATTTCTTGGCCAGAGCAGCGCGACATTCCCTCCTGATGTGGAGACTGCTTTGTAGAGAGGGGAGGGGGGGGGAGCCCTTCTTACCGCTGCAGAAACTGTTCAACACGGAGGCGCCAGTAGAGGAGGTTTCCATACGAAACATCACTGCCAAGGGAACTTCTTCAAATATGGGGATATTCTTACGTGAGAAGGAGATATAATGCTGATTATTTATTTGAGTGTCCAAAAGGATACTTGAGTATACAAGATTTAGAGGCACTGCCGAGGGTAGATTAATTTGTTTTTCAGAACATTAGAGTTAACTCCCTTGATATGACAGTGTTTTGCTTAAAGGATCAGGCAGATCTCACCCATTGTTGGAGAAATCATAAACTACTGTGTTTAAGTAAAACTTCAGCTTAATAAAGACTAGTTTGACCAGACTCTTGATAGCATTAGCGAGAATTTGCTGTTTACTTAGGTATCCCATAGAATTTTTAACCTTATATTGAATGTAGATTCCCTTAGAAGACTACATGATTTTATATATATATATATATTACATATATATATATATATATATATATATATATACATATATGTATATATGTATGTATATATATATATATATATATATATATATGATATATATATATATATATATATATATATATATATATCTATATATATATGATGTGTGTGTGTGTGTGTGTGTGTGTGGTGTGTGTGTTTGAATGTACGTGAAACTGGCAATGAAATGTGGGTATAAGCTTCAAGTTGACTTAGTCCATCATTGACGTTCATACATAACGTGAAAAAGTAATTTATTTGCAGTGTAATATGTATATATATATACGTATATAAATAGATAGATATATGTCATCTCGTGTAATGTCTTAGGAATATCTTCATATACCGAGTTAAAAGTTTGCACAGGATATTACTCACCCCACCTAATAATAATATAATCGGAAGAATTCTGTCTCTGTCTGGAAATTTCCAGGCTATGGCGGCACGAAATTATCAAATGGGTTTTAAGAGGTAATTGCGATGCTTCGTTTAAATTAATGCATACTTTAATATTAATTCAAGTCTGGATTTTATAAATGTTGTAGGCTGCGTTTATGTTTATAACATGGCAATTACACAATCGATAGACATCTTAGAGGACGAGTTGTGATTTTGCTTTGCGTTATATGCTCTTTGAACGATCGTTTCCATGATTTATGTTAACTGATTTCGTTAATGTATGCAAAAAATGTGTTGGTCGTAAGAAACTAGGTAATTTGTGTTTGTAATAAAGTTTTATATCTGTGGGGGTCGTTTGGTTCAGACGGGCATTGTAATTTAGAATGAGTTTGGGCTTTGACTTAAGGGAGAAAACCTGCTTTGCTCGAATAATGAACGAAAAATAAGTATTGTTGCAGCATTGTTGTTTATTATGTTTTATATTATAACAGACTTTCTGAATTCGAAGTTATTTATGTTACTGGTCTGAAGAATGATACTTTGTTGAGCATAATGTCAAATAACTTTTGACATTTTTTCATGACTATTCAGATGCACATTTCCCTCTCTCTCTCTCTCTCTCTCTCTCTCTTCTCTCCCTCATCTCTACTCTCTCTCTTCTTCTCTCTCTCTCCTCCTCTCTCTCCTGTCTCTAAGCTATCTCTCTCGCTCTCTCTCTCTCTAGTAAACTCTTGAAGCTGTATTGTTTGATTTTTAATGGCGCCCAGAAAATGATAAATTTTGATTTCATAATTTAATATGTGAATTAACGAGAAAATCTGGTCTTCCTTTTGTCCTTTTCGTCTTCGCACGCTCTTGTTTTCAAAGATGATCATCACTTCTTATACGTATTCTAAAGACTCATTCGAAATGATGGGCGTAGAGATCCTTGTTAAAAGTATTGCCTTGTAATGAAAAGTGGTTCAATGAGACCGCAGACTTGAACATGTAAGCTTAGTATATTCAGGGTTGAGGCAACTGCCTAAATTTGTTTTTATTGGGGGCTTACGCGCTTACATTTGATTTCGTTCTATCCTTGTAGTTTGTGATCGAAAGTTTTTTTTGGTCGGATAAAATGTAAATGAAACATTTGAGTTATGGTACGGCCGGCCGAATGGCGAATTCTAAGCCTGGAGGTTGAAATGAAGCAGCTGATAGCCTAAACACCTAATTAAATACGCATATGAGTTTTGTTATGTTTCATGTATGCTTGAATGAGGTCCGGACATGTAACCTCGCCATAAACGTCAGGCATAACTCCATCCGTAAGCCTGATTTTAATGTAGTTTTAGTCTTATGGAAAACCCGACTGTCGTTGGTAGCGACCACGAGAGTCATGGGTTCTAATGGGACGTTTAATAGCCTGTTAAGGAAAGCCAGCTCCCCTTAATATTGTGTCGGTAGGCCTACTGCGCCGTAATATGCCTTTATTTAATATGCGATGCAGTAAAGCCGTTTTACTTGAGATGTTGGGGAAAATCAGTATGGCTCGAGATGTATATCCGGTTGTGTTTGTATTTATTTAGGTGAACGCTTCCGCACAGTTGTGTTCATTACCCGCAACAGACAAACATATTTATACATACTATATAAATACACACGTACATACACACATATAACTAATTATATATATATGATATATATATATATATATATATATATATATATATATATATATATATACACACACACACACACGTTTATATACTTACATACATGCACACTTATTGTTAAGCAACATTTCGTTTATTGTTCGGGTATAAATATTTATGTATATACATACATACATACATACACGCACACTTGTATTGTTAAACAACATTTCGTTAATAGTTCGTGTATGAAGGAATTGTGAGTCAGCTGTCCTCGATGGGATGAAGTCTGGATGTTAAGTGTGAATTAAAGATAAAAAGAGGAAGCTTTAGAGATAGATGTGGGCTGAAGGAATGACAGTGAGGACCGATTTTAGGAAGGCATTGGGAGTGGCCATAGATGCAGTGTTTTAGTTGAATTACAATCATTTCTAATCATCCGATTTCCCATATTCACAGTTGTTTAAAAAAACATACTACTTAGTTTTTGCTACCAGTGAATCGAAATTAATGATCTGTTAGAAATATATATGTTTTCCCGGGAAAACAGTGCATTCATATACGAAGTACTGAATCGTGTTATCTCATATGTCGGAAACCAAATATTTTGGCAAATTTGTACATTTGTTACAGAGTGAAATTTGTCCGTTGGGTACATATTGTATATGGGTACATTTGATTTACTCTTATGGAGATATGGCCATTTTGTAATTTTACATTAAATTGACACATGGAAATTTTTTTTTCATTATGTATATTGTTTACAAATAAGTACATGCTTATGTTTATACGTTTGATACCTGGGGTACATTTTGTCTAGTAGGTATATACATTCTGTCCATTGTACATAGGCTATTATAGATTTATTGCTATTGGGTATATATTTAAAATTTGGCACTGGATAAATTTTGTTCATTTGATACACGTTACGTATTGGTTGCATTTTGGTATTAGGATGGATCTATTATATTGGCTTCATGTGACCATTTGATATATTTTGTTCTTTAGGTGCATATTGTAGGTTGTGCTAATTTTGTTCGTTGTATTATTTGTCTACTGGGAACGTTTTGATGATTGTGACATTTTGTATATTATGTTTTGTTTCATATGGTATATTTTGTACAAGGTACATTTGGAATACGGTTATATTTTGTTAAATGGACATATAGGCCGATTATACCTGTCGGTTGGGCACATTTGACTTGTTGATTACGTATGTTATATATTGGGTTTATTTTGTCCATAGGGCGCTTTTTTCATTTTCTGGATACATTGTGTAGACTTGGTGTATTTTGTCTTTTGTTAAAATTGAATATTAGGCACATTGGGTGCATTTTGTATGTTTTGTCAGTTGCTACACTTCGTGCAGTGGGCACATTTGGCAATTCGAGTACATTTTGTCAATTATAGACACATGGTAATTTGGTATATTTGATATATTGGATAAATTTTGTTTATATATTAGTTACTTTATGTGAATGTTCTTAATTGAGTACATTTTGTCCACTGAATACATTTTGTATATAGGGTAAATTTTATTCTTGAATTAATTTTTAATTGGGTACAAATGCTATACCATGTACAGTTTGTCAGCTGGGTTCATCTTGCATTTAGGTACATTTGTTTCATTAGATACATTTTGTCCACTTGCTACAGTTTGTTCTTCGTGCATATTTTGGTCAGGGTATATTTCATACCTAATGTTCGCTTGCTACACTTTGTTCATTTTGAGTAGGGTGTATGGTCCACACAACATGGTGGCCATGTGTCGTGTATTCACTCGTTTTCAGTCCAGTGCTACAGATGACACACATTTAACCAAACATCAACTCGTTTGTTGTCATTATGTTAAATGATATTCTGTTCTTTCATTGAAGTATTTGCAACTGACTGGAAAATTAAACTGGGATCAAAGAACGAGAGGAAAAAGAAAGACAATTAGAGGCTTCATTAGTAGATATGTCGGAAAGAGGAAAGTCTCTGAAATGAACCAGATTTGGAAGAAGGGAGGTGTCAGTCATTTTGAAAATTATTAGATGATAATGGAATTGACAGATGAGAGGTGGGGTAGTTTTCGAATTATTGTTCTAGAAATGTAGTCCAAGTGGTGACAGGGAATCAGGCTAGCAGGAGGTTATCTAAGGATACAGTGAATAAGGTGGAATAAATTGTCCTTAGATATCCTGTCATTTTTGGATTGGTAGTAGAGGTAGATGAATGTAAAATTCCAGTTGCAACACGCTTAGCATTGGTAAAGGCAACATAATTCTGTGATATCATTAGAGTGAAGTGAAGATGAACTTGAGGTAGAAACCTGAAATGATCTTGTCAAGGGACTGTTACTGTCAGGGTAGTATTGCAATCCACAGACCCTATGAATATTGTCACATTACAATATCAGTGGTTTTTGGATCGCATCCTTATGTCTTATGTACTGTGAATACTGTCGTCATGTTATAGTATAATATCAGCGGTTTTTTTTAACTCGTGCTTATGCCTTATGTACTTTGGCTGCTTCACTTGTCATATGAACTAAGATGATTTATTTGGGTGTCGTATGTGCTTTAGTTGCTTTTTTTAATTCAAAACAGAAAAGTAATTAAAAATTAAAGAATTTAGACGAAAAAGAGGGAATTAATAAACGAAAGTTTGTGACGTGACCATAAGTCGGCGGTTGTTTACTTACCTCAAGAGACGGATATGTAACGACTCATCTGAGCTTAAGGCACCATTTAATTCTCTCTCTCTCTCTCTCTCTCTCTCTCTCTCTCTCTCTCTCTCTCTCTCTCTCTCTCTCTCTCTCTCTCTTCTTACTGCTTTGTTACTTTAGCACTTAAGAGAGAGCGATACCCACAGTCCTATTGGCACCCCCTTCCGAAATCCCCCTATTCCCCATAATCCCGTATATTAGGTGTCACACATTAAGTGAGGATGAGATGGAGAGGGAGGAAGGGGAGTGAGTATGGAGCAGGGGGGATATTGTTAGGGAAGAGGAGGGGGCCAAGGGGGGAATGGTGGCCGGGACTGGGTGACCCCCCTCCCCCGGGAAATCGATATATGTAGGTGGCCTAAAGCCTAAATGAATGTGGGGGCCTCTTCTGGTTCCGCTGTGTGCCTTGTTTATTTTACAAAGGTTGAAATGGAATGTAAAAGGGCGAGGGGATTGTTGTGGTAAAAGACGCTCTTAAGTATGGATGTCTCTCTCTCTCTCTCTCTCTCTCTCTCTCTCTCTCTCTCTCTCGTGTATGAGTGGCAATTTAAAAAAGCAGCGAGAGTGCAATTTCAAGGCAGGAGAGAAAGTCGAAATATTTTTACGTAATCTTCTTGAAATATTTTTACGTTATCTTCTTACGAAGTTTTCTCTCATTTTTTTAGTGTCTAAGAGATCACGGTTTGTAAAAATGCTGGACCTGTCTGTCATGACATTTTCCAATATAAATACAGTAATGTCATGAAACTAATTGATAAAAAGATATTAGTAACTGCGTTTTCCGTCGCAGTTACTAATATTCTGGATGAAGCATAACCGAGGTGGTAATTAGAATCGGCTTCACAAGTAGATTAATATGAATGGGTTGACGTATATATATATATATATATATATTATATATATATATATATATATATGTATATATATATATATATATATATGTGTGTGTGTGTGTGTGTGTGTGTATGTATATATATATATATATATATATGTATATATATATATATATATATATATATATATATATATATATATATATATATATATATATATATATATATATATAGAGAGAGAGAGAGAGAGAGAGAGAGAGAGAGAGAGAGAGAGAGAGGAGAGAGAGAGAGGAGGGTCAGGAGGGGACGGGGAGGAGTTGTCAGAGGAAACTTGAGAATACTTGATTAAAGTTAAGTAAAACCGGATGACGGATAGACAGGAGAGCAAACTGCGAAAATGTCTGCCTAGATACAGTTTTCTAATAACTCATCACGGCAGTTAACCGTATATTTCCTCGGAACCATTTTCCCTTCGGAGAAACGTCCCCCTTGGGTAGAGGATGGGGACAATGTCTTTCAAGGAGGGATGACAACACACCCTCTCTCTCTCGTCGTCTCTCTCTCTCCCTCTCTCTCTCTCTCTCTTTATGTGGTTTTAGAAAGATCACCTTGTTTATGTTTGTGTGTGCGTATATATATATATATATATATATATATATATATTATATATATATATATATATATATAATATATATATATATATATATATTTTGCGTGTGTCTACTCTTATGTATATGTATACACATATAGTTGGAGCGTCAATTGGGATAGAACCAATTTAAACTGGAGAGGGAGGGATGAAAATGTGTCTTTAAATGTACATAATTAAGGGAAGCGAGTTTGATTAGAAGGGAATGCAGAGAGTATATAAGGAGAAAATTGACCAGTGGTTAACCAGGGGTTGTAAGGAATGTTTGGACGAGGGAAAGACTGAGGAGGAATAGATAGGAGCAATAATTCTTGCTATTTACAATGGTGAAGGTGGTAAATAAGTGTCCGTAAGAAGTAGAGTATAGCTGTACTTATTGTTGCCTGGTATTGTATAAGGTAGGAGTTTGATTTTGAAAGTAAGATAGATGACAGGGGTACAGCAGTAAGTCTGTAGAATACATGACCTAGAGAAAGAGTATGGCAAGATAAACATAAAAGCAATTTGTGTGGTATTGTGGATGTATGGTGTAGGAGGTATGTTGAGAATTATTGAGTTCTTGTGCTGAAGCAAAGCAGGTATTGAAATGTCACAATGTGGCAGTGAATGGTTTTGTTTTAGACAAGTGTCTTTAACTTGTTTAACGTCTTAGATGTAGGGGTTGAGCTTAAATATGTGAAATGAGGCAAGAACAGGCAGAAATTATTTGTAAGTATGTGTGTATGTTTGTACCTACCTTCATGTTTTAGGAATCTCCTGTAGTTTGGTAAGGTGACAGATTATTTGTACAATAATGCGTGTATCCAAGGCTTCTTACGTGTGATTTAGTAAGCTTGACATCAGTTTGTTATTAAAATTACTATTTACTGGGGTTGGTAAATTTTACAACCAGTGTCATAAGAGAATGCTTGGAGTAGAAAGGATGTTAATGGATGTTTTTCCTCCTAAGGGACGATGCTCGTTAAGACAGCGTTACATTTTTAACACATTTAGTCATTGCTTCATTAAGGAATATCGCCATAGCTTAGCTGCGAGGGGATAACGGGGCGCTTAAAATAACAGTGTCGCTTTATGATGCTGTGATAAAAGGGTGGCGTTTTTGCCCAGCGTAATTAGTAGTTCATACTACATAAAATGGCCCGTCGAAAAATAACTTTAGATTGCAATTAGAATCTTTCGACAATGAGCAGCGTCCCGAAAAAAATAACGGAGAGCAGCTTCATTATTGCTGCGGCGCCTTGTCGGGGAATGGTATTGGATCAAGGGCATTCAATACAGTACTGTTCAAAGACTGGCGTGGAAGTTATTGTAGAAATTTTAGGCAAGCTAGGTATATATGGATTGAGTGAATAGATAAGGGAACCAGTCATCTATTTAGTTATCTTGTGTAGAAAAGAGGGTAACATGATGTGTTATGTTTTTCATTGTTGAGAATGAGATAGCTGTAGGCTTTGAATAGACACCATTCCTGTTATATGAACACAAATTTGGTTTGGTTGATGAACAAAGATTCTCAACAGCCGTTCTGCCATTTGTCATGGCCATTTGTTTAGCGTTGGGGAACATCTGCCAAGTATCGATGGTACCTTTCAACGAATCACCCTCTTGCAATGTGTAGATACTTGAGATGCTTTCTTGGCTATGCAATTAAAGGGCTGATTTTGGAATTAGTAACTCAACTACTAGATGGACCGCAGCAATAATTTTGTGGGACTTCAAACCGAGTCTGGAAAATAGCTGAATTAAGAACTTGCGTGAAATTAGTACAGTAGGTACTTAGTAGACTCCCTCATTTTTATGCCCGTGTCAGGTGAACTCATCTGCATTGATGTGCTTCACTTGACGTCTTTTACAAGGATCACTGTTTAACCCAGGATGTTTAAACTTTCCATAGTTTTTGGAGTGATATGATTATGTTCAGCGACTAGAGTTCAGTTGAATAGTTAACTGCACAAACTTAGGTTCTGTGAGTAGGGTACGAAGACAACAATGTAGTAGGTTACCTCAGTACCTTCGGTCAATTCAGGGAGCAAAGCTGAGGAAAACGTGGCCTTCTGAGCCTTCAGGAGTCCAAGTAAGTTTTTTTAAAGACTTCAGAATTGGCGTGTTAGAGGAGCGATCTTATTTCTCCCTTGAGTGTGAGAAACCTGTAAGTTAGAGCTTATTAATGATTCTCCATGAGTTTGCAGTAATGAATACCTTTAGGAATGCTCTTGTGTGACTCATATAATCACGTGAAGAGGGTTTCGTGACTTAAAACGCTTTCTGAAATACACAAAACCTACACAAGTGATACACTATATATATATATATATATATATATAATATATATATATATATATATATATATATATAGTATATGTATGTATGTGTGTGTGTGTGGTTTGGTATTATTCACAGAATATTAGTCCATTACATGGCATTATTGTTGTGTAGTTCCGCATAAAGCGCTGATGGGAGCAAAAGCCTGCAACATCATCTCCCTATTGTTATATTGCGGTATGATATCGTGCAATAGCCGTACACGGAGCTGCACGACGCCCATTGCTATCCAAAAGGGGGTAATACCGTATCGAGTACTGAGGCAATTAGCAAATGAGATAGTCATCCAGAAATGATGTTTGGCTTCTGCAGTGTAGTCTTTTTCTCCCTTCACTCTGCCTCTCTCTCTTTCTCTATCTCTATCTCTCTCCCTTCCATCCCCTCTAACAACCCCATTATTACGCGATGTCATCATCGAGACCATTACCTGTATTGGTGGACCATTTTCCGCCATAAATAATAGCTATGGGTATGACTCATGGGTCATAATAGGTCTTCCCAAGGCTCTTTGTTTATTTTAATTTCGGTTATGGTTTTTACACACATTACTATTATGATTATTATTATTCACACTTGTATCGTCACTCGCTTGGAAAAGGTACGAGGAGGTTCTTAACATGAAGCCTGTCATGATAAAATTGAAATAGCGGTTTTCATTTATATTCAAATTTCGTGGTTTCATGTAGTTTACACGCACATTAGACATCCATGTATGCAGTTTGGTTTTACGATGTATGCAGACGTATTTACTTATTTTTGTTTACGGTAATTGTCTATACAGAAATATTCGTACACATGTAGTATGTAGCACTCTTTGCATTTCCTATGGCCTCTGTTAATCTCTGTGTTTCTTAGCAATTGTGATGGGCGCTTTATATATATATATATATATATATATATATATATATATATATTATATATATATATATACTATATATATATATATATATCAATCAAATCTGGCCTGTTTATTGCATGATTATCATCGTTATCTTTGCTGTGGACGTCACATACCACATTACTTAAAACTTCGGTGTACACACACACACACACACACACACACACACACACACACACACACACACACACACACACACATATATATATATATATATATATATATATATATATATATATATATATATATATGATAACAATGCCAGAAAACGGTTTGTGTAGTCACATAAAGGAAAAAATACGTCTAAATGGTTCATGCGGCTGTGTACCGCATAAAAAGAGGAATGAAAAAAAAGAAAAAAAAAGAAGGGACATAGAGGTGGTAAAAGCTAATGGGCGACGTGGAAAGAGTAACAGATAAACGCATTTCTGGTATAACGGAACCTTGTGTTTATTGCACACACACACACAAATATGTCACTGTATTATTCAGGGTACCATAAAATCGGATAAAAGTGGCGTCCTGGCAAACTGTGATGCCACACAAAGATTGCGTAGCCCTTTTTATATTGTATTACGCCTTCTCTCTCTCTCTCTCTCTCTCTCTCTCTCTCTCTCTCTCTCTCTCTCTCTCTCTCTCTACAGGAGTGAGTTTGAATCGGGTTTATGATATTACGTTACTTTTTTTTGGACAATTTCTGTAATGGTGTAGCGTAACTTTGCGATTTCTTAATGCCGTCACAATATATTGTCATGTATGATACTTTGAGCCTCCTTAAAATAACAATCCCGAATCTTAAATCTTTAATTCTTTTTATCGTCGTCATAGTATTGTGTTATTTCAATATTCTATGTTGACATTTTGGTATGGTTATACTTTTTTAGCGTCATGATGATGTTCATTACATATTTTTCATGGATATGATTCGTTAATGCTAAATCTCAGTGTTTAGGGAAAGCCACGTGGAGGGGTGTCATGGTTATCTTTTGATTCTGGACCAACATATTCTCATCCCATTCGTATTTAGTCGCCTGCTGTCCTGTGACGAACGCCTCTTAATTAAAACCTTGAAACACCTGTCTGTTTGCTGGTTAGTAGTTCATTTCGACTAGTATATTATGGAAGGCATTACCTGATGACTGGGTGCCTTTTGTATAACTTCAAGGTTGTTATTCAGTGGTAGTCAGTTTGGTAAATTCTTCTTGGAAGTTAACTTTTTAATTATTGTTTTTAGGCGACAACTATACCTCTGTATTTATCTAGTGTGCCAAGGTAAAAACTTCGGTCTTTCTGAACACCATCTCTCTCTCTCTCTCTCTCTCTCTCTCTCTCTCTCTCTCTCTCTCTCTCTCTCTCTCTCTGGGTCAAAGTATTAGTATTTAAAATTGTGTAATAAATTCCGCAGGTTTGAGTAGGATATGTAATTATTAGTCAGAGTTTTTTACTTGAAACCGTCTAGATGCTTATTATAACGGGATCTTTTGTTTTCATACATTACGTCATGTTAGTCAGTTATTAGGGTCGGATGTCAGCGATGGGAATCCATTTTATGATGAAACTGGGGTTAGAATAATTAAATTCTTCGCTGGATTCTTTTAAAATAGAATTTTATTTGGATGCATAGCAGTAGTTTTATAATTTTTCTTGATGTCAATTAAATTCTGTATAATATATATAGATAGATAGATAGATAGATAGATAATCATGAAATTGTGGCTATAACAATCAAGTTCTTTGTTGGGTTTCCACTAGGTATAATTTTATTCGGTTACATAATACTGATTGTAGCATTTTTTAAGCATTTAACATTACACACACACACACACACACACACACACACACACATATATATATATATATATATATATATATATATATATATATATATATATATATATACACACACACATACAGTTTATGTGTACTCTCACCCCATGAAACTTTGAGGATGCAAGGGCAACATCTGCTCTAAACTGTCGGGTAGGGACCTACCTTCCGAATATCTCTTATTACTCCCCGTTGTTCATTAGTTACCCTAAGGAGAGCAGTGATAATCTTATTCTATAAATCAAGTTTTATTGGATCGAGGTTGAAGAGGATAGATCAGAGGGAGAGAGAGGCCAGCCGAAGGGATAATTGGGATCGGCAGAGAGAGAGAGAGAGAGAGAGAGAGAGAGAGAGAGGGAAACCACCACCAACACTGCCATGGTTGGGAGTTGATGCTCTGCAAGGAAGGGAAAGGAAAAGCAAAAAGGATGAGAGTGGAAGGGAGAAATATACATTATATATTTTGTGTATATATGTATATGTATACACACATTATATATATATATATGTATACATATAATATATGTATGTATATATTTATAATGTGTGTATACATATACATAATATATATCTATATATATATATATATATATATTATATATATATAATATATATATATTATATATTATTTATATATAGAAGAGAGAGAGAGAGAGAGAGAGAGAGAGAGAGAGAGAGGGAATAAATTGGTAGTTAATATATTCAGTAAAGCCAATGAAAATGTTTAAGAGTGAAGTTACGTACAAAGTTAATTTTGATGGGATCTTGCGCATTCAGTAAAGGGAGTTTTACCTCATAGGGACAGGGATTATATAAAAAAAGACTTATATCTCTTAATTTCAGCTTGCAATATCTACGTTCAGAAAGTCTCAAACACCATATATTATACGGATGTAGGAGGCACATCAGCAAAGCGTCGACACCCTCTTCCCCTCCCCCTCCTCCCTTACTCTAATTGACCTACTCACCTCTTTTTCGTGGTTTATGCACTCTCTAGCCTTGTGGACACTAAATTGGGTTTATTTCAGCACCACCTTCACCTGATCACACCACCTCAGAGTACCCTGATCCATCTTTGCCCTTGTTTACGATGTCAGCTTATCTCTATCTTTCACCATGTCAACTTTCATTTTCCACAATTCATTTTAAAGCTACTGAGTTTTATGTTTTCTCTCAGTGGTTTCAGTCATTTCTCCCTTTGGCTTCCAGAATCTTCCTGCCTATCTTGCTTCACATATTGTGTAACTCACTTTTTTTCTATCATTTGTCACTTATTCTCCAAATTACTTGTGCAAATCGGCTGATGCATTTCCAGCTTATTTACAGACATACATTTCACCATTTTCTAGGTTTCCATCCACCCCAATTTTCTTGGGCCTTTCTGCAATTACTAACACTTTCAAACTCCTTGATCAGTGTGTTGCTTATATATATGTTTTGTTGTTGTTGTTGTTGTTATTCATATTGTTAATAATACTGTATCATTGGGAAACGTCCATCTATATGGACTTTACTTGTGCGACACATATGTGAAGACATCTTGTATCCATTCTCTCTCTCTCTCTCTCTCTCTCTCTCTCTCTCTCTCTCTCTCTCTCTCTCTCTCTCTCTCTCTCTCTCTCTATATATATATATATATATATATATATATATCTATATATATATATATATATATATATATATATATATATATATATATATATATATATGTATACACATACAGATCGTAGGTGTACTTCAATGTATTTTCTCGTGAATACCCATCTACAGAACAGAACTTTTTTCATAGAGTACGCATGATTATGCTTCCATACTTGCAGCTTGATTGCCCTTGTTTTTGTTTTTCCACCCAAAGTGGTTTGACTCGTAGAGAAGGTAACTTGCGATTCCTATCTGTGTATTGGTTGATAAGGGAATTTTCCCCAAGTCTCAGTTGACGATTGCCGCTGAAATTGTCAGCATCATTACCAGTGATGACGAGGAAATCGAGTGATAGTATCTCTTTTGGAGCTGCTCTTTAATGAATGTTCTCTTGTTGTCTGCTGTATTTTTATCCACTCTCAAGATTGTGACCTGGGGTTGTTGCTATTTATACGTGTGTTTGGCCATTTCTCGCCTCCCCCGTTTTCATGTATATCAAGTATTGTAAGGTTTGTCATGCCTGCTCCGATATTTTACATATACTGCTTTTATATATATATATATATATATTATATATATATATATATATATATATATATATATATAATGTGTGTGTGTCTGTAAATATATATATATATATATATATATATATATATATATATATATATATATATATATATATTTAAAAGGAAAATTCCACAAAAATATAAGATGTGTTAAAAAAATAAATTCCCTTATGCACATGCATACATGTGTTTTTATTATTATTATTATTATTATTATTATTATTATTATTATTATTATTATTATGCGAAGTGGTTTTGCTGTCTTGTAAGACTGTAAAACCCCGAAGTTTACATTAATCAACTCCGAATAATAATAATAATTAATAATAATAATAATAATAATAATAATAATAATAATAATAATAATAATATATTCACATATCTTGCTTTGTTTTGACTTCTTCCCCACCTGAAGGAATTCCATGCGTTTTAGTACTCTCGATGAGAAAGACAGGGCTTTAAGATTTCACGAGTAGGTAAAGGTTGGAGACAGGAGCAGAGCAGTGGCAGCAGTGGAGCAGAAAGTTTTGCGCGCTCCTTCTATTGCAATAGTTTTTGAGCAACACGCTGCTACAATTCCTTTGCTGGACAATGGTAGACGTCCCACTGGGTCAAAGGGAAGTGGAGAGAACTCCCATCACGCTGGCGGAAATTTACCGATTTTGGCGAGAACTTGAGCAGTTGAGCGGGGAACTAGCCGTCTTTATGGCGGAGAAGCAAGCGATCAGGGCGTGAAACTTGGTTGGACGAGAGACTTATTCTCTCTCTCTCTCTCTCTCTCTCTCTCTCTCTCTCTCTCCTCTCTCTCTCTTCTTACGCACTGTGGGTTTTATATGAACTCAATTGAATTGAGGGAGATGCTTTGATGTATGACGCTTTTCGAAATATTATGAACTCGCGTCGAGAAATGACTGCTTTCAACAGAGGGAGGGAGGGAGGGAGTTACTCCAACGGGAACTTCCTGGGATTTGAATGAAATTTTCGCCGACTTTGTCAAATATCGCTCATCCTCTGGGCGGGTCTTCGTTCATCCCTGTAGAAAAGTTTTGATTTCCTAATGGAACGCGAAGGACTCTTCCTCGATGTTTAATTCAGTGAGCTTTGAAATGACGAGTGTCGAAGTTTCAGTTTTACGTAAGGGGCGTTCTAGTTACGTGTGTGTGTGAAATATATGTATATATATATATATATATATATATATATATATATATATATATATATATATATATATATATATATATACATATAATATATATTATATCTATATATAATATATATATATATCTATATATATATATATCTATAATATATATATATATATATATATATCATATATATATATATAATTATATATATATATGAAATAACTATAATATTATATATATATTATTATATATATTATAATTTATTATATATATATGTGTGTGTGTGTGTGTGTGTGTGTGTGTGTGTATGTATATGTATATATTGTGTGCGTGTGTCCGTCTGTGTGTTTTGAATGCATCATTTTTAATAGGAAGCATAATGAAAAGTAATAAGATTTTACTAGGAAAAGAGCAACACAAGTTAAAAAACTAAAGCAGTGGCACATAAAAGTTAGAATACTATCACAACCTTTCTCATAATCCTGAGCATCAGCATCATTAATGCCAGGAATTCCATTCCACAGTTTACAGTAAGAGGAACAGAGTCTTCTTTTGCTGCGCCGTTTGGCAACGTGTTCCGTTAACGGAATTGTTATGACGTTGTTCCTGGCACCAAAAGTGTTAGCTGGTGTTTCCTTTTGACACAGCGCATGGAAGATAGCCAAAAATGGGTTTAAATCATAACAATCATTGATTGTTCATGTAAAACTGCCATGTCGAGCAATCTTGCCTAAGAGATGGATGACCCGGGAAGCTGTTGACCATACTGAGGAATATTCCAGTAATGCAATAATGCTGAAATAAAAAGTTTTCTTTATAGAAATCCATGAAAATGGAAACCGTATATTTTATTTTTCCTTGATATGACAACCGATGTCATCGCTTCTTCAAGATTTGTCAATCACAATATCTCCTTCATCCGAACGGTTTTTGTATAAGTGATGAATCCTTAGAACGTGTTAGTGTGCCGATCCGAAATTTTGGAGAGCTCTATTTTCTATCTTTCTTTAGCCAGAAAAAAAATCTAATATAAACAGCAATACAAACACTGCAACATAGTGCTGGAATATTTAGACTACCACATATCTCTCAGAACTCTAAATTCTGCTTCCTGGAAGTGAGAGGGTTATCTTTGTGAATGTAATTTCACGGATTTCAGTTACTGCCCCCGTTGAGCTTATACTCTTTACGATCTCCTTAATTAATTTCGTCTTCTTTTACGAATTTTACATTATTCGCTCTCTGCACTTTCCTGTGCCATACTGTTGCTGTTCAGATTAAGTTTAATTGCGCTTGTTATGTCCGGGTGAAAAACGAACATTTTCAATTTCATCCAGGCCTGTACCTCTCCAATTCCTTTCAAGGCATTTATTATTTTATTTTAATGAAATGAGCGTTTATTTTTCTGTAATACCTTCTTAGGTTGTGGTTGGCCTCACGCTAAGAAGGTATCAATTTTTACCAAAAATGATCAGTTTCCCATAATATGTGATGTCAAAGAAAAACAAAACACATGCTTCCGTCTCCAGCCTTTATCTGCAGAATCAATGTTGGGAGGTTCATGGAAAGGTTCCGTGAAATGTGAAATTTGTTGAACTTTATTTTTATGATCTTTGAAATTTGTCTTACATGTTGATTTTGGCATGTCTTTCAAATAATTTTGGGCTGTGCTGTAGTATATATTTAAGAGTAGTTCCATTATATATCTAGTTTAGCCCTGAGGATGGCTGTAAGTTAATGGCTGAAACAGCTGTCGGTAGTAAATAAATGGAGTAACAGAGGAGCAATTTTTGCTTGTCCCTTCAAGTCTTCAGCTCTTAAGACAGCAAGAACTAAGAATAATAGAATTGTTTTTAGAGGGTTTCTGTTTTTTTTGCGTATGCACTTTTTCTCTCGCCGTCATACTATAACCAATTATTGATCACATAACTGTCAATTCACTTTAAGGGTTCTTTCATGTGGACTTCACTTTATCTCTTGATCCTTTTATAGATTTAAGAAGATGAAGCACAAGTTCTAGGTTTGCCAAATAGGTTAACGAAATGAAACTTTGGGCCAGTATTCTCTCTCTCTCTCTCTCTCTTCTCTCTCTCTCTCTCTCTCTCTCTCTCTCTCTCTCAGTTTTAGCAATTTGATAATCGCCCTCTCGTTTATCCCTCCCGAAGTTGAGATGAATCCGCGTGAATCAGTGCCATCTTGGGCGTTTTGCCTTCACTGCCATGTCGTTCTGTTTGTTCGATATCTTGTTAATGCAACGGTTTCTGAAGATGTTATTGAAATGTGTATTCGGCGTTTCAGACGTTTGAGGTAAAAAGGGACCTGAAGTCTGTTCGAGTAGTAGTAGTAGTAGTAGTAGTGGTGGTGGTGGTGGTAAAATTGACTATACAATAGTGACTTCATGATTGCGGTTATATGTCGAGTTTATTTATTATGGGGTGTTTCAATTCTTGTTTAGTTTATTACCATAAAAGCGTCCCCTGTTTGTTGTCTTATTTAGTACTGCTGTTTAATTAGACAGTGTTTTCCAACCTCATGTAGATATCTTCTTTAAGCCTTATCGTTCATTTGGCATAGAGCGTTCCGATTTTCTGAAAGATCAGTTTGTTGTAAGGTTGAGGGTAATCCAGAAGAAGAAAAATCTAGATATATATGAAGAAATAAAAGTTTATTAGTTTTTTCCCGTATAATACATACATATAATATATATATATATATATATATATATATATATATATATATTATATATTATAATATTATATATATATATATTATATATCTTATACACACACAAATACATACAAATCGTCAATGCATCAATTGTTATTTTGTTGAGCTGATATTCCTCTGTTTACAAACGTAAAATATTATTTTTTCAAATGTTCATAAACGCATTCATAGCAAGTTGTACTTGATGTGTGATTGATACTAGGTTTGACAACCAATATCTACAAATTGTAAGGGGTTTCATAAAAACTTTATTCATTTAAAAATTGGATTTTCTCTTCTTTTAATATAGTTAAAGTCCAGAACGGATAACTTTCGTTTATTTTGGCTTCTTTTTGCGGGGTAATGGGAGGATAGGGGCATGTTAGGTTATGGGGAGGAGTTCCCATGAATTTAATTGTAGTTTGGGCCTTTCTCGCGAAGGCACTGAATTTGTATTGCTTCGTTAAGCACTAGTCCACGACAAATTTTCAATTAGTTTGGTAAACTTCGTAAAGGACGTTTATTTGCACTATTGAGGTGTACTTCAGCTCTCTTGATGTTGGAAAGAAATTTATTTTCATGGTCTGCAAAAGGAAAAAATGAAGGAGGGAGAGAATATTTCTGGGATAAAGTCAAGATAGGGGTGATTTTTTTTAGAGAAATGTTATGACTTTGATTTAGAGACTTAATCATTCTTTAAAGAGAAAAGAACAAATCTGCCAGGATAAAAGTAATAACGAAGTTATGATTTTGTTAGTTTGTCCGTCAATATTTTTCTTATGGTTAATGAATTATGTTTCATTTTCTCCCCTGTGTAAAAGTTACATATTTCAATCAGGTCGAGCCAGAGTGGAGTGTTATAGTTGGCTAATTCTGGGCACGAGGTTCCCAATCACTTCGTTTGGACCATAGAAAAATCGTTCTCAAAATATTCCTTCCTCGTGTCATTCTAACCTAATGATGTAATCACTTTCATTTTTTACGCTCTTTAATTAGTTTTAGGAAACTCCAAAAGTTAGAGTTAAGCTAATTTTGGATATTTCATGTACAGCCATCCTTGTTATACTGATGAATCTACAGTCGCTAATTCTGTGTTTGTAGTCGTTTTGCATAGAATTTCCATTTTAATCAGAGTTTGCAGTCTCCCAAAACCTAGCAGAAGTCGCTCCCTCACAAAAGCTCGACTAGAGCCCCTGACACCGCGGAGAGAGAGAGAGAGAGAGAGAGAGAGAGAGAGAGAGAGAGAGAGAGAGAGAGAGAGAGAGTCCTTGCCTTGGTTTTGGAGGGCCTGAAAAGAATGGATTTTGTAAAAGCAGATTCATCCCCGCCAATATTTCCGGAGGTAAATAAGTTTTGTGTGAGCGCCCTCTGAGGCAGGGGCGGGGTTCGGGGGGTGGTTAGCAGTACGGGGTTAAGAGGGGGCAGGGGCTTCCGAAGGACGGGCAGCTGGGAAAAATTCCTATTGCATGTATTTCAGTCTTTCACTTCAAGCAATATTCGGACGGAAAAGTCCGTATTGACTTAGGGAGATCGTTTAACAGGTTGGGAAATGGTGGCGGAAGTCGCTTTTAATTCTGAAGGGAGGGAGAGAGAGAAAATAGAGAAAGTATTCTTTTTATTTCTTTATTTACCTCTCTCTCTCTCTCTCTCTCTCTCTCTCTCTCTCTCTCTCTCTCTCTCTCTCTCTCTCTCTCTCTTGTTTCAAAAGGTATTCAACGAAACAGGAGGTTTTTAGACTCACGGTAATGAACAACACACGATAAGCATGATTTTATAAATGATTGAGTAAGCAAGTAGAAATAAGTTTTACCTGTTTATCTTACTGACGTAGTCGACAGTATCCATGCAGGAGGTTATTCTTGTATGTTCTTTAGTGTTACAAAACGTTGTCAAGATACATAATTTCTCCAACGAAACTTATTATGCCTGTCAAGAAGGAAATGAATAAAATAAAAGTCTGTTATGTAGGTACGAAAGGCAGGTTTTTATTTTTTTCATTCGGTGATCCCGTCTTGAATTCACTGTGCAACGTTGGTTCTTGTCAGTTTTTGTATTGGCGAGACCAGCAATAAATGCATGGCATCGTAGCGCAAAAGCTTGCGTAATCCAGTATGGGGGCGTAGACGAGGGGCCAGCGGCCTCACTCCACAACCTATTGCTTTGAAAGAAGGCTAGCCACATGGAACAGCATTCCTTTTCTAGCAGGCTGAAAGTAGGTTAGTGCTCTTTCTTGTTTAAGAAATCATGAAACTTGTACCCTACGGTAGAAGTCAGGTTTGAGTGGTACTTGATCGCATGGTCTTTGCAAACAGCAGAGTAATTGAGTTCACGGAATAAGGCTTTTGGCTGCAGTTTACTGGTAGTGTAGATGTCAACAATTGTAATAATTTATTTATACAATACTTTTCTTTTTGTTACAGAAAAATTAAGACTACTTCGTAATTTTGTAACCTGTACCATTTCTTTTTGTGATTTTTTTAATGTTTATACCTGTTGGATGTTGATTTGCCTAAGGTTACCCACTACTATTGCCTATGTATTCAGCAGTAATGAACAAAGTGTTCTTTTTTTCATTTTTATTCATTTATTATTCACATTTCAACTGAACACAAAGCACTCACCGTCTTAGCAGACATGACAGAAGTTCACATATTTTTCCTTTGCAAACAGTAACGTCGATATGACTCTTCCGAAAGCATCCGAGAAATATTATATATATATTTTGCCGAAGACCCAAGAAGACATCTCACTATATATCAGGGAAGACGGGCCAAATGTTTCGAGATTTCGCCCGGTGGACACGCAGGTATTTTTATGTGCAGCGGATAGCAATTTATTTCTTGAGGCAATGGATTGTCCGCGCTCATGTTTATTTCTTGAACCATTTTTCATGGGGACCCCGGCCACTCTGGGTCTTGATCGTGTCGTGTTTGTCTTTTGGATAAGCTAATGCATTCGCTGACGTATTCCGCTCCGCGAAAATCCTATCAAAATGTTTTCCCTTTGGCTTCGTCACGGGCAGGAGGAAACGCTATACATTTTTGCATTGCGGTCCGATGATCACGCACGGGACCGGGTGTCGTCGTCGCCGCCGCCGCCGCCGACCTGGGATGTATTCCGAATTTCGGCTGAGCCGTGGCGCGCGTGGCGTTGCCGGTGCTCCCGAGTGACGAAATGCTCTCGAAAGAATACGACGTGGCTGCTCCCCTCCGGAATGGGGTAGTGTTAGGCGCGTGATAATGCTCCCATCCGTCAAAACAACATCGCGTAATGAGGTTCTCATGAGGACAGCGTCAGAAAATGAGCAAATTAGCTGTGAGGATCACTAATGGTATATAACTACCATGTAATATAGTTAATGACATGGTCGTTCCCCTGCTTATTATGTCTGCTCCCTTAACGGCTGACACATTAGTACTGATAAACTTGTTTGTTCGTGCACTCTTCGTATTTATGACGCCTTTCCATTTCGTAATTCACTATAAGTGAAAAGAAATTCAACAAAAGCTGTGCATTTGAAACTGAAAACACCCCTGAAATGTGGCCAAGGTGGTCATTAATGAAAAATATTCGTTTTAGCCTCAGGCCATTCTTACGCATTATATATATATATATATATATATATATATATATATATATATATATATATATATATATATATATATATGAATGATTATAATCACTTTAGCACGTGATTCGTTTATCACACATATCCACAGGTGAAAAATAAGAGACAGGGTGTAGGTCCTGACTGGTTTCGGCTTTATTTCCAAGCCATTGACAAAGACTGATACATAGTATTAGAAGTCACAAGTATATATACTACAGAGACAGTGCTGACGAACATACACACAACCGTTTGAGACTGCAGATCCACCCACATGCAGGTGTCAAGGGATACTACCGATTAGGGTACCCACCGTAGGAGACAACAAGACCACACCTGATAGGTGTCAGGGAGGCGGGGTTGGACATCTCATTACCACTACTGCCCCCTTACTGTGTTTACAAATATATTAATCCTATTTACATACATCTCTACTGCCTACCTTAAAATTTAAACAGTTTACAAATTTCTTTTGATATTAAAGGATCAAGTTTATACATTCCTTGACTGACGTTCATATTATTGTTGTAACTTTCATTTATAAAGCTAGAGTCAATGATATTCCTTTCCATTGCATTATTAGAACACAATCTTTTTTGCCCCTTCCCATTATTATTATATAGTATAGTATATATATATATATATATATATATATATATATATATATATATATATATATATGTGTGTGTGTGTGTGTGTGTATGTTTGTATATATATATATATATGTATGTATGTATGTATATGTATGTATTTACAAATATGATTGTACAAAAATAACAAAATTGTTGCTGATGTATTTAGAGTTTTATAGACGGCTTATTCTGTGATTCTACAGTTGATCACGGCTTCTAAAACGAAATACTAGTTTTGGTACGATCAGGAGCCGTGCACGTTATTTATGACAACTGATTTTCGGTCACTGACTTAGTGACCCACGAAAATAAAAGCTGCAAGAATCTTTTCGTACTAAATTCTTCCTTGATCACGTATAGTCGAAATATAGACTTGAACCAATTAACGAATTATACTAAGATCCAGGCCCCTCTAATTATTATAATTACGTTTTCAGATTCAAAACCTCCACGTTCCATGTGAAATCTTTTTCAACGACTTTTCAAAAATGTCACATCGGGTTCGGTTCGTCTGCGGAAATTGGAGATCACCTCGGCCTCATGAGAACCCATTTGGGTAAATCATCCTCCAGACATCGAATAAATCCCGCAGGGTACTGGATTAGTGCCAGTGTATGGAGACGTCGGAGGATTTGTCTCTTTTGTGAGTTAACGTCCGGAATTCGTGGACTGTCGTCGTCTTGCTTGGCATTTCTTTCTTGAAGTTTTAGATTATTCGTCTTCCTTCAAAATAGGCATCAGGTTGGCTATAGTCGAATGGCAGAGCTTTTACCTAATTTTCTAAGATTTACTGTCTCTCAGCTAGTATATTCTGCCAAAATGGAGAAGCGTTGTTGAAACAGCTGTTGAAAATTGGGCTAGATAAAGAAACCTCGGTCAAGTAGAATGTCGTATTTCAATCATAAGGAGGTCTTATTTTTCCTTTTCTTCTTTTTCTCTTATTTTTCCTTTTCTTCTTTTTCTCTTTTTTATGATAATAATAATAGTACACGGATGTCCAGTTTATTGACTGGCAAAAGAGAACCCATGACTGGTAAAAGAACCCATGTTTTACATTGTTATTAAGGTATTTGACAAACTTGTCATTTGGAAACTATGGCCATTCAGTAAGATTCATCTTTCCTGTAATGGCTAGGTGTTTTTTTTTTTTTTTTTTTTTTTTTTGTTTTTTTTTTTTTTTTTTACGCTTTCACCAGTAAATTTTAGGATATTCTTCACGGCTTGATAAATCACCCACATTTCACTGCCTGTCAAGGGCGTTCTTCTGTTTCTAAATTACACGTTATTTTGTGATTTACAATGTTTAATGTGAACTTGGGGTAATGTGAAGATAACATTGTTAATGGCGATGCATTGAAGATTGAGACCAAATTTCTCGTTTTGTAAGCATGACTCCTCCACGCATACGTTTGAGAACTGCAGTATTATTTCAGTGACTGCCTGATATTTTCCTAAGTTAGGGCTTGAAACATAAGAACTATAAAAGGGCATTTTCTTGTCACAGTCTTGAGCGAGATACAGACTACGGATGAATGCCGATGGCATGGCAGTTCGTGCAGAATTCCCGTCGATTACCTCATGCGATCTCGTCTGCCTTCTGTAC
>NC_061096.1:23181029-23191029 GCF_015104395.2 Macrobrachium nipponense
TAGAGAGGGAGATGTCATCCCGGTTTTTTTTTTCTTTTAATGCGGAAACTTCAAAGTCATTGCGCACAGTGACTTTCGACTGTATAGTCCATCAGCTTTTTGCTATATCCTGTTCTCATTTAGTCATTTATATATTGGAATGGGCAACCAAGATTCCTCAGCTTTCCCATGTGGAGAGAGAGAGAGAGAGAGAGAGAGAGAGAGAGAGAAAGAAAGAAAGAAAGAAAGAAAGATAGTGGTTAGCCTTGAAAGGCGCAAAGCGATGACCCACGCATTATAGAGGAAAGACCCTAAACCTAGGGAATTTCAATCAAGGTTAAGTCCACGACTTTGAGGTATGGAAGAATAATTTTTTTCAAAACATAGGAATATGAGGATTGTTTGATCTGTTTGTATGGTGTTTTTACGTTGCATGGAACCAGTGGTTATTCAGCAACGGGACCAACGGCTTTACGTGACTTCCGAACCACGTCGAGAGTGAACTTCTGTCACCAGAAATACATATCTCTCACTCCTCAATGGAATGGCCGAGAATCGAACCCGCGACCACCGAGGTAGGACGCTAATACCATACTAACCACGCCGCTGAGGCGCTTGAGGATTGTTTGAGAGGAGAGATACTCAAAGGGAGCAGTTTTATCATTCACCCCAGCGGAAAAATTATAGCACGTGTATAGGCGAGTACTTTGACACATTACGCGAGAGAAAGTTGAAGTTAGATGAGAATTGTTGATGCAGGTTAACCTGTTTTCACTAAACTTAGTTTTTAGTTTTCTGTTAAAGAAAACTATTGTACCGGCTTTGTCTGTCGGCACTTTTTTCTGTCTGCCCTCAGATCTTAAGAAACTACCGAGAAAAGAGGTCCGCAAATTGCGATGTTGATCACCCACCCTCCAATCATCAGACATACCAAATTGCAGCCCTCGCAACTCAGCAGTTGTGATTTTATTCAAGGTTAAAGTTAGCCACAATCGTGCTTCTGGTGACGTTATAGTCCAGGCCACCATCAGGCCATGGTTCAAGTTTCATGGGCTGCGGCTCATACATTATTATGCCGAGATCACCAAAAGGTAGATAGCTCTGTTTTTGGTGGCCTTGATTATACGATGTGCAGAAAACTCGATTGCTCCGGAGAAACTTTCTTATTCTATTTGCCCACCATTCGTGTTTAAAATTCATTAGTTTTTAAAATCTTGAGAAATACTTTAAAGTTGATTGTGTATTTTTCTACCTGGTCTTGGAGATCCCCATTTTTTTTTCTTTTTGTTTTCTTTCTCCACAAGGGCCTCCCTCAGGGCTGGCCTTGATGAATGGAGATCGTTACAGGAGTAATTTGGGATTGATGCCGGATTAAAGAAGAAGAAATATAAGGAAAAGGGCAGACCCGTAAAGGAAGAGCGGACAGCGATTCTCTGTTGAAAGTGAGATATTGGGAGACTTGGGTAAGATGGGAGGATCGAACTGGATGGGGGGAGGGGGGACAGCAGCAATCCTCTTGTGCCCCTAGCTGCCTCTCCTCATCTGTGAGAAAAAAATCCGATGATCACATGGTGCTATCTTGTTCTCCTCCTCCTCCTCTCTCTCTCTCTCTCTCTAACCATGTCATCATTCCTCCTTCCTCTGGATGTCATTTCATCCCTCCCCCCCTCCCATGGTACGTGATTAAAGACAACTGCCCCAGGTCCAGTTCACACATACCTTTGAGACCAGTTTCTTTATTGGGATTTGCTCTGCTATGGGAGAATTTTTGCTAGAAATCGCTAATTATTATAGAAATATATAGATTGCGATGCCAACAGAAAAATCGGAGGTGACATAATGCGTAACTGTTCATAATTACATGTATAGATAACACGTAAATACCAGCATGATCAGTGTTTGGTAAATATTACTGTTATTCAAATGAACAGGCATTTTACCAAATCACCGAGGTTTGGATAGCTTAGGTTAGATTATATTTAACAATTTCCACCAAAAAAATGTTTTCGTACATTTGTTTATAAAGCAGAATAATAACCAATTTGTACTATTCACCTGAACTTATCTATTCTTGCACGTGTACGATATATGCATCCACTCCATAGCAAATAGAATAGAGGCACTGATTTCATCGGGCTTGGATATCTTGGTTTTTCTGAAAAAAAATCTGTATTTGTGTACAGGAAATGACGAGATTGATGCGCGGGGAAACGTAACCACTGAAAAAATTGGATTAATGCCAGAGTGATTTTCTGATATTGTACATCGTAATAAAATGCAACCACGCCCAATATATAAACACTTTAGGGAAGAGTAAAGGGTGAAGCCTCTCTGTTACTGTGTTATGTGTTTTTTCTTACTCGGGGAGTAATCCTGCAAACTACTTTGTTGTTGTTCTTGTTGGGGTGGGGTAGGAAAGCCTAAAGAGGGCGGAAAAAGGTGTTTCGCGTTCAGTTAAAGATACAGGAATTTTAGGATTGGATATTTATGATTTATTTATTAGAATGAGACTGTAAAAATATATAATGTGGATGTTAAACAGTACGGAAAATTTAAATCTAATAAAATATATATAGCGTATTTATATTGATTTTCGTTGGTGAAACAACACTCTATTTGACGGTATATTTTAGCACGTTTTAATATACTTTAAACTATGAATATAATGTTTACAAATTATGCGTGAGGGGAAAATCTTGCACGAATCCCGAGTAAGCTGGAGGTCTGGTCGCACTTTTTCTATATAAAGGTGTAATGGCTCGACGCCTTGTACCCTTGCGTCCGTCCCATCAGCCGTTCCCCACTTACTACTTCCAAACTTTCAAAAGAGAATGTAATCCTATTACTTAATAGCAATTATTCTCCAAGAAGAGTTGAACGCTAGTTTGGCGCGGGTCCTGACAAAACAACGTCCCATAATGTTATCCATATGCCCCTGAGAAAGATTTGTTTTTAGGTTATTTTCGTATATGAACTAAATTTAGCAAAACCACCTCAACATTATAAGGTCTGTGATTCCCTATTATGTTGATTAGGCTCTGTTTGGTAGTCCTTATACTAGCTGTCTGCAAAGTTCTTTTAGATTTTTAAATGTTCGTTCACAAGGTTTTTCTTAATTTTATTTATTTGTTTATTTATTTATTAATTTTTGCGAACCTTAGCTCAAATGAAGATGAATAAAGGAATTGAGGATCACATTGAAACTATCTCGAGGCCGTTTTTAGTCGGCCTCTTGTTAGCTATGTAAAAGGAAAAGTCATATTTGAGCCAGGAATTGTTATGCGAGAAAATCTTGAGTCGCAGTTCTTTTCTTGGTATCAAATTTCACCATGATTTTTAAATACATTTAAGTTCGGATGAAACACGTATGAACAAGAGAAGAGCTGCCTGTGACACAACAAACTGCGACGAATCCCCGAGAGAGGCTTTTAGCCGAAATGCAATCCTTTATGAAGTATGTATCAACCAGCGTATACTTATGAATAAATGAGGCTGCGTTGGGACAGACCCAGATTTCTCTCTCTCTCTCTCTCTCTTCTCTCTCTCTCTCTCTCTCTCGAATTCGGCCCATAGCCCATCCTCTATCCCCCTGCTAATTTTGATATACAGAAGGAAACCGCCCTTTTCATGTCGTGGGAGAAAGACAGACTATTGGTCTGTGTATCTTCCTGTCTGTCTGTGTATGGTTGAGCTGTCCTCTCTCTCTCTCTCTCTCTCTCTCTCTCTCTCTCTCTCTCTCTCTCTCTCTCTCTCCTTTTCACCATTTCTTAGCTGCTCTGCTTCTTGGAATTTTGGAAGGAATGTGTGAACAATGATAGTGTTATTGCTGTCCCATCATCGTATTTGCTTTTTGCAGACCCATCTGCGTTTTGTTTGTTTACTTATTTGTTTATTTATATACGTGATCCGCTTTTCGCTGCGTCCATGTTCCCCCCCAGTTCCGAGGCTATTCCGAGCAATTTGTTCCGCTTCCTTTGTTGCAACAATATTGGTTTCAGTGCCTTCGTGTAACCCATCCTCTCTCTCTCTCTCTCTCTCTCTCTCTCTCTCTCTCTCTCTCTCTCTCTCTCTCTCTCTCTCTCTGTGCCACGTTTTCACCGCTTTGATTTAAGCCTGTCTGAGTCCATTGGATTTTATTTCATTATTTTTTTTTTCACTCGGCTTTTGTTGTCTTTTCATGCCTCCACGAGCATTTGAAAGAAATATTTTTCAGAGGATGTACCAGCCATTTCCATCATGAAAGATTTCCTTTTTTTATTTATTTATTTTTTACTTATGCCTGTTGTTCATGGAGCCGATTTGGTTGGCACTGCTGCTTGTCCCCATTTTCCTTCTGCATATGTGATTGTTGAAAAGGACATTTTTGGCCTTGGATAGTCAAATTCTCACTTGAATGTCATTGTTGTTTTGTTCTCGTTACAAGGGTCTTGTAGATAGGGTAATGATAATATTTTTTTATTTATTTTTCCAAATGTTGATATATGTTTAGTAAATTTATCAGTGAGCAAAGATTTCCAAAGGCTCTATTTCAAAAGTTTTACTTTTCAGATGGAAAGAGGAAGTAAGACATTTGCATGTACCTACTCTTAATAAATCCCATGGCGCCTTGCTGTAAATTTATTGAAAGGTTTATTTACATTATTTACAGCCTAGAACAGTGGTGGCGCATCTTGTTATGACCCGTTCCCTTTTGCCTGTACGTTGATGCCACCACTTTTTGGTGTTTACTCATTGTACCTGTGATGTCATTGGTTACGCCCTATGTCCTCGCTCGAGGCTATTGTACTGAACTGAACCTTCAAACTGAATTCCCTCACGGAGATTTTTTTTATGATAGGAGATGGAATCCGCATGTTAACCATTTCTTAGCGTTACTAGGGACCTATTCCGTATTTGGAAAACCTGAATTTCGCCTGGTAACTATACTTTGGCATTCCTGTACCGTAGGGTTTTTGGAAAAGTTAATTAACAATTCTTAAGTAATTAGAGTCGGTGCAAAAGCAACTGGCTATTGGATGGGACCAGGGATACAGTAAAGAACAGACAAAAGCGAAGGAAAATTATATTATATATATGTGTGTGTAAATTGTATTCATATATATATATATATATATATATATATATATATATATATACCTACATATATGTGTATAAATATATATATGTATGTTTTAACATTTTCTTATTTCTTGTATGGCTTACAGAGTTTGAATTCTTTGTTGAATATTCAGATATCTTTTACAACTACTGGCTGTAATTGACACTACTGTTATATGTACACTTCTTTAAATAACTTTTTGTTATGGTTTCTCGTGAACTCTGCTGGATGAAAATAGTTTAAAAGTATTTTCACGATGATTAGGAATTTATATATCAGCATACCTGGCAATAACGCTTAACCCAAGTTTTGTTGTAAATGTATTTTCTTGATTTATTTTGATGAAGCCAAAATCTTTTGATGCTCTGAGTTTTTTTTTTTTCATATATTTATATCAGTCGGGGTCATCTTCAGTGGAACGGATATTTCGAATACCAATGCATTCGTTAAATATTTTTTTAGTATTTACCGTTTTAAACACAAACACTATAACTGATTTATCGGAAATATCATAGATGCTGATATTTTAAACGAGAGGACTTAGACTCATATCTTTTACCAAGCTGTATGCTTTTGGGATCTGTGATCAACTCGTGCTCGTCTATGACTGAGGTGATCTAGTTGGATGGCCATTTTGTGTTGTGTTATCAGCTCCTGATACTAAATTCGTTAATCAACAAATATCCTGCGCTTATATTGGGAAAGGACGACAGAGAATGCAGTGTTGGGTGGACTCTTTCTCAAGGAGAAGTATGATATTAATATCTGATGGGAGACACGTTCAGCTAACCGAGACCATTACCTATTAAGTAGCGGTCCCTTTTATGATGGTTAAAATGAACGCAACTGGTGGCTAACCGTCTGGCTTAAGCGTTCTTCGTTGCATTATTTAGTAACTGCTTTTCAGGGTTTTTGGGAGAATGTTGATGGGATTGGAGGAGCTAGCTGTTGCCGACTGTGTTAAATGCTCCAGCAAATGGTAACTTTGTGAAGTTTCATATGTAAAGAAGTACGTGTTTTGTTAATGTGAATATTTATCTCTCTAATCTGTATTTTAGTGACTTCGTCTGTTTTCTCTTGTAACAAATGGGCGCTTCTTTCTGAGTCGTGCTAAAGAACTTATTGATCTTTTCTGGCTTGTTCCAAATAAATATATGTGATCATGGGAAATAGCAAGAAATGAAGGGAGCGATTTTAGCAGCTGATTTTATGGTATGGAGCGACAGAGCTATTTCACCACCAATCTTCTCGAGGTCAATTTGTGTTTGATACTGCTGACACTTGTCCATGTTTTAGCAATTTGCGCCGCCTTTTTATGGCTCAATTTATTTTTGGTGTTCGTCTCTTCTTGACTGACTTGAGCTTTTTGGGGGACGACCTGTGTCATGAAATGTTAGAACTTGAGTGAATTAGGTATTTTTGTAGTGCTTTCATGCCATTCGATTTAATCGCATTTATACTTGCTTTTGAAATTCAAGTTTGCAAGCCCATGGTCCAGAAGATCTGAAAATGTGAGGTTCGTCAATGAATTAGGTAGTGGTCCATAAAGTTCATAGTATGCGTTAGGTTGTGATCCAAAGAGGTCATGATGAGGGTTAGTTTGTGATTCATAAAGGTCATGATATGCTTTAGGTTGTGATCTATAAAGGTCATTATTTGCGTTAGGTTGTGATCTATAAAGGTCATTATCTGCGTTAGGTTGTGATCCAAAAAGTCAAGATATGTTTCAGGCTGTGATCCAAAAAGATTATGAAGTGCGTTAGGTTGTGATTCAAAAAGGTCATGATATGCGTTAGGTTGTGATCCAAAAAGTTATGATATGCGTTAGGTCGTGATCCAAAAAGTCATGATATGCGTTAGGTTGTGATCCAAAAAGGTCATGATATGCGTTAGGTCGTGATCCAAAGTCATGATATGCGTTAGGTTGTGATCCAAAAAGGTCATGATATGCGTTAGGTTGTGATCCAAAAAGCTCATGATATGCGTGAGGTTTTGATCCATCCAAAAGGTCATGGTGTGCGTTAGGCTGTGATCTAAAAAGGCCACGATAGTGCGTTAGGTTGTGATTCAAAAAGGTCATGATATTATGTCAGCGTAGGTTTTCTGGTATTAATCTATTGCTGGTAATTTCTGTCTTTTCTGTCAACAAAATCATTTTCAGCACATTACTTTTCATTATCCAGAAAAAGATAGCTTTCCGTTAAAGTGCATCAAAATAATGTTTGTTATTGAAGGTCTTTTCAACTCGTAGGTATATTTTAGGAACTGTCAGTTTGGAAGAGGAAGTTTCATATCTGATAGTCCATTTCACTTTTGTATAAAAGTCATGCATGCTTAAACGGATGCCCCTCCCCCCACATCCGCCCACTGCGTGGTTCCCCCCCTCTCCACACAAACACTTGGGGAGTTCTCTGTTTAGTGGTTATGATACTCGCTTTCTTTTATTTACTTGGTCTATAATCGATGCCATAGAAATTATTTGGTCTTTTGATGTGGGCAGTGAATTGGGTACTTGATAACCATTCGAATGTGATGGATAGCAGTTGTGAAACTAACATCACCATTCTCAAAATAATTGCAGAGAATATATAAATTTATGTATATACTATATATGTGTATAAATACACATATACAGACATGTGTAATGCACGCATTCACTAAGAAGTGCTTGTTTGGCGTATTGATTAGGGCTTTTCATCTTTTTATATTCTCCGTTTTTCATTTTCCATCTGGAAAAAAAAGCGAACTCGTAATATCATTATAAATGTGCGTGGTTGCCTATCCTAGTTCGCCGCGACTTGGAAATCACAGGGAGCCGCGTATTGATTGGAAACGAAAGCGATATTTTGGGTTAATTATCTGTTCCCGGGGGGAGTATGAAGTCTTGCTGGATGAATGGAAGAATGCCCCCGGAAAGGCATTACCTTACTTAATGAATGCGGAGCTTTTTTTTTTTTTCTTTTCTCTTTTTGACTGGTCAAATGCGACGTTTTTATGCATGCGGAGTTTTTCCTTTTATGGTGTAAAAAAAAAAACTATTTATGGTTCTCTTTTTTTATTATTTATTTTTATTTTTTAGAAGGGTCAAATGCGACGGTGTTATACACGTGCATTTTTTCAGTATGATGTGTTGAAAAACTCTCTCTCTCTCTCTCTCTCTCTCTCTCTCTCTCTCTCTCTCTCTCTCTCTCCTCTCAATCTCATCCCTCTTCACAGTCTCTCTTCTCTCGCCGCTCTCTCGTCCTCTCTCAGACTGGTCAAATGCGACGTTTTTATGCATCCAGAGTTTTTCCTTTGTTTTATGAAAATTTTTTTTATGCTGTTGTTAAATGCAGTGACCTTGTATGCAGTTAAATGAATGCAGAGAATTTTTGTGGTTTTGATAAATGCTGGTTATTTTTTTTATGAATGATAAGTTATGTCGTGCTTTTGGTTACTAATGAGGTTTTCATGCACTTGATGGTTACGGGAATTTTTTTTTGCCATTTTATTTAATGAATGTAGGTTTTTTTTAATTCATTTGGTATATTCTGGTGACCTTGTATTCTGTTAATGAATACAGAGTATTTTATGGTTTTGATAAGTGTTGGTCATCTTTTTCTTTTTTGGTGAATGGTTAATTCTTCTATGCTTTTGGTTAGGGCTAGAGGTTTTTTTTTTTATGAGATGAGGAAATGTTTTCCACTTTATTGATGAATGCGAAGGTTTTCGTGATAGTAACCCGGGTATATTTGTTGTTGTCATATTAATGAATAAGGATTCCTGTAGATATTTTTATTTATTTATTTATTTATATATTTTTTGATGGATGCAAAGTTTTCTTTGGTAAGTGTAGAGTTTGAAGATCTTTCAAGAATGCTAAGTTTGAAGATCAGTTATGTACTAGTCTTATGCTTTTGATGAATGCGAAGCTTTTATGTTATTGTGGTTTTGATAAATGCAGAGTTTTATGTAAATTATCGAATGTTATGTTTGACAATCAACATACGACATTTCATGGGAAGGACAGCAGCGAATGTGCACAAGGCTCAAGTTCTGTCAGTTCTCTTAAAAATAAAATCTTAAGCTTGTAGGAATTCTCAAACTAGAGTGTTCTTAAGAACATGTAAGAAGTTATATGTAACTACTTGCTGTTTTAGGAGTAAGGACAAAGAATGGATGCAAAACGCGGTTTCGGTCATGAAACAACAAGATGTAGGATAGATTCTTTTGCAAATTGTAATGAAAAGAAATAATGGAAAATTGTAAATAGAACAAAAACAAATTATGTAAATAGCCTAAAAGGCTACTATGCAAGTAACCCCTGGCTAAACAAATTGCCCGTGTGTGCCAAAAGGGGTAGAAATGGCACGTGGAGAACGGGAAGTATATAGAGTGGATGGAATGATTGCAAGTTTTTTTATTATTCTCTTTTAGTGGGGTCGGTCGGGCAGCGAGCGGCGCTCTTGCCGCCGCTGACTGGCTGTCTGGCTGCGCCCCCCTCCTCATTCGGCAAGAGCAACAGGGATAAAAAGATTTTTATTGGTATTACTATTGTTATTACGGTGTTTGTTACAGCTACCAATCTGGGATAAGTGGGCCGTATAGAGAAATCTGTGGCCGGATGAAAAACTAATGACCCTCTTAAACGTGATTCATTTCGGGGTTTTACGGAATTCAGGTGTATAAAATGCCCGCGCCTGCGGTTAAGGTTAACGCCAGAACAACCCCCCACCCCCCCAACACTCGTCCTTCAGGGGCCAAATGCGCTCTACTTGGTATCGGGAGTTTTATGTCCTTGTACGACTCTCAGGGCGCCGCTGGCTGTGTAAGGTGTTGTTGGGCCGTTCGCTTTCGACTGGCCAGCCTGCCTGCCCGCCTGGTTATTGTCGTTCGTCTTGTTAGGGCGTTAACTGCGCCCTGGTTTCGCTTATCTTTCCCCCC
>NC_061096.1:23196029-23241029 GCF_015104395.2 Macrobrachium nipponense
GGTATCATCAGCGAAAGGCTATACAACTACCTAGAGGATACAAACACCATCCCCCACCAACAGAAAGGCTGCAGAAGGAAGTGTAGGGGCACAAAAGACCTGCTCCTGATAGACAAAATGGTAATGAAGAACAGTAGGAGAAGGAAAACCAACCTAAGCATGGCATGGATAGACTATAAGAAAGCCTTCGACATGATACCACACACATGGCTAAATAGAATGCCTGAAAATATATGGGGCAGAGGAAAACTCCATCAGCTTCCTCAAAAATACAATGCGCAACTGGAATACAATACTTACAAGCTCTGGAATAAGACTAGCAGAGGTTAATATCAGGAGAGGGATCTTCCAGGGCGACTCACTGTCCCCACTACTCTTCGTAGTAGCCATGATTCCCATGACAAAAGTACTGCAGAGGATGGATGCTGGGTACCAACTCAAGAAAAGAGGCAACAGAATTAACCATCTGATGTTCATGGACGACATCAAGCTGTATGGTAAGAGCATCAAGGAAATAGATACCCTAATCCAGACTGTAAGGATTGTATCTGGGGACATCAGGATGGAGTTTGGAATATAAAAATGCGCTTTAGTCATCATACAAAAGGGCAAAGTAACAAGAACTGAAGGGATAAAGCTACCAGATGGGAGCAACATCAAACACATAGATGAGACTGGATACAAATACCTTGGAATAATGGAAGGAGGGGATATAAAACACCAAGAGATGAAGGACACGATCAGGAAAGAATATATGCAGAGACTCAAGGCGATACTCAGATCAAAACTCAACGCCGGAAATATGATAAAAGCCATAAACACATGGGCAGTGCCAGTAATCAGATACAGCGCAGGAATAGTGGAATGGACGAAGGCAGAACTCCGCAGCATAGACCAGAAAACTAGGAAACATATGACAGTACACAAAGCACTACACCCAAGAGCAAATACGGACTGATTATAACACGAAAGGAAGGAGGGAGAGGACTACTAAGCATAGAGGACTGCGTCAACATCGAGAACTAAGCACTGGGGCAATATCTGAAAACCAGAGAAGACGAGTGGCTCAAGAGTGCATGGGAAGAAGGACTGATAAAAGTAGACGAAGACCCAGAAATATACAGAGACAGGAGAATGACAAACAGAACAGAGGAATGGCACAACAAACCAATGCACGGACAATACATGAGACAGACTAAAGAACTAGCCATCGATGACACATGGCAATGGTTACAGAGGGGAGAGCCCAATAAGGAAACTGAAGGAATGAAAACAGCGGCACAAGATCAGGCTCTAAGAACCAGATATATCCAAAGAACGATAGATGGAAATAACATCTCTCCCATATGTAGGAAGTGCAATACGAAAAATGAGACCATAAACCACATAGCAAGCGAATGTCCGGCACTTGCACAGAACCAGTACAAAACGAGGCATGATTCAGTGGCAAAAGCCCTCTCCACTGGCGCCTGTGCAAGAAACACCAGCTACCTTGCAGTAATAAGTGGTACGAGCACCAACCTGAAGGAGTGATAGAAAACGATGAGGCAAAGATCCTCTGGGACTATGGTATCAGAACAGATAGGGTGATACGTGCAAACAGACCAGACGTGACGTTGGTTGACAAAATCAAGAAGAAAGTATCACTCATTAATGTCGCAATACCATGGGACACGAGAGTTGAAGAGAAAGAAAGGCAAAAAATGGATAAGTATCAAGACCTGAAAATAGAAATAAGAAGGATATGGGATATGCCAGTGGAAATTGTACCCATAATCATAGGAACATTAGGCACGATCCCAAGATCCCTGAAAAAGAATCTGGAAAAACTAGAGGCTGAAGTAGCTCCAGGACTGATGCAGAAGAGTGTGATCCTAGAAACGGCGCACATAGTAAGAAGAATGATGAACTCCTAAGGAGGCAGGATGCAACCCGGAACCCCACACTATAAATACCACCCAGTCGAATTGGAGGACTTTGATAAAGCATAAAAAATAAAAGATATAATAATAATAATCATAAATTTTATTTCAGCCCAAGGCCATATACATGGAATATATATACAAAGTATAGACGGTAGCATACATAATTTAGATACATTAGATAACATAAAAAAAAGATAAATCGGCAATATCCGTATTTGCCAAAATGTTTTTCTATAACAGGGTTGACTTAGGTGAAAAAAGGCTCATTCATGCAGTAACTTCTTGGTTTTTAATCAATGGTAATAGTTCTTTCTTGTTATCTTTGAACACATTCTCCTGAGAAATTGTAGAAATACATGGGCGAAAAAGAGTCCTGGCAACTTTGACATTTGAAGTTATTTAATGGGGCAGTTCATGGAACGTAAGTAGTTAATGAAATACTAGATGTATGAGGCATTTGCAATTTTAACAGACAGGACATCTCTTGTCACACATGAGTCATATCGAGTCTATTACTCTGACTTCAGTTCCTGTTTCCATGGCCTTATTTTCACCGCTTTCAACCTAAGACATATTTCTTATGTTCGGAACCAGTCTTTGTTCTATTTTGTCGTCATCAGAACTTGTGTTAAATGTCTCCATGTTTTGCAATTGTGTTGCCTCTCACCGTGAAACTTCGCGTCTTGCGCTCCTTTTATTTTCTAGCAGCTGTCTGCAGTGAAGTCTTATCATCGACAGCTTTGATGATTTATTGAAACGTCGTCACTGTCCTATAATGTCGGAGCATCCTTAATGGAATCTACATTAATTAGAAGCGGAGGTAATGTCATCATTAAATGAGGGACCAACGCAGGGAGCCGTTTGCCCACGCATCCGAAGACAACTATGCTGGCCCCGTCCGCTGAAGTATGCTGCAACTATTCAGATTAATGGCCCGGCGGTCAAGCAACGCGGGTTGAACGCTCGCTAGTTAAACGGCTGTCTTCACGTCGTGTTTATCTGCGGATGTTGAGGATTTTTGTGACGGGTTCTTCATGTTTTAAAAGAACGTGTTTTTGAAGGTTTTCATTCAATAAATTATATTTACACGATTACGTAATTACTCTACCTCTACTGGTTTCCAGATTTGTTCCTTATATATATATATATATATATATATACAGAAGGAACAAATCTGGAAACCAGTAGAGGTAGAGTAATTACGTAACGTGTAAATATAATTTATTGAATGAAAACCTTCAAAAACACGTTCTCTTAAAACATGAAGAAACCCGTCACATTATATATATATATATATATATATATATATATATATATATATATATATATATATATATATATATATATATATATAATGTATATATATTCATGTATGTATGCATACATAAAACATTTAGATAAGTGAGGCTTCTATTGCTTTGATATTGTTATGATTAGTGATTGCACTCTGTTGATTAGTGTTGTATTATTATTTGTAGCCATAAAAGTATCTTACTCTCTAACAATAATTTTTTTTATTTGCAGGTGAGTGCAGAGGTATCCTGAAAACAACTAGTGAAGGCAAGTCTGTTGCTTGTTTTATTAATAGATTTCAACTGTCAGATTTGTGATGTTATTAGTATTCTTGCGAAAACGAAGACCCGAAAAACGCATTGGATGTTAGTTTAGGATGTTGTTATCCATATATTGGGATTAAATTAAACTTCAGTGTTAAGCATGAAATGAAGTTATGAGTTTATTTTTGTTTATTTATTTATATTGATTCGTGAAACCCAAGATTAGCAGCATCCTCGTCACCATTCTTTGCCAAGTTGCTGAAATTCAGTTGTTTGCAAGTATCATGTAATTATCGAATGACTTGCTCACACTCAATTGATCTAGATGGATGTTCCCCGTAGTGGGGTAGTGCAGTCGGTCCCTAGCTGCAACCCCCATTCCTTCCTTTTACTCTACCTCCTTTCATATTCTCTTCCATCTTATTTTCCATCCTTTTCTAATAGTTGATTCATAGTGCAACTGCGAGGTTTTCCTCCTGTTACGGCTTTCCTATGTAGTACATAGGGGAGAGTTCTCTACGTCAAAGCCTAGCTTTACGTCACAGCCTACCTTTTTGAGAAATGATTGTGATATCACTCTAGGTATAATGATGGTGACAATGGAGAAACAAATCTACAATTATGTAAATGTACATATATTTATGGATAAAGCTGTACATAAAGCTTTTAGGGAACTGTTCGAACAGTTTCCCGAAAGCTTTCTGTACAGATTTATCTTTAAAAACAAGCGCATTTACATAACTGTGGATTTATTTCTCCATTTCAAGACTTGCTACCAAGAGTATTTTTTAAATAGTGACAATAATAAGGAAAAATGCGAGAAGATTAATTCGCATTTTGCCACCTTCTCTAAGCGTGACGAGATGATGAAAGCGTCACTTGGACGCAGGGGCGACCTGTGACAAGCTCTGGGCAGCTCTTATTAATCATGTGAGGCTAAACAGTTATGTAGTTTATTGGAAGTATGCATTGCTATTAGAGACCATTAAGCTCTGATGAGGCTATTAAGCTCTGATGATCATTTAATGTATTCCGAGAATGCCAATAGATGAACAAGGTATGCTAGAATTGCAGCGTTCTCTCTCTCTCTCTCTCTCTCTCTCGTTTGTATGTATACTCAGTTATCTTTCTTAAATATTGATGTTGTGATACATAGTTTTCTTTTCCAGTATTTTGCATTTTACGTTTACATTGTTCGTGTTGCTGATATTTACGTTGAATATTGATATGTTTACTTTTATTATTATTGGTAGCGGTTGTGTTTTGGCAGTAAGGTACGTTTAAGGTTATTTAACCAGATGTTGCAGACTTTTGTCATCTTAATGTAAGCCGTTGGTGCATAAACAGCGTATCCAGCAAAGTTCGTTGGATTGGTGTTTTAAAGAAAATGTTGCAGTTTCAGTGCATTGTGTACGGAACTTTCTTGACAACAAGTTCCAGCGACGAATTCTTTACTTAATACCGTTTCACTTCTTAATCAACTTACTGATTAACGTGGGTGTAACTCTCGTATGCTTATGCGCCTGTGTACGTTCGGTTATTTGGAAATAGCATTATTTCTCGCAGAGCTTTTACCAAAAGCTTTATTTCTCTCAGAGCTTTTACCTAAATTTATTCATAGCTGTATTTGTGTATTGTTGCATACATGTACAAGTAAACTCTGGCAAACATTTAGGTAAATTGCTTGTTTTGGTTTTCTTTATATGTATTCACCAAGATTCTGTATTTATGGAGAAGCTATTTTTTTTTTACCTTACTGTGTAAGTTTTAAGCAGTAACAACAGCAATAATAATGATAATTATGCCGAAGTAGCTCCAGGACTCATGCAGAAGTGTGTGTGCAGTTAGAAACAGCACACAGTGAGAAAAGTGATGGACTCCCAAGGAGGCAGGATGCAACCCTGAACCCCACACTATAAAAACCACCCAGTCGAATAGGATGAGTGAGATAGAAAAAACAAGTAATTTTAATAATTCTACGTCTGTTCATATATAACTTACTGTAGTTGAACTAGATCCCAGTGAAATTGTGCTCATGTCAATTCTTCCAAGTGCTGTTGTCCTTTCACGCCCACTGTTCTTGCGAAGAACTTACCGCGTCCCTTTTCCGTCGGGTTCTAGTGTGGGGCGTATGTGTGTGTGTGTGTGTGTGTGTGTGTGTGTGTGTGTACTCGTATGTGCTTGAAAGTGTGGATTATGAGTCGAGGTCTTCATTTGCCCGAATCTTGATGGCGGGTAACTAGAGGGTAATCAGCGTGACGAACGGCTCCCTTGCGATGCCGATAAATAGGGCACGAGAGGCCAGGCTCTCAGTGCCCCTCCCACGATAGATGCGAGCCCGGTGGCCATTGCGTGGGGCATTTTAACTCGGTAAATAATGCGAAACTGACGCCGCCACGTACACGGCGTTATTTATGTGCACTCACTTATTACCGTGTTTTATGCACGTTGTTTGTGTGTGTTCGCGCTTCCTGGTGAGATAACAGCCGTCTATTTCTTAATTCCGTTGGTAATAAGATTAAGCTTTCGTTTAGTTGATTGCTGTTGGAAATCATGCAATATTTGATTTTGCTTTTAGTAGAAGGCGCGCGTTGGCATTTTCTGTTTCTCTTAGATTATCACCTCACGCAAGAAACGGTATTGCTCAGTTTCTGGTATAATACTGCTACAGCTATGACTGCAGCACCTACTGCTATTATTCACAATGAGCTTGCATGCATATGAAATAAGGCAGAAGGTACGAACTTGCCCAGCGAGCTTCACAAAATAGGACGCATGTAAATAGCCAAGCAAATAAGATTCAACGGTAGATTCATGTAATTAATAGCAAATATCATGAAGTATTGTGGTGCTGCTTCGCCTAATATTATTACTGCGGGTGTTGTTAAGGTTGTTATTTTGACTTGACGGTTATGAGCTCCGCCTTTGTTGCTCGCAGTTTTTTTTATTATGAATTTCATTCGTTCATGAAAATTTTTTTGTGGTTCCTAATCATCAATCGAATTAAAGTTAACTTCTAAGTCTTTGTAATTTTGTGTTCGTTTTCATCCAAGAACTGCTTTTTTTTTTGGATCTTGCCCTATTAATTCTTTTTATAATAATATAATAACAATAAAATTGCGAGTGACAAGTTGTAACGGCGGCCATAAGCAACACGTAACCGTGATAAGATTTCTCAAATTGATTTTTGGAGTAATAAACACCTCGGCTTATCAGAAAATAAAATTGTACTTATTTACCAAAGGCCATTTTTTCCTTGCGTGTTCCTACTTTTACTTCAAATTGATATTGAAAAAGAGTGAGGAGTCGAATGAAGATTGTCATTATCCTCCCCAAGTTCTATATAGGTTTTTTTTAAGGGTTGAAACAGAAATAGATTTTTCTTCGGAGTAAAATGACGCTTGTGGCCAGTGATGATAGGAAACTGAAATAACCAGTAGTTTATTTGTCTTGAAACAGCAAACTGTTGCAACACGTTATACCTTCTAGGTAATGTTTTCTTAACACGTCATGACAGCAGTGATTTTCTTAGCCGAGGGAATTCTGATGACATTGTTGGAACGGTGTCCATGAGAAAGAAAGAAAGAAAAAAAAGTAGTAGAGCAACACGTACGGGAAATCGAATGTCGGTTTAGGTATAATGTCGTTACTTCTTATTACTATAATAATGTCCATTTAATTTGAAGTCACACGTCCCGGGGGTCACGTGAGAGAAATATTCTTTTTTGTCCAGAATCATGGGGAGGTGAATTGCTCATGTCCACCTATGAAAATTACGAGGTACATCGACCTCTCTCTCTCTCTCTCTCTCTCTCTCTCTCCTCTCTCTCAGCTCACGACAGCAAATGAGGGACGAATGATGAAGGGATTGTGTTTCATGTGCCATGGAGGTGTCGAGGGACGCGTCACTCCCTTTTAGTGTCCCCCCTGATTAGACCCTACAGCTCGGCGAGGGGAGAGAGGGGAGGGGTCGTCTATGGCCATTACCTTCACACGACGCCAGAGAGAGAGAGAGAGAGAGAGAGAGAGAGAGAGAGAGAGAGAGAGAGAGAGAGAGAGAGAGAGAGAGAGAGAGAGAGAGAAGGGGAAGGGGTAAAAAACGATTTTTCTTCATTTGTTTCCCTGTCTCCGCCTTCTTAGCCCGTTATTACTTATGCTTTGTATGTATTCGTTTTACTCCGTCTTCTCCGCTCTTGTGTTTTTCGCCCGTAAGGACATTTTGTTCTAAACTGTTTAAACTCGCTATGATTTTTTTTTCTATTCTTAAAGAATTCGTGCTCTTGGCAACGTTGACAATAATTATGGAATGCACTTTGCCATAGTTTTTATATATTTAAGATTCGACTAAAGAAATATTTCAGGCTAAATTTCACATCTCCCCAAGTAATCGTTGGAAGCGTTTGCTGCCGTTTAAACACAAAGTACGTTATGATTTTAGAATTTCGTGTGCTTTATATATATATATATATATATATATATATATATATATATATATATATATATATATATATATATATATATATATATTATACACACACGTACATGCCTACACACATACAAACGCTCACAGACGCATATTTAAAGAAGGAACGGTCCTGATTTTTTTTAAATGAAAGAATTCATTTGATTTGATTTTCTCTTTTGAAGGAAAAATGCTTGAAAATCTGTTGATAAAAAAAAACTTGGAATTTTGTTAGCAGGAAAATCTCTAGCTTGGAATTCTGTCAGTGAAAACAACTCGCTTACTTGGAATTTGGTGGTCGAGGAAAAAAAAA
Source organism: Macrobrachium nipponense (assembly GCF_015104395.2). Taxonomy (NCBI): domain Eukaryota; kingdom Metazoa; phylum Arthropoda; class Malacostraca; order Decapoda; family Palaemonidae; genus Macrobrachium; species Macrobrachium nipponense. Next base: position 23,204,286 of record NC_061096.1, read on the forward strand.
AAAACCCTAAGTGTTGGGGTTGGGTTTTGTAACGGTCGGGTTGCGTGAATTACCCATGTAACGGGCCATTGCTTGTGACGTTGCATTACGTCGCACGCCATCCACGCTTATTACCTAATTACTCCTCCGTTATGTCTATACAGTGATGTCACTCTGGTTAGGGAAAAAGGGCGGAACCCACATTAAAAAAGATGTATTTTTTTACTCAATAGTTAAGTGTGTTTTATTTCCGACACCCTCCCCCCACCTTAAAAAAATATGAAAAAAGGGGGGGAAATGCCCTCTTGAATTACGACGCCATTATAGTGGTTAAGGCTCTCGGTGTAATTTACTTTAATGGGTTTTTGTGCAGCTTGGAACTGAGTTCTCGGAATTAGCGGCGGGATTAGTGCTCCATCTTTTTTATGTAGTTGTCAAAGATGCTGAAATTAACAGCAAGTAAGTCACCTTCTTTACAAGCGGCAATATATGTAATATACGTACATAATATGTATGCATATATATATTTATGTCTATCTATCTATCTATCTATCTATCTATCTATCTATCTATATATATATATATATATATATATATATAATATATATATATATATATATATATATATATATATATATATATATATATATATATATATATATATTAAATCTCAAAGAATTGAGAGGAAGCCCTCTATGCTTAAATTCATTAGATAACCTGAAAAAATGTTGATCAAATTTTGTTGTTAAAATTGTGTGTGCGCGCGTCAGTGTGTGTATGCGTTAGTATTCCCACTCCTCACTTGTTTTGAATTTATTTGATGTATGAAGGAAATGATTGAGAGAAGAGATGGGCTTTCATATTTTTTTTTAAAAATGGACTATGAACAATTAAGGGTCATATTTGGGATATGACCAGTTAAGGGTAATATTTAGGAGACGATTTCGATCATTCCAGATTTTGTTTCCTTTGGGGCATTATGTAAATAAAGGGCCGAATTGGCTTTATGTTATTGAGGTGTTATAGTCTTGTGTATCTGTGTAAAGCTGTGAGGTTTTATAACCTTTTGTGTATCTGCGTAAAGCAGTAATCCATATTTCTTGAAATGACTGGATACCCCACCGTTTTGACGATATGTTAATCTAGGATAAAAGAACTTTGGCTTTTGTTCGATGGGAAGATACCGTACCCCATTGTCTATTTGTTACAGGGAAGCTATTTATATTCTTCACATTTTTTAATTGGAAAATGATTTTTTATGCCAATTGTAGACCTAAGACTTTGGTAATTCAGTTTAACAGGAATTGAATTTTTCCGTGACATTTTAGTTTAATCTCTCTCTCTCTCTCTCTCTCTCTCTCTCTCTCTCTCTCTCTCTCTCTCTCAACTTTAAACTGTTTAGCTCTTTTCAGAAATGCTTCATCTTTGATCGGCGAGAAAGTACCTAGAACTGGATGACTTGTGGTTCTGATAATTTTCTTTATATTACAAATAAATTAGTCTCATGAAGCCTGCAAAATAGATTTGGGCTCCTTTCTTTCCTAGGTTTAGAAGATTGTGTATTTTCTTTTGAGAAAGAAGTGATGATACTTGAATCCTTGCTCTTGCCACTAGAAATAATATATTAGCGTAAAAAGCTATGAAGGCTGGCGCGGATGGACGCTTTGCGTGTTTGGCAGAAATTTGAATGTAAGTGGTCCGATATTTCCTTTGCACCTTGCTTCCTAATCTTCCGTGAGTGACAGTTCTATCAACAGGAAATTCTGTTTAAGCTTTTCATGAATTAGAATTTTCTTCGAGATGGGTGTTTCGGTCTGCACTGTTTTGGCGGAAAGGATGAAAGGAGAGTTAATGCGAACGGTGGTAGACGGGAAAATGTGTACGTGTGACCAGACTAGTTCGAAATTAGTTGAAGTTCCATAGAGTCTACTTCCTACATTCATATTCTCTTTCTCCCATCTTGCTGTCCACCCTCTCCTAACAATTGTTTCATAGTGCAACTGCGAGGTCTTCCTTTACACCTTTCGAACCTTTCAATCACATTTTCCGTTTCAGAGATGAAGGAACTCATATGTCCTAGTGTTTGGCCTTTGGCCTAAATTCTATTATTCCAGTAATGTACGATTTTGTTTTCCTACCGAGGATAACATAATTCAAGACAAAATGGAGGGTCATCTTTCCTCATCCCATAATTCTAATGGCGTTTTGCTGTGTTTTCAACTATGGTCAGTATTCGGCGAGAGACCGCCAATAAATCTCGGAAGCCGATGGATCATAAGCTCCTGTTGTCATTACTGAAAGTCGTGACGGACCTACGGAGTCCGGTAGGAACGGCAATGGAGCTTTGGAAAAAACAACAGCAGCAGCAACAAGAGAGTCTATGGGCGAGTTTTATTTTGGTCAGTCATTAGTAATGCTGAGCCGTCCCGTACATTTTTAGTTAGATCTCTCAGAAAGCCCTTTTTTTGTATTGAAGGAGGGACAGATGATTTTTAACACCGAATTTCAATCCTAACTGATATGGAGATACTTGAGGATAAGTGAAAACGCGTTCTGCATCTGAGTAACTATTGGTTGTATTTTGTCCAGCTGTCCGTTAGTGTAATAAACAAAAACGATAAATCATCCGACGAGTAGGCTTATCTGCCAACCCACAACACACCAGCGATGGCTCCCCAATTCCTTGGCGTGGCCCCCTTGGTTTCGCAAATCTCGTCTTTGGGAGAGGGATGTCCACCACCAACTCCCCCTCCCCCCTCCCCTACCCCTCGTCCACGAGTGGTTTTGGCTGTTGGCTAAGCGACTTCCCTTTCGAAGGGCGAGGAACCATTGAGTCCAATCCGGGAATCTGGAATCGATATGCCGAGCGCTTGGGATTCCTTTCCCAACCGCAACCCGGCTCTCCGGGTATTTCTGCGGCCACTTCGAACCCAAAGAGGGCGGCGGCCCGTAGGCCTACATGTAATTGGGAATTCCTTTCTTGCCTATTTCGCCTTATTGGGCCCGGCGAATAGGCGCCCCCGTGTGCTGAAGTTGGGCTTTCGGGCTGCCAAGTGATCGTTGTTGTTCTCGTTTTTTTTGCGCGCGCGCTCTTGCGGCCATTGGAGGAGATTGGTGCTTCATAAGAGGCAAGGACCTATAATGTTTTTCAATTATTTCTTCACATTTTGCTGTGATCATTTCACTCTCTGATACGCCTTTATCGTGCTTATTAAGCCATAGAGGTACTAGTAAGTCTCTCTCTCTCTCTCTCTCTCTCTCTCTCTCTCAATTTTGTAGAGGTGAGATATGAAGATCTTGATGCGAGAGGAAGTCGTGCATATTATTCTCTCTCTCTCTCTCTCTCTCTCTCGTTTGGTAACTAACAATCTGGATGAAATAGCGACTGACAGCCACTCATTCACCCATTTCGGATGAGTTTCTTTCAGTCACTAGAAATAGGTACGCTGCCTGGATGATCTCCTTGGAGGGAGTAAATCCTCACATAGCCCTAGCCAGCGGGTTGACCAAATATATTATTAAAATAAAAGCCTGTTGATCCTTGTGTAACCTGTTAGTGCAAAGCACGCAATTAAGCCTTCTAATGTAATAATGCTTGGTTGCGTGTACATCCGTGTGCCCCGGCTGTGTAATGTTCGTGATCGCCTGGCTGTTTAGGGTCGGCGCACGGATGAGGAGGAGTAGATAGATGATAATGAACCTTTTAGGGAAGGGATGATGTTAATGCGCCAAGGTTTTGTTCTAACAGGTCCTTGTTGACTTTTGTTTTTCAGCCCGTCCAGAGGTTTCCTTTGAACTTTTTTTTTTTATTATTATTATATAAAGCGTTTCTTTAGCTTTTATTTTTTAATTAAATTTTACATGAGTGCTTTTTACGTGTATATACAGTTTAGATAACCCTTAGAATCTTAAGAGAGGTTTTAATGATTTTAAAGTGCTGTGGTTTAATTTAGAAACAAGTGTTTGATTATTTTTTTTATAATTTTTGATAGTATGTTTTAGAGGAAGGCGTTTGCGAATCGCGTAGGGAGAATACTAACGTAAAAAGTTTTGTTTCTAAGTAAGCGTATGTTTTCTTCGCATTTGAATGAAGATTGTTTGTTTTCAAATCGTTAAGCGACATATTTGATTCGCCGGATCCTGCCCCTCCCCCATTTTTCCGCATGCAGGGGTGATTAGAGCGCAGCGGAGTATGAATGTCTTTAATGTCTCCATTCACTTGTAATTAGGTCTGTTGATGTTGCGAAGTGTGCGTTATTGCCGGAGGATGGTCATTAGATGTCGATTAAACGCCGGGAGGACATGCGAAAGTCATTTAACATGCAATAAAAGGGGGGAAGTAAAGCTATCATGCACCAGATCGAGTGATATCAACGGTTAGATAGTCGTCAAGTATTGCCATTTTCACCCGAGTGTTTTGAGCGGCCGGTCGGTTGTTATCCCGGAAATATGAGGCGACGCCCGGCGTATATACTTGGCACTCTTCTTCGGCCAGGTTTATTATTCAGTAATGTGGCACTTTTGGGGAAACTTCCGTTTCGAAGCTTCGTCTTTCGTTCTAAATCATAAAGAGTAGATTGTTTGATTGTTTTCGGGGTGTTACTTCAGAGGAATTTTCTTTAGAGAGGGTTTATCATTACTCCACATTTCTCTTTAGGTAAATTTGTCATTTACTTCCTTTTCATTGGTCTCTCGCTGTCTTACTCTTGCCAGGATTGTCGTCTTACAAAATACCTGCATTCGATCTCCAAAAATCAGTCTAATAAGGCAAGTTCTTTGCTAATATTCCTCGGTTGAATGAGTAGTCTACTATTAGTATCTACTATTTAGGTGTCGTATCCCGGTTGGAGAGAGAGAGAGAGAGAGAGAGAGAGAAGAGAGAGAGAGAGAGAGAGGTGAACGATCATTACTCGTCTGAACTTATGCCATTGTGTAATATAATAAAAATAAACTGGAGGGCCTCTACGAGATAATCCATACTCCCATTCATCAGGTATCTCTCTCTCAAGCGATGGTTGCGCGTTCAGCTCACAGGTGAGTAGATCAGCGTTCGGTCCCCGGACTGGTCCAAGGGCGAACAGTTTGGGCGCGTTCCCTGAAAACCAAGTTTGCATTTATTGACCTCGACTGTGGATGATTTACTTTGTCGGTCGAATGTTAAGGGTCGCACGTAGAGATTGGGAAAGAGTAAGAGACGAAAAATGACAGATATGAGTCATTCATCAGTTAAGATAGTCATATATCCTTAACATTTTGTTGGCACAGACCGCTCGCTTTAAGAAGAAAATTTACGCCCACCCAAGATACATTCTTACGTGATGTAAGGACTCTAAACCTGTATGTTATTACGTAAAAAAAAATCGCCTTCCCAGGGCCGCCTTTTCAAACGTCCCATCGGCGATGTGATTCACGAACCGTTTATATGACTTATGTTTTGGTAATGCAATTTGTGACATAAGGGTACGCATCCTTTGTTGAACCTACACAGATTTTACTCTTTCTTCTTATTTAATAAATAAAGTATAATTCTTATATAAATAAATTTGGTTATATTTTGATTTTAAGATCACAACCGCAATTCATTGATATCTATAGCAATTTCTCTCTCTCTCTCTCTCTCTCTCTCTCTCTCTCTCTCTCTCTCTCTCTCTCTCTCTCTGAGTTAATGGGAACCGACATGTAGTTTTATGGGAAGCTGCTACTTACGAATTTGGAATTGTGAGTTGTCAGTATTTTATGAGATGCTTTTCAATTCAGCCTTATATAAACTTACCAGGGAGATAAAGATCTTGCCACAGATCTCCAAACTTGCTGTTTTGAAGTGAACAGTAAGTGATGCGTTCAGCTACCGTTGGCCATCGTTAGCATTCTTTTACTACTGTAATCAGGACTCTGTACTCCAAGCTTGGAATGAAAGGGGTTGCAGCTACGGGCCTAACGGGACGCTGCAAAGAACCTAAAGTAATGCCTACAGTGCCCCGCATAAGGTGCAATAACGGCACTACCCTCCTACTGGAGGCAAAATGGTAAGGCTAAAAGAATATCTTCACTTATGAATATTTAGTGAATTGTTTTAACCGTAGTGAGTAAGGATCACTTTGTGAAGATTGGTTTTCAATTATGTGAAGTTACCTGTTTTGACCGATTCCTGATCACCCGCGCCTACTATTGTTTTTCTTATTTCCCTTTCCCCGTGAAACTAATCTCTTCCTCATGACCCCTCTCGCTCCAGCGAATAAGAGTGACGTTGAAAAAGCGACATTCGAAAATCCATAACTTCATTACTGTCGGGAACGAGACCATCAATGTGTCCGGGAGCCTGGAATGCCGGAGCTATTTGGATGGTACGTCTTGCTAGCTGTTTGGAAGGAACGTCTTGCTAATTGTGGAATGCGAAGCACCGAGCACTGTGTCACTTCATTATGGATTTCATTTGATTACCGAGTTCTTTTCTCGGTCGATTTTCTTTTATTAAATTCTTTTATTTGCTCTTCTTTTATTAGTTACGTCAAGATGGGATTTTGTTCCTTCGGGGGGAAGTGTGACCTTATGTTTTATTTTTGCACCTAATAAGCAAGTGAAATTTTACACACACACACACACACACACACACACACACACACACTATATATATATATATATATATATATATATATATATATAGTAAAGTATGTCATTTCCTATAGTGTTCAACATATCACATTAATGATACCCCTATATATATTACACACACACACACACACACACACATATATATATATATATATATATATATATATATATATATATACATATATATATAAATATATATATATATATATGATTATGGGTATAATATATATATATATATATATATATATATATATATATATATATATATATATATTGTTTATGGACTGTAAGTTAGAGAGAAAATTGCACACCTGTCTTCCAGGAATATCTGTATAAAGAAGTTTGGTGTGAAGCCTCCGGCTAGTTCCTCAGTTAATTTTTTCCTCTTTTTATTTTGTTATATAATATTTGAATGGTTTGTGATCTCGTTTTCTTATGTATGTGTGTGTTTGTACATGATAAAGTAAATTTTATACACACACACACATATAATATATATTTGTTATATATATATATATATATATATATATCTATATTATATTATATATATATATATATATATATATATATATGTTTGTTATATATATATATATATATATAATATATATATATATATATATTTGTTTTATCATGCCATTATTCTATTTAGAATCGTAATAAGAAGGACTATTAATAATGTTAATCATCAGTCATTATCATTGTCTTTACTGCTGCTGTGATTGTTCTTCAGTGCAAAAGGGAATATGATGAAGATGACAAAGTATCCTTTACAAAAAGGATTGTGACATAACATATATTTATTTTACAAAAGGAAATATGATAAAGGTAACATTTACTTCACAGAAGGGAATATAACGAAAATAAAATATGGCAATGATATATTATTATTATTATTATTATTATTATTATTATTATTATTATTATTATTATTTTATTATTATTCCTTCTACTACCATTCTGAGTGGAATAATGGCATACAACAGCAGGCGAACGATGCTGGAGATTTTAATGACGGAATTTGTGAAGTGGCGAGAGAGACTTCCGGTGTGTGTGTGTGTGTGTGTGTGTGTGTTGTGTGACTCATAGGGTTTACCTGCTAGTCCTCAGGTAGGGAGAAGCTTCATCCTAAAGGACCACAAACGTTACCTTGATTTCCAGAAGAATCTATTTCTGATAAGGGGTGGGGGTGGCTTGCAGGTGTGTGGGTTTTTTCTTTTTATTATATTAATTATATAATGGGTTAACGTATTCAAGGTAGGTGCTGTTATGGAAGGAGATAGGGGCTCTCTCTCTCTCTCTCTCTCTCTCTCTCTCTCTCTCTCTCTCTCTATAAAGCATTATTTTAACCAAATTCGTTGCCAGGGTTAATCGTCCATATTCCGGCTAAATATAGCGGCTGGATATGAAAACTTTGATGCGTTTTATTTTTAGCATGCGCTCTCTCTCTCTCTCTCTCTCTCTCTCTCTCTCTCTCTCTCTCTCTGTGTTTCTGTGTGTGTCGTCATGTCCATATCATTGGTCGATGGGAAGATATTGGTTTTTTAAGCAATAAAGGGTGTTTTTGTTTTTTCTAATTGTTCTCTCCAGTAGTGCACTTTAGTGCATACGACAAAAATTTTCATACACACACACACACACACACGCACCTACATTATATATATATATATATATATATATATATATATATATATATATATATATATATATATATATATATATATATATATATATATATATATATATGGATCGAGAAGAGATGAATGAAGTCGAAAACTTGTTCGTTTATGGAATTCTGTTGACAGGTGAAATTTAGTGCATTATGTTTACTGTGACTGACGCACACAAATAATAACGGGTCTTCCTTTAATATCTGATTCCCACGTAAACGCATGTGTGGTCGATATTCCATTAACTTATGCGAAGAAATGCGATTCTTTTTTTTTTTTTTTAGATAGATTAGGGAATTTTGTTATTCATAGTACACCAAAATCTATTTCTTGTCGTGGCCCCCCCCAAAAAAATAATAATAATTGTGAACACAGAATGAGAAAAAATCTTTTATGGGCTGGTTGCAAGCGCAGTATTTAAATACTTACGAATTCAACGTGTTAAAACTAACTTGTTTCATAAAATTGAAAAACGAGTTGAGCTCGTTAAAAGAGGAACTCGTTTAATAACATCAGAGTTGTTTGTTGTCCTTGCCTCGTGCTGTCAGGTTTGTAATTCATCAGACGGCAATGGCGGAGATTATCGTTAATATTTGCCAATAGTATTCTTTCCCTTTAAGATGCAGAACGACCACATCTTGGTACGTCCATTCTCGCGCTTTTGTGTATATGTGTATGTGTGCGTGCGTGTGAGTGTTTGTGTGTGTGCGTGTGTATGAGTGTGTGCGTGAGTGTATGTGCGTGCGTGCGAGCGGGAGGGACCTGGATTTGAGAAAGGAGCTATGTTTAGGTGGGGTCGCTCCATCCCGCGAGTCGGTCGTCCTCAACATCATTACCATTGACCCACAGCCACACACCACACCGCCGCCACATCGATTTCACATCACGTCACGTTTTTGTACTTGGAAAAACATCAGCGCACGGCTACATCATAACTTTTTGCGCGGTGTCGTTTCTATTTTTTATTTTTTATTCTAGATTACTTGAGGTATATTTTGTGTGTTTTTTTCTACATTAGTCAAGCTTATCCATATTTGTTCGATGATCTTTATCCGAATCTTCATCAGTGCTGTTACTAACGTAATATTAGTTGTATTGTCCTTGTAAAAATGGGTTACCTTTGTTATATATATATATATATAATATATATGATATCTATATATATATATATATATAGATATATAATTCCCTTTTGTAAAGTATATTTTATCAGTGTCATATTCTCTTTTGTAAAGTAAATGTTATTTGTGTTATATTCCATTTTGTAAAGTATTGGTTTTCTTCGTCATATTTCCTTTTGTGAAGTTTATGTTCTTTCTCATAATTCATCTTGTAAAGTAAATGTTATCTTTTTCATATTCCCTTTTGTAAACTATGATATCTTTGTCATATTCTCTTTGGTAAAGTATTTGTGTTCTTTGTCATATTTCCTTTTGTAGATTATATGTTATAATTGTCATAATCCCTGTTGTAAAGTAAGTGGACTTGTGATGTGTGAGAATTACAGTGTTTTACCCCACCCATGACTTACTACTTAGTTAAGTAAACAAACGTTGCTGCTGCCTTGCAGTTCCGTCGTAGGTTTTTATCTTTGCCATTAGTAATGACCTCTGTAAATTCTCTCTCTCTCTCTCTCTCTCTCTCTCTCTCTCTCTCTCTCTCTCTCTCTCTCTCTCTCGCTTCAGATGGGTGAAAACTGGTGTAAGAGCCACGCCTACATTTCCTAATTCAGTGGTGGTTCATCTCTTGTCATTTGAGAAAATATCACGTACGACTTCAAACATATACTGTGTCGTTGCCGCGTGGTATGAATTTGGATTGCTGTTATATGCTTTCCTCTTGACAATTAAGCTGCAGATAAATGTCTCCTCTGATGTTGAAAATGTTTAGAATATTCTTACACGAAGCAGAGATATTCTCTCTTGTGATGTTGTTTCGGATGACGTTTTTGCTTTTGCGTTGTACTGTAAGTGACACGTTATTGTGTGTGTGCATCGTTGTTGTATATTTATGATTAGCCTTATATCTAAGGTACATTTCTTCATAATCCCATTCTTAGAGGTGAAATCTCAGCTCTATTCATATGTAAAATAGGCTATTTACATATCATATTATTATAAACATGACTTTTCACATTACCACATTCTTATATCAATGTCAATTCAATACTTTCACATTATGGTATTCGTATATCAAGGCTGACATTTTTCAGCAAATCCTTCGTCAAATTTGGCACATAGTTCCGTTACGTCTTTATATCATAAGAGATGTTTTACAGGCTCGCTTGAACTATATCTTATTGCGCTAGTATAACGGGACGAATACTTTGTTTTTATTTAGTCAGTTAACTTAATGGCGCGAATAAGAAGTTCAGGACATTTTATGACGCCATAACTGCAAGTTCGAGAATCTCAGATGATTGGACCATACGACATCCTCATTTTATCGTTAAGTTATGCTTGCTTTATGTTGGTCGTCTGTACCTGAATATACTGGTAATGACTGGTTGAAAATCCTCTTAACTGAACATTTTTTAAATGAATGATCTCACATTAAATCGCCTCTATACCTTATTGCAATAGTTAGGAAAAAGGCGCTATTTTATTTTATTTTAAGTGAAGATGTTTTGCAATGTGTACCTCAAAAGTTCAAGCGAAGGTGCGATGCTTTACTACCCTGAACTAGTTCACCATGTACTGTATCAATGTGTTTACATTTTTATCTATTTAATTATTAATTTATTAACATATCTTGTTTTTCCTTTTCTAATAATTGAATTCTTCTTTCTGTATGTCCATCTTATCATCTTGTAACTTTTTTCACGTGAACACCATATTCTTTGGAAGCTTGAAATTTAATTCAGTGGGCCCTTTAGGCTTGTTTCATATGAATAGGGGTTTATCCTCTGAATAATAATAATAATAATAATAATAATAATAATAATAATAATAATAATAATAATAATAATAATAATAATAATAACAGTTCGGAAACCTTATCGGTCCTGCCTTTCATGTATTCATCTAGTAACTTACTGTAATATCTGCGACGCAGTAATATAACAAATGCCACAGTTTGAAGTCTAACGGTAGCTGATGTCCATGTGATCAGTCATCTCCAACTCTGGAGTTCTGCCGTAGCCTCAGAGCCTTCTGTAATTTAGCGTTAGATTTCTCCTCCTCCACGATAGGCCTACGACCAGGCGCACTATTCTTGGCAGCGCCTCAGTGGCGTGGTTGGTTTGGTGTTTGCTTCTCACCTCGGTGGTCGCGGGTTCGATTCTCGGCCATTCCCGTTGCTGAATAACCACTGGTTCCATGTAACGTAAAAACACCATACAAACAAACAAAAACAAACTATTTTTAGCAGTTATCCATTTGGTTTTAAACAATTCATGAACTTTTAGCAACGTCAAGGAGAATGCACGCTCTTCATGAAAAAATATTATACAAGATTTTCCATTTTAACCTCGAACAGCTTAAGGTATTTTAGCTGATGTTTAAGAGGCGCAGGGTGTTCTTTTAGCTAGGCGAGAACCTTAAGTACTTGGATATATTTTATGACCGTTTTAAGTAGTGGAAAAGCACGGATAGTTAGAGATAATCTGTGAGGTCTTCCTGCAAGCGTGGATTGAAGATGGATTATGAGTGAGTCTGTATGTAAAAATATGATGAAATTAGCTACGATGAAAGAGAAGTTCAAACTGAATGTCTGCTAGTATTATTATTATTATTCTATTTACGTTGAAAGAAAGCTCCAAGGTGAGACCACTTTATACAAATATATAAAGCACCTACTAAAATGGTTAAAATTGTTAGTATAAGTCTTTTCTCTCCCGATTTATGTTGCCTGTTTAGCGCTTCCGTTTTTTGGGGGACACGAGCTTGAGCTTAGCCTTTAACTAAACGGAAGAGTCATCCGAGTCATTTGAATTTTTCAACTCGGAGTGAAATCTTGCCCTCTCCTCCTTCGTTGTTGATCCCAGGGGAGGGGAAACATTTCTTTTTGAGATTGTTCAGTGTTTGTACAGCTCTTGCAGACACGTTTGCTCTCTCCTGTTGTTCGAAGACTGACGCCTCCTGTTCTGTAGATATTTATGTGGTAAGGTGTTACATGGACCCCCTTACTTAGGAGCTACCATTTGGTTTGTTTGTCATTTTAATTGTGACGATTGGGGTAAAATGTATTTCTTTATTTATAAATCTAGGGTATGTTAAATTTTCTTATGTAAAGTTTTAAGTGCCTGTTTCCATCATTCTTACCGTCAAAATATGAAAAATCGTAACAAATATTTTCAATGCATCTGACTTCTAAGTTTAAACAAGGCTCAGTCGCGTTTCCTTATAACGCTTATGAAAAGAATTCTGGAATGAATAGTAGGTGGTTCTTCATTTATTCATCTGGCGCAAACTAAGTAGGTTTTGAATTATCCCCGGGAGATTACGTCGGTCGGGTAAAGCTTAATTAACCTCTTTTAATACACAATGCCAACCATGAATAAATTATAAACTCCACTTAATATCCTTAATACATTCTTTAAAAGAACCTCCAACCTCCCCCCACCCCCACCCCGTCCCCCAGAAAGAGGGTAGGAAGTAGTATTCTTAGTAAAGGCATTGACTTTTGCTACCGAGACTTCTTGTAGTTGTAGTTTTTGTTTTCCTCATATTCTGAAGCTAAGGGTTTTCACACAATGCTCTTCTGGCCTTCCCCAGTAAAGTGCTACTTTAAGTTTTATTCTAATTTTGGTTCATTGGAAATACGTAAAGTTAAATTCTATTTTCTTTCACCTTATAGTCCAGAAGTAACTATTTTCCATTCTAAATAAGATATTGAGTGTGAAATCCAGAGGAACTGCAATAAAGACAAATGTCTTGCTCACTAAGCGTGGATATGTTCTGGATGTATTTGTATAATGACCGTTTTGAGTTACGAGTCTGTGCACGGGTCTTAAAAATCAGGATATTGCATAGTCCATGAGCGTTGATGTGAAGTACATGCAAGCCCAGATAAGTATAAAAAAAATCGTAAATAAGGCATCCGCGCTCGACGGTACTGATGGTCGAGCCATGGTGGAGGCCAATGTAATGAAAAAGTAATATCCTGGTTTCTGTGAATATTAATCAAACAAGGCGTGATCCGACCTCCAGGTTACAAGACACGCGTACAAGATTCTCCCCTCACAAATAAGTTGTAAACATTTTATCATATTCGTAACTTTTAACGTAAATTAAAACGTGCCGAAATCTACAGTCAAATTGAGCGCTGTTTCACCAACGAAAATTAAAATAAATACGCTATATTTTATTAAAATCATTTTTCTGCACTGTTTAACATGCACAGTATTTATTTTTTTGCATTTTCATTCTAATAGATAAATCATAAATATCCTATCCTAAAATTCCTGTATCTTTAACTCAACGCGCAATACTTTCTTCAGACCTCTTTAGGCTCCTCCATAGACCTTTCCTATCCCCCCAACTAGACCAACAACACCAAGATAGTAGTTTTTAGGCTTACTCCCCGAGTAAGTGAAATAAACAGCAGTATTTTCGTTTTAAGCACTATAGTTATACATATAAAGCTTGTAGATTTTTGCGTCCCTGGTTGTAAGTTTCTAAAAAAAGTTAATGTTCCTGGTTATTTTGAGGACTGCTTGTACTCTCTAATGGTTGTGAACAAGAATTAACTCTTCATATGACCGCCGGGTTGTAATTTTCCTATTGTGCCCCTGGGCTCGTAAGACTGAAATTCATGAAAGCGTCTACCCAGTTTCATAAAGAGAATATGTGAAAGTTGCACACATCTCCATTGCTCTTATATGAACATTTTGCTTGAGATGCTCTCTCAACGAACATAGGTTAATCCCTCGACTGAAATTTCAGACAGATACGTTGATGCCTTTTGAGGGATGACGTGAACTTGATTCACCGTGAGGAATGTAACGTGAGCACGTGCTCGGCAGCAACTTCTCTTTTATGGATTTATAACGTCTCGCATGCTGCCTTGTCTAAATAAGTATAGACTGTGATGTTTTTGCGTATTTTGTCTTGGTTGTAAACAATAAGATTCGAATATCTCGCGTTTTCCATGACCTTGAGAGGAAAAGAATGAATGTCTGCAGTTGAAGGTGTGATTTTCAACTAAAATAAATCAAAGTATTTTTGTTATGAGCTGTTAATGTAAACACACTTTGTATGCCTGTAGATCACATGTTGAGTCTTGGTTCAAGTAATGTTTATAAGGGCCTTGTTGTGCTCCTTTGATATTTTTTATCTTCTGTATTAAGATCTTTATTATATTGTGGGAATAACCACGTCTCTCTCTCTCTCTCTCTCTCTCTCTCTCTCTCTCTCTCTCTCTCTCTCTCTCTCTCTCTCTCTCTCTCTTAATATCGTAAGCAAAATTATATACTGGGTATGTATTATGTATATATATATCTTAGAGTTTTTGTGTATTCCTCATTATTTTTTGCACGTACATACACATACGTATAAACATACATGCATGTACACATACACACATATATATATATATATATATATATATATATATATATATATATATATATATATATATATATATATATATAATATTAATGATAAAAGATACTACGATGGTTATGTAGTGCATGTCTGTGTATTACAAAGAGATTGCATCTCTTGTTACTTAAGTTTAAGAAAAGACCTTTGCATGTTTTGTTTCTTGGTACGAATACACATTACGAAAAAACATTTTATATTTCAAGATACATGGTATGCATGCATGTATATATTATTAAAGAACGTATATTTGTTGGACGTATTGTAAAAGAACGTGTCGTTGCGTTGTCTCATTAAGTTTGTTTGTTTTCAAGTATGTATGTGAATTGTGAAAAGACATTCCGCGTGTTTACTCCTGGACATGTGGCATTGTTAAGAGAGTCACGTCGTTGCAAGGCAAGCAATATATTTGTATGAATGACGTGGGATAAGAGGATTGGCCGGGAATTGGGCCAGCCTGATTGGGATTATTTCTATAATTGTCAAGATTGGGAGCTGGGAATTGTGCTCCCGTCGGGTTTTGAGGGAGAGGACAGGGAAGTGGTTTGACGGAGAGGAAGGAGTCTGTCCCGCTTGTGTCAAAATACGTAAATTGGAGCAGGGGAAAGTTTATTTTTTAAACTAAAATATCATTTATAGAGTGATTGTGTCTATTGGATATTGTACTTTTGTTTTCCTGTTTTGTGTTGCTTAGTAACTGGTTTGGATGTGAATGGCATCCCACACAATCTACATTTAAACTACGAAATTCAAGACATCGGATCGGCTTAGCTGGTCGGGTACCATTCAGTTGTTGTGGTTCCGATATCATTCAATTGTAGTTCTGATATCATTCAGGTGTAGTTCAGATACTATATATTCAACTATAGTTCAGATATCATTCAGTTGTAGTTCAGATATCATTCAGTTGTAGTTCGGATATCATCCAGGTGTAGTTCAGATACTATATATTCAGCTGTAGTTCAGATATTCAGCTGTATTTCAGATATAATTCAGTTGTGGTATAGTTAACAGCGGTTAGTTGAGGTTGCAGCTTTCTGCAATAATTTGTCTTCCTATCTTGTGATTCCTCCCAAAACTTAGTAATACGAAAAATAATCACGGCGAGGAAAGTGATTACAAATTTTGGACGTCAGTAGAAATATTTATAGTAAAATGGAATAATGGTTAATGGTTCCGTGGAACTAGGCGAGTGGTGTCATTCCAGAAACTAAAAACCGGGAAAGTGCAGAATATATCGGTCACGATGAGGGAGTTGCACGCATGATGTTTCCACCGAGCTTTAAAAATCCAGTTAGGTGCAAGTGAAATAGCCGTAATTGGTCGACATTTCAGAAATAACTTGATACATAGACTCTAGAAGTGCCTGTAATTTCTGGGAGACTTATTTTGTTTCACTTGTAAGTCATGATATTTTTATTTGTTCTTGGTCAGGAAGTCCCGTTAAAATACTGTACTCTTACAATTTCAAAGCTGTGAAGATAATCTCTCGATACAGTTATAGATGAAATCTTAAAGTGTCACTTCAAAGAAAAGATTGGAATGAAATTAACACATCCTTCTAATCACAAGTAAAAGTTTACAGTAGAAATACTTTATAAATTCACGACAGTGATTGAACTAGCAAAATGTTAAGAAATGCTTCCTTAGTAACAAGAAAAGCATAATGTTAGAATTGGTTTGCATGGTCGAGATGAACATTCCTTAAAAAATAACTTTGTCTTTTATATGGCTAGATTCTCCGAATTGATTTGGATAGAAGATAGAAGAGGAGTGGAATTCATATTACAACGATTTATAATATAGTCTGCAACGTTTCTGTGTTTATGCCTGTTTAACATATTCTATGCATTTGCCAAAACTAAAGGTGACTCATCGCACCTAATAAATTAAATAAAATTTTGAGGTGCTTAGTGCAGAGGTTATGGTACTCGGTAATTCGTATTGCTGTATAATGATCCTTACGTGTAATGCATAAGGGTCCTAAAACCATTCAGTCATATGTTTGAACTTTCCTAAGAAATATTCTAGGTATTTGGTAATTGATAAGTACAATACGTTACATTTAGAGTAGCTGCATTGTCATCGGTAGCTTAAATTTTGGTATTCACTGTTTCACGTATGAAGTTATCCCATGAAAGGTCATTACTATACCCTTACAGCCTTCCACCGCATTCCAGCATATTAGTTTATGTTAGCGCTATTGCTTGGGGCCAGAGGGCAAGTGTATTTCTAATTTATTTGCTTTTGTCTCACCTTGACGGAGATGTTTATATTGATCACGCTGCACCCTGTTTGTTAACGAGTTCGAGACTATATCCACCCTAGGAGAATTTGTTCCCTGAACCATCCAACCCTGTGTTCATTTAACGTGTCTGACACACACACACACACACACTCAGAGTTGGCTGTTTCGCGTCGGCACTGGCGTTCCCCTTGCAACTCTCATGAGACTGGGGTTGCACGGCTGCGTTCGGGAAGCGATATCACTCGTGAGGAGAGCATAACATCCTTATTTTATATCCCCTAATCATAGATCTCTTAAACACGCTGAAGGCACTCGAGGGCGATGTTCCCTGTAATGGAATTTATTGGCGATAAGATCTCATTACAAGGGGACTGCAGAGGGAAAAAGAAAATACGGGGGAAGATGTGTGTGTGTGCGTGTGCGCGTGTGCGTGTGCGCGTGCGTGCGTGCGTGGAAAGGAGGGAGGGTGGAGAGTTAGGGAATATATATAAGCACACACATATATCATTCTTGTTTATGTATATGTAATGTATGTATATTAGCATGATTAGTTAGGTGAGTGTTGGTGGGCAACAGAATGTGTGGTGTAAATCTTCAAGGACAGTCGAACTCAGGAATATTATAGTTTCTGCAGAATTATTTTGCAGTGGGAGATAGTCTCCATACTTTTTTGAGGTTTTTTTTTTGGGGGGGGGGGGGAAGCTTAAAGCGTTTGGTGTCTGAATGAATTAGATGTTGCTTGTCAACATTTCAGTGCATTTTTTTTGTGGGGGGGAGAAGCTTAAAGCTTTTGGTGTCTGAATGAATTAGATTTTGCTTGCCAGCATTTCAGTGCATTTATTTTTTTGCAGGGGTGGGGGGGGGGAAGCTTAAAGCGTTTGGTGTCTGAATGAATTAGATTTTGCTTTTTTTTTTTTTTTTTTTTTTTTTTTTTTCTTTTAACAACGGCTTAGAATGAGGATAATCTGACCTTTCGGATGCAATAAATGTTACCCTTTTGAAGACGAAAACTGAACTCGTAAGTATGATAAGGAATATCATTGTAAGTCCTGACAGAGTCTTTTTCACCGGAAAGCTTTCCTGGCCTTGCGACGAGTGTTGCAGTGGGAGAGCATGAATATAGAATTAGGACTCTTCGTTTAAGGTTGATGGATATAGTGTGTGTGTGTGCGCGCGCGTAACCCTTTTAACTTCACCCTACCACCATGTCGTTACGGAAAATGGAAAATTCTGACGACTCCAGTTACGCGAACCCTTGATGTCTTCTGCACACCGGTTCTTCTCTCTGCAAATAATGCTCGTAGAATTTTTACCGGTGGTCTTGTCATGTGCTTCATGCAGGGACCGCCTTTATTTCTTATAAATGAAATGGTGTCCCGGAGCATCATTTACATAGCGTTTTTTTTCTTTCTTGTGCCTCGTAAGAGTTTCAAACGAGTTTCTCTCTCTCTCTCTCTCTCTCTCTCTCTCTCTCTCTCTCTCTCTCTCTCTCTCTCTCCGCGTAACGCTCCTGTTTCTTTGTAACATTTTCGTCTCCGGAGGACGTTTTTTTTTGTTTTTTTTTTTTTCCTCCATTCTGAAGAGTGCATTTCATCACCGAAATGTTTTTAAAAACGTCTCTTCTGTGTGTGTGTGTGTGTGTGTGTAGGTTAGTAGTGTTTCAGTATTTCTCGTGCATAATTTTGTTCCGTAGTATTTCATGCGTGTAGAAATGCCTCCACATTTACCATCCTTGTATTATTTAGTATACAAGCCCCGAGTTGAAGCATGAGGGTTAGTAGTTGCTGGAACTTGCCAAGGATTATTTTACATAATTTTAGGTTACGCATTATGTCCTCGTATATCTGAGGTATATATATTTTTAAGCTGGAAAAAGTCTCCCTCAAACCGGGGAGCCTTCAACGAAAAACAGCGCCAATCTATCCATAACACTCTAGTAAAGCAGGTGGACCGTTTTCCAAACTTTTAATTAAACCAGGACAACCGTTTTTTTTTAATAGAAAATGAAAAATTATCCTTGAATTTATTCCAGCAACTCGAAACCATTAATATTTCTTTCATGCGAGTTTGTCGTCGGTACCATCAGGTTATGCGCTAACGGCAGAACTTTCGTTAAAAAATGAGCTAAAATTTCTCTTAGCTCAAGTATCATGTTCTCATGTTGCACAGTAGGAACTAGAAATCGGTCATTTTGTGTACTGTAGAAAAAATAGATGAGGGATATCTCTGCTTAAAATCTAGCGAAAGTGTATCTTTCGATCAAACCTTGTTATTGTTGTTGCGGTCATTTGGAATATTCATTGGCTGTCTCATCCCAGATAACCTGAAGGGAACCCCGACTTCTAAGAAATGCAAATTATAGGAAGGTTTTAGATCATAGAATTAACTCTCTGAATTTCAAGGCCTTCAGTTGACAAATGATCCTCAGTCGATCTTATAAAGAAGTGCTTTGAAGGCGAAAAATAATTTCAGGAAGAAAGACATCAGATGGAAGCCCCCAACAAGATCTGGCATCGTGACAGTTGTATTAGCGACCTGAAGCATAATGCGGAAGCCGAAAATGTGTTGGGAAGGTATTTATCATTATAAAGCGTGTACTTGAAGGGAAACGGTAAGATTATAGATTGGGAAAGTCTAAAATTAATGATTAAAGGAAATTCAAGAGTAATATGTAGGGCAAAATTTCAGAGTAAATCCCGGATTAAATGATGGATGAAACTGGTTTGTTACATAAGTCAGTTTGCTAAATACAGAATTATTATTATTATTATATTATTTTATTATTATTATTATTATTATTATTATTATTATTATTATTATTATTATTATTATTATTATTATTATTATTGGAGAAACAAATCCACAGTTATGTAAATGTACATATTTCAGTTTAAAAACAGCTAAGATAGCTTTCGGGAATCTGTACGGTTCCCCTTATTAATCTGACACGTTGATATAACTTTACAGCGAAGTAAACAAAACAGGAGTCAAAAATTAAGTAACTTGTTATTAAACTGAAATATATGTACATTTACATAACTTTGGATTTGTTTCTCCATTTGAAGACTCGTGCTACTATGAGGATTTTTTAAGTATTATTATTGATTATTATTATTATTTTTTTTTTTTTTTTGCTCTACTCACAGTCCTCCAATTCGACTGGTGTTATCATTCCTTCAGTTTCCTTCTTTAGCTCTCCCCTCTGTAGCCATTGCCAATTGTCATCGCTGGCTAGTTCTTTAGTCTGTCTCATGTATTGTCCGTGCATTGGTTTGTTGTGCCAGTCCTCTGTTCTGTCTGTCTTTCTCCTGTCTCTGTCTACTTCTGGGTCTTCGTCTACTTTATCAGTCCTTCTTCCCATGCACTCTTTAGCCACTCATCTTCACTGGTTTTCAGATATTGCCCCCAGTGCTCTGTTCTCGATGTTTACGCAGTCCTCTATACTTAGTAGTCCTCTCCCTCCTTCCTTTCGTGTTATGTATAGTCTTGTCCGTATTTGCTCTTGGTGTAGTGCTTTGTGTATTGTCATATGTTTTCCTGGTTTTCTGATCTATGCTGCAGAGTTCTGCCTTCGTCCATTCCACTATTCCTGCGCTGTATCTGATTACTGGCACTGCCCATGTGTTTATGGCTTTTATCATATTTCCGGCGTTGAGTTTTGACTTGAGTATCGCCTTGAGTCTCTGCATATATTCTTTCCTGATCGTGTCCTTCATCTCTTGGTGTTTTATATCCCCTCCTTCCATTATTCCCAGGTATTTGTATCCTGTCTCATCTATGTGTTTGATGTTGCTCCCATCTGGTAGCTTATCCCTTCAGTTCTCGTTACTTTGCCTTTTTGTATGTTGACTAAGGCGCATTTTTCTATTCCAAACTCCATCCTGATGTCCCCAGATACAATCCTTACAGTTTGGATTAGGGTATCTATGGTATCTATTATTATTATTATTATTATTATTATTATTATTATTATTATTATTATTATTATTATTATTATTATTATTATTTTGATTATTATTATTAATTTGCCCATGAATATTTAGCAAACTCACTCTTCTTTTTCGTCCTTACGCGGAAAAGAAGGAAAAAAAAATAAAGCAGTGATGAAATGAAATAAAGTGAAAGGAATTTCTTATTTTATTTTATTTTTTGTTTATCATCCTCGTTCTGGGAGATCATCGCAAGCATCGGGTAAAAGGTAATCTCTTGAAGTGTTAATTGTGTGTGTGTGTGTGTGTGTGTTTATTGAAACAATTCATTGGATCCATTAATAAAGCTAATTTGCCTTAAGTATGCGATAGCTATTCGTAAAGGAATTTTTCTTAGCTTGATATAGCAATTTTCATATTGGATGATTCTGTGGTATCTCTGAAAATTAAATGAAAAGTATTGTCTAAATTGTCCGAGGAAGCTAAATACGACGGACGTGCTTTGCAAACTATTTAAAAGTATGCTTCAAGTAGTCTCAGAGGCATCTTTTTCACTATTGGTTTCTCATTATAGTTCCATTGTTGGTGTGGGGTTACATTGTTATGGCTTTTATTATTGATATTTGTCTCCAGAATTTAACTTTAATCACTTTGCAGTTTCGAAATTACCAACACTACAGGGTCATACTGGGCAAAGGAAAGTTTCAAAGTGATACTACTCCTGCCAGTAAACATTCGTTACATTTCTGTTCAACATTCACAAGTCAGTGAATAATAATGATAACAATAATGATGAACTTGCAAATAAAATTCGATGTGAATATATATATTAGGCTAGTTAACACTGTCATTAATTAATGAAGTAGAAATATCGTATTTAACATTAGATTATATTTTGCAATGTCTCAAGTATGTCGTTAATTTAGTATATTAATGGTGAAAAATTTTTTATTCTTCGTTTCGTAATTATTAATGTGTATTCGAACATAATCCCTTATTGTAGAGTTTGATGATTATCAGGTACATTCAAGCAGATTTATCTAATTATTTTTATCATTATTAGATACTGAAAGGCCGCTTATCAAAGCTATGTGCTCTTGACAGATTTAAAGAAAAAAAAAACTATTAAAGATGGGGCGCTGTTTTTCGAGTTTTATTTTACTTATATACATTTATTTCAGCAGACCAATTCAACTATGCGATGTCATTTCCTGTTGTCCCTTTGACGAGCGGAGTATTCATGTTTATATCATGTCCTCTCCCCAAACCCCACCCCTCAAAAAAAAAGAAAAAAAGTTCAAATGCAGTGATTGCAATGCTCAGTGAATGTCATGCTTAGATCTGTATTGCAAGCCCTAACTGCGAAAAATGTACTTTGCATTTCACTGCAGTGACTGTTCGAAAACATTTGATTGACATTTTGCTTTGATATTAATAGGCCTACTGTCAGGAGTTAGGCGAAGCCTGCCATGGCTGCTGCTGTTAAAATGGATTTTGATTTGGCGTTCCTGCCATCCTTAACATTACGCGTCCGTACAGTTCATTCGTGTTTCATGCCATGCGAATTTTTGAGCTTTCAGTGATAGTGTGATTATTCTTCTTGTCTGGATGCAGTCTGTTGAATTCTTTCCCCGCTTTTGTGCGTATGGATTTCTGTAGCATTACGTCGTTTCAGACGCAATTCTCTCTCTCTCTCTCTCTCTCTCTCTCTCTCTCTCTCTCTCTCTCTCTCTCTCTCAAGCAGGTCTCAGAAGGGAAGCCGACTTTTATTTTGTGCTTCAGAATAAAGACACAGAAATGCCCTTTGTGATCTCAAGCAAATCTGGAATAGCTGTCACATCCTGTTCAGTCCGAAGACTTTTTCCTTGCGTGACTTTTTCGTCTATTTTTTTTCTTTGCGCGATGATTTTTATCAACCATCCTTTTGGAAAATGGAAAAGACCTTTTATTTATGGGCGAGTGTCTTTCACGAGATTGGAAAATTGCAGCATTTCGTCGAGCGTTCTCAAGTATAATCAGCGAAAGCGTTCTATTTATTTCGTAGATATTTTTGTCAATGGACACTCGGAAATAATCTAGAAGTAACCTATGTTCAGATGTAATATTCCCTAACCTAAAAAATAAAACAGTTCCTTGATCGTTCTTAAATATAATCAAGGAAAGCTATTTATTAGTTTTGTAGATATTTCTGTCTATGGCCACTTAGAAATAACATATGTTCAGATGTATTCCCTAAATTAAAAATAGAAACGGACGTCCCGTATTTGGGGTTGTTTAGGGAGGTCATTCTTGCAGTACTGTTTATGAGCGGCTCAGTTTGCGATTCATTCGGCGAGTTTGCTTCCGAATCTCAGATGAAAAAAACTGTGGTTGCTTGCCCGGTGCCTGCTGAAACGAGGCGCCTTCCCCCCCCCCGCCCCCCCCCCCCCCCCCTCCCCCTCTCTCCCCTCTCTCTCAAACACGCGAACCTCATATAACATACATACATACATACATACACACACACACACACACACACACACACACACACACACATATATATATATATATATATATATATATATATATATATATATACAGATTGTGTTGGTTTGTACATATATGTGGTATTTTGCTGCGGTCTTTTTCACCATTTTAAATGAATGTCAATTCTTATTTCTTGCAAAGAATATATATATATATATATATATATATATATATATATATATATATATATATGTATATAAAATGGCCTCCCGCATTTTGGTTATGATTCGTTTGAATAATTGCCAAAGTGCATCGCACTGTAAAAGAAACCGTAATGCCGGTTCTTGATTAAAGGTCAAGATGAGGTACTCTGATTTGAATACACTCGTGATGCATTTATGCATTAGGCCCCGGGCCAAATTGAGGAAGTGGCGGCGGTGATTTGACTTGAGGTCACGCGAGGCGAACTTAAGATGTATGAAAATACCCTTTTTACCCTTCGGCAGGAGGAGGAGGAGGAGGAGGAGGAGGAGGAGGATGGGAGGGGAGGAGGAGGAGAGGAAGGAGGAGGAGGAGGAGGGGGGAAACCATCTGGACTTCGGGTCGTTGTGTATTTAGCGCTGATTTCATTTATGCGTAAAATTTCGTTTTATTATCTTTTACACACATTATTATATAATAATATGTAAATAAATATGTATATGTATAATTATATATATATATATATATATATATATATATATATATATATATATATATATATATATACGAGAGAGAGAGTCTTTCTCTCAATCTCTCTCTCTCACTCAATCTCTCTCTCTCTCCACTCTCTCTTCACACACATTTACCACACACACACACACACACACACATATCCTTGCATAATATATTCTTTTGCTCTTAATTAGCAGCACGACGGATTTTCGTTATGACATGCTGGAGGAAATTAATATCCCGTCTTCTGAGGATTCGTGCTGATTCATTGCTAATATATTTTGCGCATCAGTAATAAGGACAAATGTATTTACATTAAGAGAGAGGTAGAGAGAGATAGAGAGGAGGAGAAGAAGAAAGGAGGGGTAGATCTCCCAGGCGCTTAAATCGTTAGTGAAAGATAATGTTACTTATTTGATTGAGTGCTCGTCCAACCCGCGATGATTGTGATGATAAAGCAATATGAAATGATTTAATGGGGTTAATTTAGCGTAATGACAGAGACTGGGGAAGGATTGGAGAGAGAGAGAGAGAGAGAGAGAGAGAGAGAGAGAGAGAGAGAATGGTGTGGGTTTACTCTGCACAAATATATGTGCAGTAACTGTTCAGTCAGCAGTGTAGTTCGTAAGTATTTTTGACAATTAATTTGGTCTACGTCTCATTTACCCGAAAAATTCTGTTTATACATATAAAAGTTCCTCTCATTTACACAAAAAATTCTGTTTATACCTATAAATATATTTCATAAAACAGATTTATATGTAAGCATGAGGTTTTTTCCTGCATACGCGAGACTTAACGTAGAAATTTTACACAACTACGACAAAATTTTCAAGTTCATTGAAAATGGAACCATTAGTCAGGTCGTCTAGCAGGAAGAATTATAGATTCGTGACCTGCCACAGCTCCTCCCTGAACTTTTACAAGTTGAGTACTTGCTTCAAGAGAATTATAATAACCGCGGTCAACAATATATTCTCTAGACCTTTTACTTAATAGTTCAAAGGAAATATAGAACTCTTTGAGATAGCCGTTCACTCCTTGAAATTTCAACACAGAAGCTCTATAGAATTGGTCGTCTTCACAGCAGTGACCAGTACTTAAAGTGAGGTTCGTTGTTTACTAAAGTGGGCGTACTTGGTGTGCAGGGTCCCAAGCCTTTCTTGGGCGTCGAATTTTACCACTCCATTAACCATTGCTGACCGTCTAAATCCTCTTGTTTTTGCAGGATTGGAACCAAACGAGAATTACTGTGAAGTAGACCAACCCTTTTTATTGATTTACTTTTTTCCTCAAGTTTTTTTTAACCCACTAGCTATGTAGGTGTACGGAGCACCATGAATCTCGCCTTGATTTTGATTATAGTGAATTTGCGAGAGGTATTTTAATCAGACTTTTGTGGCCCTCACTTCAAAGGAAGGCATGACTGTCAGTACGATCGAAAAGTGAAGTGTTTGTGTGTGTGTGTGTGTATATATATATATATATATATATATATATATAGATATATATATATATATATATATATATATATATATAAGGATTTTTAGGAACACACCCTTGATGTAAAATTGTAGGGAAGTTGACGTTGTTTACTGTGAAGAACCACGGAGAAAGGGATCTATTCAAATAAACATCTAAATAGAGAACAGAAGGGTTAAGTGAAAGCGAATTATTGTAGACGGACAGTATTACTCTTAGCTCTCAAGATTAGTGTTAGAGACCATATTTGAGTAATGCAGATATATACTATTTATGTATATATGTACATATATATTATATATATGTGTGTGTATATATATACTCATATATATATATATATATATATATAATATATATATATATTATATATATATATATATATTGATAAGGCAAAGGCGTGCAAAAAACAGTCTAATAGGATTCAAATAACTAAAGTAAATAACACATATCAAAGTACTATGCATTTTAGACAAGAATATCCTCTTTAATGAAATAGCACATGTATGCATGTATGTATGTGTGTCCATGCATGCCTGCCAGGGTCTCGTGAACCCTTTTTGGGGTGACATAAGCGACCCCACATCGGCCTGACGCCGTGGATCCGTCAACATGCGCCGGGGAGTTCAACAAAGGTGGAAAATTAAGGGTTATTACCTGGCTTAATTGGGCGTTAAGCATGAAGTAGTATTTGCTCCGGGCACACAGTAATTACATAGCTAAGGAAATTCAAGAGCCTTTTTTTCTCTTCTCTTCAGGAGGCGAGCGTAGCGTGAAAAAGGGGACTTTTTATTTCTCCCAAAGTTCTTTAGGACGAATTTACGTAAATTAGACTTATTTGGGTCTTATCTTCGTACTTACATACGTTCTTGGCGCTTCTGTGCGCTTGCTGCGTTGCAAACTACATGCGGATTTTTTTTAAGACTGAATTAGGGGCTTTCACATGGAATATCGTTTAGATGCGAAGTAATTATGCAAATTGTTTTTGCCAAAGACCGGCATAGGTGAGGAATAAGACTTCTCATCGATTTAAGAAAATAAAAAATACTACAACCATTTTTTTACGGGACACGTCGGTTTATTATAAATCTAAAAAAAAATATGTTGACTTGCGCTGCCATTTTTTACATACTTGTAGATGTAATATATAAGATTTTTTTTTTTTTTGCAAATGTGTCATATCTCAGGACTTTTTATTTATTTTTTTCAATCGTGCATATATTTTAGAACACATGCCTAACTCCTGTTTTATTTGAGAATTCTTCCCCACATATATAATTCTTCGCCTCTGATAATCTCAATATCTGAAGCCGGCATTCGCTTTAGGGACAAATAAGTGAAGCTCGAGCTTACTGTAGCAAGGTCTACCGGATGTGAGAACACTTTTTTTTTTACCTTTAAATTTTTTTTCGTTATAAAAATGCATTCTTGCATGAAAGCACTCCTTCAGGGAGAGATAGTTGTATTCAAAGGAAATGTGGTGCTGAGTGGACGATAAACCCCAGGGATTTTAAAGTTAAATTATGACAGTTTGAATGCGAGAGATTTTCTCTGATTCACCAGAACGAGCAGTGCTTCCAGATGTAGCTCTTCCGTAATATATATATATATATATATATATATATATATATATATATATATATATACTATATATATATATATATATATATATAAATGCTTGAAATCTCTGGAACGTGTGATCTAAACAGATGTACCACAAGATGAAGTGAAAACGTTTGGCGTGTAACTTACAGTTTTGTCTCTATAACTTTAAGACAGCTGCAAATGCCCTCAGGCAGTTGTCTTGGCAAACTAAAGGCTAAACCGGTCAGGTTTCATATTTAGAGTTTCATTTTTCATTCTGGGCTTTCTAAGTGTATCTGTGTTTGAGTGTGCATTATGTATATTGTTGCTACATGAAGCCATTTTTTTCCCAATAAGCATTAGCCCCCAGGTCACTTGGATCTTGCACGCACACTTGCGATTCGTTTGGTATTGGTATTGAGGCCCTTCCTCTTCAGTGACATAAGCCATATACATATCATATATATATATATATATATATATATAATATATATATATATATATATGTGTGTGTGTGTGTGTGTGTGTGTGTTTGTGTATAAATTCAATTAACCTCTTCTATGGAATCATGTAACATCAATTGTTAATAACAGCTCCCTAAGTTTAACATTCTCTCAGTTGCCCTTATAGTTATGTATCATATTCAGTTGACGCGATACATCTTGCAAGCAGACCGACCTACTGTTACACCACAACATAACCCCTGCCACAAGAATTCACTTAGAAAACCCACTGTAATGAGAATTTCTTAAAAACACGCGCTGTTATTCTCGACGCTATTTTTATTTTTTTTCGTTTTTGCTGGTAAGCTTAGTTAGGTCATAAAGCATATCTTAGAACGCGTGTTTTTTTTTTTTTTTTAGCTTTAATCGTCATGACATTAAGCCGGTCTGAAGGGAAAACATAGTCGCTACCGTAGGGCGCTAAAAGGATAACGAAGTCTCTTTTGAAATTACAAACTTATCTGGATAGTTGTCAAGGAATGGAGGCTTTAGTAGGAATGACAAATGTGTTATATATATATATATATATATATATATATATATATATATATATATATATATAATATTATATATATATATTTATAGCATGATAGGAATATTAAACGATAAATAAGGAGGCACTGATGGAATAACAGGTATTTTTTTTTTTATTTTTTTTTTTATTTTTTAGACAAACGAAAGTTTTTTTTTTTTTTAAAAAAAAGGCAACCGTTAAAGGAATAACAGGCTGTTCACGTTCCGCATCCGGCCGCTGCTTCTCATCGCTCATGTTTCAGAATTTCAACTTCCGGGATAGACGGTCCCCACCGGACGGGTGTTTAAGGAAGGCCCGCCCCATACAATGTTCACCAAAGGTTATTATTATAACGAGATCGATCCATTCCCCGCCCGCCCCCTGTGATCGTGGTCCACCGTAAGTAATAATCACGTCTGCGGCCACCCGAAAATTTTATTAGCTGTACCGGTAACGCTGATGATGCCATTAATAGTAATTATGCTATAGAGTTAATTAAGTTTATTACCGATAATCTACGTTAATTACGACCGAGGCATTACTGGTTCCTGTGGAATATTGTGCAGCGGTGTCTGAGCGTTGTTTAGCAAACTCGTTAGGGATCCGATTTTTCGCCTTCGTGTTTTTTTTTTCCGAATTTACGAAAATCGGCCGCGTACCTTTGCCATGGATCATTATGTTTATCGACTTCTACTAATTATTCCTATTATTATTATTACTTCCGTTAAAGGACTTTTGTGATGGTTTTGGTTCTTTTTGTCTGTCTGTCTGTCTTTCTCTTAATCGAATACCGCGAAAATAATGCCTTTGAAAGATATATATATATATATATATATATATATATATATATATATATATATATATATATATATATATATATATATATATATATATATATATATATATATATATATATATATATATATATATATATATATATATATACTATATATATATTCCATACCAATTTATTTTTTAACCAAGGCCTAGGGTGTGCATTGGCAAAAAACGGCAACTTACTGTTGTTTGTGAAATAAAACGTAAAGGACGTGAGTTATTATTTGATTATTAATGCTAACCACCTCCATTAGCCTTTATGGGCAACTATGCAAATAGGACTGGTGTGGGTTTACAGTCCGTTCCGTGTATCATCATGGCTGCTGTCATTTTTGTATTTATAGCAGAAATTTTAATTCTTATACAAATGAATGGTGTTTCAGATTTCGGCATTACCAGTTTTACTAGAATAGGAAATAAAGATAAATTTTTAAAAACGACTTATTGAAGAATGTTTGGTAAAGCAATAGTGGTCATTCACTGTTCTTCTTGAAATCCAAGTCTTGGCGTTAAAAAAAGTATGAATCTCGGCTGTTGCTTTTAACGGATTATCTGACTAAGGTGATTTGTTGGACTTATAGTGTATTAAAAAAACGCATAAATAACAACACTGCTTGGGAGAAGTGATGATTGTTATATTATACACACACATAATATGTGTGTGAGTGTTCATATATATATATAATATATATATATATATATTAATATATATATAATATACATATATATATATAAATATATATAATATATATATATATTATATATGTGGTATATATATTATATATATAGATATTTATACACATGTTTTTCTCATTGATGATGAGGCTTCAGTAGGTGTAAACCCTACGGTTCTCAGCAACACTATGGGATGAGATTGTTACCCCCATGCTTTTTTTTCAATCCATGGCAGCATCTCACCACAGTTGACAGACCATCAGGTACAATATTCGCCGATGGTTCAATTTTGGTCTCTTGCTGGTAAAGTGATGCCATTCTTTTGGAAGTTACCTAGATGGCATTAACTATGGAATGCGAAAAAAAAGACGTTGGTTCTGTTAAATGCTTTAAGAAAGGATTGAGCGAGTTAAGGAATCATCGTACTGTCCCTGTGTTTTCGTGATTTTCAGAATGTTGCTGTTTTTTTGAAGTGTACCTGATTTTATGTTCGTTCACAGTCAAGTCACCCCAAACTGTAATTCGATATAAATACCTCTTTTGTTATTTAGGACCATGATCCAAATCTGCAGGTAAACACGTGTTCCGGTAAAATGATATTAACTCAATATCCTTTTTTACGATTATTTTCAGTTAGATTCCTCCTTTCTTTATTGATCATCGATATAACCATAGTCCGCCAGTGACTAATGCTTCATATGTCCTCCCAGGAGTTGGGCAAGATTACAGATTCTTTGCAATTGGCGTCGTGGTAGAACATCCCTGGGGACTTGTCGTAAATCAGTGACTCGTAGAGTATACACATGCTCATGCTGTGTAATTGCAGGTTTGGAAACCTTGTAAATCACTGAAAATAATTTGTCACGGTTTCACTAAAGGATAAAGGATTATAGAATATTTATTTTTTGTTGTTTATCAGGCAAAAGAAACTGAGAAAATTGTATTCCTCATTCCAGCTCATTTTCTCCCTTTGTAGCTTGATATTTAGCATTAGAGTTATTCTAAGAAGTTTTCTTTATGAATTTATTAACGAATCATAAAATTAAGGCCATAAAGCCTAGTATCCAGGAACTTTTGAAGTATTTACTGCTCAAGGCAGTGAAAAGAGGCGGTTGGGGTGCTTGGACGATAAGATGAAGAGATTAAGAAGATAAATGAGGTGGAGTGTACAGGGATCTAAAATTGAAGCTGGGAGACAACATTGGGGTAAAGAATTTAAAAAGCTGAAAGCACTCTTTTGTAATGCGTACAGTGTGCTGCGTGAGGTGCACTGACGACACTGCCAAAGAGGGGCGTTTCTTCTTAGGTTGACAGGACAATTGTACCTAGAAAATAGATGCTGTGTGATCGCTGTCAAACCGATTCGTTCGATTGCTTTGATTGGATCGAGTAAAACTTGCTTCGCAATTATATCGCAGGAATTAAAAATCTTGACATCCCGGAGAATATGGACACAGGATATCGACAGCTCACGACTTGAGAAAGGCGATGAAGCGATAAGAAACCTGAGAAGGTTTGTCGTTTGGCGAGAGTGGTGTGCACGACGGTAAACATAGTTGCTTGATGTGACCCTTCGTCTCTCTCTCTCTCTCTCTCTCTCTCTCTCTGAGTGCAAACACATCGGCACTTCCTCCTAGTTCCTGGCAAGAGGGAGAGGGAAAGTTAAATATCGTGTTACCTTTCGCCTCCACGGCTGAAATGTCAGCAGCGGTGATGAAGAGGAAAGAGTGAATTGCACTTTAATGCGTTATTTCTCTCTCTCTCTCTCTCTCTCTCTCTCTCTCTCTCTCTCTCTCTCTCAGGAGCCACTAGGCAAGGAGGACTCTGTTGCCCATTTTGATAATGTCATGTAATGCGGTTTACCGCACTCGTATATTGTGGATTGAGCGCTTGATTTTGAGGGAGTAGCTCTTCCCCTTTCTGTTCTCTTATCTCACAAGGGAGGGCTACTTAATTCCAGTGATTGCTTACACATACAAATACACACATACTAAATTCTGTATATTTGTATATATAATATATATATATATCATAGAATTATTATGGTGTCAGTTTATTAGGTGAAGAAATCTTGTGTAACTCTCTTGTGTCTTTTTGTTGTTCTTTCAGTTACTCAAGCACTTAGTGAAGTGTTCTTTCCAAGAAGCGTTCCTTTCTAGTTCTCATGACACTTCCGCTTTCTTTTGCCGTTCGTCGACATACAATACCTCTTAGTGCCTTTACGGAGAATGCCGTAGATTGCTTTGATCTTTTATACGGTGTTAATTCGCCGTCTTTTCATGGTAAAGTCCTGCTTTGTCTCTTCGAGGTTTTTGAATATGGGATTATTAGGAAATCTTTTGTTTGAGTCCCCCCATCCGCTTTCAGCCGCGATAGAGACTTGTATTGTAGCTACGTCTTCCTGTTCTGGTTGTTTGCACGTCTGCGACCGTGTCGTTGGTGGTGACTGAATTGGCCTTTAAATTAAAGAGAAATAATCTGTGGATGAACTTTCTAACCATGCACGGGCATGTGTGTGTACTGTATATATATATATATATATACTATATATATATATATATATATATTTATATATATATATATATATATATATATATATATATATATATATATATATATATATATATATATATATATATATATATATATATATATATATATATATATATTATGTGTGTGTGTGTGTGTCAGCTTCTTCTCTTCATATCATTTTTATTCGTCATCACTATTACTAATACTAATACTAAGATTGCCACTACTACTACTGGTATTGCTGCACTCTTTCGCCTGGTTTGAATGGTCCTTCCTCACGGAGATGTAAGTATGCTTCCCAGTGCAATCCAGGCCGTTTTTCTTGCGTTAAAAAGTTATATGAATTATTTTCTCCCTCTTGTATAAATAATACGTTTGCTCTTTGAGTGACAACCGGAGGCTGTTTTCGTGTTTTCCTGCGGAGCCTACCCTGAAGGTTTTACGACTTGATAGGGAGTACTTAGTTGCATTTGTGCGATTACGCCACGAACATAACACTATTACACAAGCCAGCTTGCTTGTTTTTGACGCCCAGCTCGCATGAAAAACATGGGAGTGGATTTGGGATTTGTTACTTGAGGTTTTATGCGCAGGGTTCGTTTGTGAAGCTGCAATGATTTCGTTCTTGATAGTTTATATCTAAATATGCAGAGGGAACCACGCATGCGCAGTCACCCCTCATCATCATCTCTTATTAAAATGTGAAATTATTTACGTTCATTAAAGAGGTCTGCCTTCTGAACCGATATCTCTAATGAAGGTTTTGTGATACCTAACCATAATGTAAATGATTCTTCTCTCTCTCTCTCTCCTCTCTCTCTCTCTCTCTCTCTCTCTCTCTCTCTCTGTGCAACAAATAATTAATTGCTAGGGGTAAAGGCAAAAGCTTGGCTATTGCATAACGAAATCACGCATAGTTCATGCTCGGGCAACATAATTTTGACATGCGAAACAAAACATTAATTAAAAGGTGTGGTATCATACGAGGTCGACTTCAGACGGTAGAGATATTAATGTTGTACCCACTCTTATTGTTACTTGTTTTAGTTTTAGCGATAGATATTTGTGACTGGTATAATAATTCAGGTGGTTAATTTTTCTTAATCTTTCCCTATATTGGGGTGAATATCAGAAAGCAGGGGAAGAATTTTGAGAGCCTTGTTAATGGATGTGTTCAGTTGGTGGATTGCCTCCTTGTCCATAGCTGTATGCTATGAATGTTACGAAAAGGTACGAGTAAATGAAAGCATTTTCTCTATATAATGTATATAAATTTGCCTGCATGTGTAAGTATATGCATATTATACTAGTTATATATTAATATATTTATTATATCTTTTGTTATTATAATTATTAATATAATCTATATAATATACTATATATAATATATATACTACTGTATGTATATGCATACATACGCGCCTTATAGAAAAGGGAAAATATCATGCACCCAAGATGGCCATATATTTTTTTTAAAATATATGTTCTATTCGCGATAAGTTGTATATTATTTTTATGTATATGTATGTATATGATGATGCAATATTTGCATCATCACATTGCAATACCCAAAAATTGTCTATTCAGCATATAGGACCTTCTGAAAACTTTGAAAAGAATTTGACGGAAAAGAATAGAGCAACAACAAAAATAATTACGGCAAGAGCGCCGGAAGAACGCAAAGCTCTGTTGAGACTACTTGGGCCATATGCCATGTCCGAGTAGGCCTAGGCGTTCAGCCATATCACCCCAGGTTCTGGGGCTGTAATCGTCGGCAGCTCGAGAGAAAGACAGAGAGGGGGAGCCCCCAAATGGTCACTTCTCTGCAAATGTAGCATTCCGATTTTTCTCTCTCGTGAAATTTAATCTCTCTCTCTCTCTCTCTCTCTCTCTCTCTCTCTCTCTCTCTCTCTCTCATTGTCATAGAGCTTACCTTTCGATGAAATGCTCGTGAATGTTCACAACATTTTGTGTAGTGTTGCTAACCAACGTACAAACAAACCGAACCATAATCATTGCATTGTCGAGGATAGTTATTACAATCCCTATTTGCCTTTTTAAATGAAGTACAATTCGTGACTATTTTCTTTCAGTTGATTTAATATTTTTTATTGACTGTCATTAACAAACACCTTTTTTTGTCCCTTCATTGTTATTTCCCTTTTAATCCTTTTGTCATCAGTCTTCCCCAGTCTAAGTACTGCCACACAATTTCCTTGGTATATATACTATAAGTAATATCGCTCCTCATTAGTACTTACTCTGTCCTCCGTCATCTTCACCCATATGCTAAAGAAGATTTTTTTTCTTGATACATTCCAGTGGAACCTTTCCAGTATCCAGGCATACCTAACTCACCTGGTCAGATAATGAATCGCGTATCTCCACTATGGTACAGTGCCTTGCTTGTAAGCCTATCTATCCCTGATGTCTTTCCATTTTTAAACCTTTTAATTGTTGTCCTCCTTAAACCCCCTGCACTCCCCTTTACAGTTATAAAGTTTGCCCTAACTCCTACCACTCTTATGTCATTCAGCTGCGGATTTCCTGTATTATGTGCATAGTCAACAAATCTTCATAATAGTAATAGTAATAATATTGACCCCTTAGTAAGGGTTAAGAGTTGTATCCCTACAGCCGTCCGTCTCTTGTTTCCCCACTTGTTTCCCCAATTGTTTCCCCACTTTCAACAGAACTGTGTGCCAGTATGATTTGTCGTGTCTTTGCTGCCCATATGTTAGTGAAAAATTGGAGAAGTAGGTGAACTGTGAGCACTTGTTTTGATTTAATTTGATGAGCTTAAACTGGGTGGAGGGGGCAGGCGGTTTTCTCTAAAAATGCCTCCGCATCTCTTAGACACATGGAAATGGAGTGTGTTGGTAATTGTAAACTGGTAGGCCGTAAGCTTCTTGATTGGAGTTTTTGACTAAAAATTATTTTAAGCCCCATTGTTTTATTAAGACAAACATAAAACTTTCATGTTGACAATTGTCTTATGGTTTATACGTTGCATCGAATGAGAGTTAGAATCTGTTATGTTCTTTCACTGCAATAAGTAGGGAGCTAACGCTCCCTGGATTTTTAATTTAGAAATTAATGGAAAGACTTACGACTTCATGGCCCATAGCCTCAGCTGTAATTACCGCTACCGGGGAGGTTATGTGTTTGGTTCTTGTTTCCTATTAGGACAGAACTAAATGAAAACCAACAAGTTGACTCTTACGAGATTTTCAAGTAATTATTTATGTAACTTGGACCATCAAATTACATTTTAGTGTGGAACGTTTGTAATTTAAATTACAGTAATTTTTTGGATAGCCACGTTAATCTGCTTATAGTATTCGCAAATAGACATGCGAATTACAAAGTATTTGTGTAACTACCAATTCGAGTTTTTCTTGGGAATTTTGTTTGTGAGGTTGAAGCCTGCAGACTGCGGGAAAACTAGCTGGAAACCTGGGAAAATCAGAAATAAATTTTAGAAGTGATGCATTGTAGAGAATTTCAATTTTAAATGGGGACTACAGCTCTCAATAGATTGAAGCGTGTTCCTTTGGTGAGGTTATTGACCAACTACATTTGGGCACTCCCAGTGGCTTTGATTTTTGAAATGGGATGCGGTCTTTTTGCTTAAGTGCGATACCTTGATTACCGAGATACTAAACAATGAATGTTATGCAGTGCCTCGTGTCATAAATTTTGGATATCAGGCCACTGGCTTTAAAATTATGTCAACTTGAGCATTGATGCATTCAATCCACAAGTATCACTGGGACTCATCACTTGGGACCCTAGATACCATTTACTTTTTGACAGTATCCCCAAAACAAACCCCTGTCCAGTTATAAGCAGGATCTGCGATAGATCAGCATGGAAAAGAGAGATTATTCAGACTGTTTTGCCAATGGTTATTGCTTGACTGCTGAATCCGGTAACTGAATCAGATAAGATTTATTTGTATTTTATTTATTTGTTTTTTCTTGAAGATAGGGCCAGTCACAAACAAGAAGTATCCATTGCGAGTAACCGTCAAACCTTCATTGATATCCACCGAATGTTATTGATATGTATTTTTTTTTCATTTCGGTAAAACGTCAAACCCTTCATTGATATCAACTAAAAGTTATAGTTGCGTACATTTTTTTTTAAGTCTTGGCTTCTGAGATCTTCGTCACTAGAATCCTTTTTGCTCAGATTAAAGTTGTATGTTCGAAATCGTTGTAAGAATCTTACCCATGAGCGAGATACTTCATTTAAATGTGTGTACATGCTTATTTGTTCTCAGTTAAATACTTGTCCATATACACTCACTGTCGACCCCTTGTATATCTTCTGAAATGCCCCTTAGCGGAGGAAAGTAAACTTTCCAAACAGGGGAGAAGAACCAGCGAGAGACAAAAAACCGTGATAGCAATGGAAAAGTGTGTAAAAGATGTTGGCAAAGTGTTGGTAGTGGTGTAAAA
>NC_061096.1:23246029-23248529 GCF_015104395.2 Macrobrachium nipponense
AAGTATCCACAACCTTTTATTAGGCGTCTCTTGCCGTGGAACGTGACCCATTAGTACCACGAATCACTAACACTTCCGACTACACCATTGGCCTGGCAGTAACGCTTCTTGTCATCGCTGTAATGGTCATACTTAGGCAAACCCTAGGCTATTCCATTTAGGAGAAATGCTTTTATAAAACAGAAATTATGATAAAAATAGCAATGATGATGATAAAAAAAATCATAATTTTTCCTGCCTCCGTTCATCTTAGTACAGCAGGCGCACATGTAAGGTTGGCTGATAATTTGCACCAATTCAAGTGTGATTCGAATAGCGTGAAAAGTACAAATATTTTTTACGCATGTTAATTTCAGAATACGAACAAGATAAATAATTTTCTGTATGATTACACTTTGTGTTGAATGGTTTATATATACGGCTCATGTGTAAGGTTACGTTAATATTTTCAACTAAAGACAATGTATTTTTTATTATGCCTGATTTTTTAAGTTATTACGCTATTGTTATAAATTACGTTAGCATTTCTAACTAATGACGAAGTATTTTTTTATTAGTTTTTTTTTTTTTTTTTTTAAGTTATGAGACTTGAATTTGTCATTCGAAGTAAAAGTGCAGTTTTCTGAGGGACATATGCGGATCGGTTTGATGGAAGAGAAAATGGTTATATTGATGGCGTTGTTCCCTAAGTATTTGTTAATTTTTACCTAAGCGAAAGAAAACACTCCTTCAGTCCTCATGCAATGCCTTGTCATTCCCACAAAGAATGAAAACCAGGTGGTCTTTGAGGGTCAGTATTGCAAAAAAGAGATTTGCTGTCATTAGAAGTCTGCTTAGTCAGAGTTGAGAGAGAGAGAGAGAGAGAGAGAGAGAGAGAGAGAGAGAGAGAGAGAGAGAGAGAGAGAGAGAGAGAGAGAAGTAGAAGCAGCAGGATCCACTTCTCTAGATGACAGGAAGGCTTTCGTCTTTGTCATTGCACAAATTGCAGCCATTACAGGAGGAATGAAAAAGATGAAAAGTGCTTGAGTTGCATCCAAGTTCTTCCAACACTACATCAGACTGAGGACTTACAACTTGGAAAGCTCTCTCTCTCTCTCTCTCTCTCTCTCTCTCTCTCTCTCTCTCTCGTCACTTTTCTCCCCACCGTTCGCACTCTTTCCTCCTCCTCCTCCTCCTCCTCCTCCTCCTCCTCCTCCTCCTCCTCCTCCTCCTCCTCTCCTCCTCCACTTTCTCATCCTCTGAAAGGTGATGCTGACTCGGACCGTAAAAAGTTTCTCTCGTCCCTCATTTAAAGCTTTCGTGTCATTCGGAGCCCCTTTTTCTATTTCTCTTTGCCCTCTTCTTTTCTCTCTCTCTCTCTCTCTCTCTTCTTCCTCTCTTCTTCTTCTTCTTTGTTTTTTCCTTCTCTTCTTTCTCTTCTCCCTCTTATTCTTCTCCTTTTCTTTCCATTCTGATATTAACATTTTCTGAGCGCTGAGTGTTCGTTCTTTCGTTTTTTGAAATTTATTTATTTATTTTTTTTTTTAAAGATTTCGTTTAACAACTGCTTTGGAACTACGACGTAGGGCGTATACTATGGACTCGCGTTGGTTCAGTAATTTTTATGTCAGTGAAAATCAACATTATTTAATAACACAAGTAACTTTTGTATATTTTGCTTCAGTTAGTAACACTCCTAAACTTCATTGTTATTCGCATGAGCTCTAGTTTATAAAAAAAAATATTCCAATTGTAAAAATAAAAATTTACCTACACCGACATGCTGATTTTTTTTTTCTTCCACAGCGAGTTTACGAGTTTGGATTCGGCTCCTAGAAAATTTGTTAGATTCTATGAAAAAATGTTCCTTATTTTCCTTATTTTGATAAACAGCAAGTACACTTACGGTTTGTCGAATTTTTGTTTCAGCTGTGGGGACCGGTAAAGAATATATATATATATATATATATGTATATAATAAATATTATAATATATATATATATTATCTATGTATATATATGTATGTATGGATGTATGTGTATCTATAATAATATATATAATATAATATAGCTATATAATATTATATATATCTATAATATATATATATATATCTATATAATATTATATATATATGAAGTAATCTAAAAAATCACCATAACGTGACTGGAATATCTGAAGTAATAATAGTCCACACTTATGTAAAAAATGTGTATTAAAATACATGAAAGACGGGAGCTTTCGTCTACTTGACCAGTAGACCTCATCAGCCGTACTGATTTTTCTTTTCAAAAAATATATACTATATATATATGTATATATATAAATATCTAATAAAAGGAGTCCATAAAAACACCAAAATATATAGAGAAAAATACTATATTTCAGAGACTGCTGTCTCCCTCTTCAGGTAGATGAAAGAGAAAAGTTTACAGAAAAGGTGGTATTTATGCCAAGAGATCTATCCACAGGTAAGCCAATTTAGGTCACTCCCGCTGATAATCTTCCTTTAATCTTCTTAAGC
>NC_061096.1:23253529-23291029 GCF_015104395.2 Macrobrachium nipponense
TTTTTTTTTTTTTATCTTGTCAGGTAAAACTGGGCCGGGTGCACTCGTTAAATGCTCTTCTGTAAAAAGTAAGATGGAGACTGAAAATACACGGAAAAAATTGACGTACTTTTTAAAAGGGTGCAGTAAGTACAAGACTACCAAATATCATTATAATATTTTTCGTTCCGTAACAACAGTGGGATTTAGTGTTTAAGCGTTTTTCTATACAAATGTGTGTGAAAGTCGTACTGACGTATCAACTTCCAGGCGCCATCTGTATATTTCGGTTCGTGTTTATCTTTCTGTGTTCCTGCTCCTTTTAGTAGAAGTGTTTTGATAGCTTTGCCAAGCAATGGTTATTTGAGCTTATGGCGTCTTATAGAAAATATTTTGATTTCAGTCAGCGCGATAATTTGAAAATCAGAGCTTCTAGGAGCTCAATTTGCACGCGCGCGTGTGTGAGCGAAGTTGGGGGTTATTATAACCGCAGACAGTGCTTTCAAGTTTTGCGTGTTTCAGAGATTTTGGCCAAATCCCCTTTTATCTGCCATGATAAATAGGCTGTACGGTATTGCTAATTTTTATTTTGAAAATTAAACTGACCATCTTGATGTAGGATCTAAATATTTTACACTTTTTTTGTGTACTGTAAGGAAAAGTACGTAACTAGCTGTCATTCAGTGTTTATCATAGGGAATCCAGCAGGTATGTCTGAATGCTGTAAATATATTATTCATCTTTACTGTAATAGGGTTTTCCATGATTCATTTCGTCGCAATCCAGTGATGAGTCGTTCCATACCACTGGATATACTTTCGAGAGTGTTCCATATTTGTGTAAGTATGCTTTGAAAGCTCTTAAAAGTCCACTTGAGATCCGTACATTCAAACAAGACTCTCTCTTCCACGGTGACGGCAACTTCTGGAAATATTACTTTAGATGCTTTAATTTCCACCATTTCACCTTGATTTCTCCTATTTCATCGCGTCGTTTCAGCTCAACGCTTAAAGTAATTCCTTCTGGACTTTTCCCGAAATGTAAAATATTCTAATTTGCTTTCCGTCGACGCGCCTTGGGTTTTTTTCATCACACTTTTTCTACCTTTTTGTCCTTCTTTGAAGACATTAAACTTTTAAATAAATAGTCGAGGCCCTTTTCTCCATCCTGGGTCTGAAGAGGATTTGTGCTCCTCTCTCTCTCTCTCTCTCTCTCTCTCTCTCTCTCTCTCTCTCTCTCTCTCTCTTTTTATGGAAGCTCAGCAGCGGGTAATGTTGTCATTAGAATTTGTTTTTTACCTTTACTTCCATCTCTCCGAGTCTCTTTAAACTGGACATCTCTCTCTCTCTCTCTCTCTCTCTCTCTCTCTCTCTCTCTCTCTCTCTCTCACCCATATAGAAAAGTCGGGAAGAGATACACAAGATTTCTTTGCACTGCGCATGGTATGCCCTAGGATGGATGCATACATACATAAAGACTTTTGTAGGGATTTGTAGCGTTTTCCGAAAATGTAAATTTAAAGTTTATATATATATGTATATATAAAAAATATACATATATACATACACACACACACACACACACACACACACATATATATATATATATAATAATATATATATCTATATATATATCTTACACACACACACACACACACACATATATATATATATATATATATATATATATATATATATATATATATC
Organism: Macrobrachium nipponense; assembly: GCF_015104395.2. Taxonomy (NCBI): domain Eukaryota; kingdom Metazoa; phylum Arthropoda; class Malacostraca; order Decapoda; family Palaemonidae; genus Macrobrachium; species Macrobrachium nipponense. Next base: position 23,255,215 of record NC_061096.1, read on the forward strand.
TATATATATATATATATATATTATATATATATATATTCAGGAACCACGCTGATTTTATGGTGGAATTAATGGTAAAAGAACGTAGTAGATAGAAAATAACTGTTTATGATGGAATCACTGCAGAATGTGGAGTGAGGGAACAACACTTTATGATTGGGAAAGGTAATGAAAATAATTGGTATGCTCTGTTGGTTGGGGAAAGAAACTGATAAAAAGCTTAGGGATGAAAAGATTTGCAGCAGTGTGAGGTTTATGTATCCCCTTCTGATGGTTTGTGTTGATTATGGGAAGGCATTTGTTAGGGTCCGCAGAATAGTAATATGTAAGGTGTTGCGTCATTACGGCATTCCTATTAAATATGTAAAGCTAATTGAAATTATTCATGAGCGAAGTAGATGAAAAGTTAATGTTGATGTAGTCTTGTCAAGTGAATTGACAGTAAACAGTGGTGTACTGCACGAGAATGTCCTTTCACCTTTGCTGTAATGAAAAGAGAAGAGTCGGTAAGGATTGGAGTAACGATGGAAACTTGACGACGGAATATGCAGAACAATTGAAGATTGACAAATTGTGCCGAATAGGCTGCATTATACGAGTAGTATATGTAGAGAGATGGACTCAAAATATAACTAAGCAAACTTTGGATTCAAATAGATTGAAATTGGACATAGGTCAAGTACGATGTGTATTTATTGGTTTATAGGTATGAATTAGGGCACGGCAGTGAAACTTAGAACTAAAAGATTTTGTGGATTTGAAAAATAAAGCCTTAAGACGAATATTAGGGGTCAGGTGACAGGGTTGAGTGGAATGACACCGTAAGGGAATTCACAGAAGATGGCTTTGACATCTCCGCTCAAATCCTGGGTGGTATGGTGGGGGGTGGGGGGGGGGGTGTCGGTAGCTCCCAATAGTGTTAGATGGGCTCCTGTGAGCACCTGCACTGTTGAAGCCGAGACTTATTGTTGTGAAAACTATGAAAAGGAAAACGAGATGGGTGGAAATTTGTGGAAAACAAAACACAGTGAAGGTATTAGAGGTGGAATTTCACAGAGGTCCCCTAGCGTCACGTAGTGCTGGAGACGATGATTTTATATATATATATATATATATATATATATATATATATATATATATATATATATATATATATATATATGTATATATTTTATATATATATATATATATATATATATATAGATATATATATATATATATATATATATATATATATATATATATATATATATATATAACGTGTGTTTGTCTATGTATGTATTTATGTGGGTACACTGTTTTATATATTTGACTGGACTTTTAATCTTGCCTCCTCCATCTCCTAGATTGTAATCTCTGTCTGCCTGTCTCTTAGAAGTCCAAGTCTGTATCTCTCTCTATCTCTCCCTCTCACTCTCACTCTGTCTTTTCCCTAAAACTATCAGGCCCGTATCCGTGTCCGTGTCTTCCATCCTCTGCTCTCCGTCGCCGTCAATGGGCTTTCCATTAGGTTTTTGCTTTGTTCTCCGCCAAGTGTATTAAAGGAGTGTCTTCCCTAAATAAAGGCTTGGGGAAAATGTTGGACAGTTGTTTAAATGGCTGCTTCCTATGGGTCAGTCCATTTCCTTCAGATCTGTTTTTCAGCTTCTTCAGACTTGAATGTAGTTTTGGCATTCAGCGTTGTTATTTTTATTTTAGTTATTTTACTTATTTTTTTGTTTTTTCATATTTTTTTGGGTTTTAGTTAAGTATTTTGGGGATATATATATATATATATATATATAATATATAATTATATATATATATATATATTTATATTAACCGTTTAATTGTTTTCAGTGTGTTATATGTCGTATTTAGATCTTCCATTTGTTTTTTTTTCACGATTTATTGATATTTTGGTTTCTCCAGTCATAAGGCTATTTTATGGAACCTCACGATTTGTCTGTCTTGATTTGTTGAATGTCTGGAAACTGAAACTTTTGGAATCCTAATTTTTTATCTAATATACGTTTAAGCTTAAACTTTTTTTGATTTGATCATTTTATTTAGTTTTTTTTTCCATAGAAAGGTTTTATTGGGAGGCCAGAGGAAATTTGCTTCTTGGCAAGTGTTCTGTGCTGTCTCTTTAATCCCTTTATATGAACCCCTTGCCAGGTTCCGGCGTCCTCCCCCCCCCCCTCCCCCCCCCCCCCCCCCCAAACCCCCCCCCCCCCCACCCCCATGCCCCAATTTTTCGGCGCCTGGCTTTGTTAGCGTTTGTTGTTGTTGTTTGCAGCAGCAGCCTTTTGCAAAATGTGTGTGCTTTGCAATGCAACAGTTTGTTTCTGTGCGTGTTGTTTGCGTTCAAAATATTTGATTGGATAAGTAGAGATTGGCAAGAAAGTCGATAGATTCGTTTTGATGATATAGTTTGTGTTCAAAACTTTTCAGTCGAGCACTAGATATTGATTAAAAAATCATGATGTTACTTTTTGCCATCAGATTCTTCTAAGATGTTTCAGTTCAGAAATAGAGAGTAATTCTAAATGATCGATTTTTTTTAGCAAGCATAGTTTTCCGCTAAATATTTTTTTTAAGACTAAAGCTATTATTCATAAGTTGAAAAGACTGGTTTTACCCGTGAAATTCTTGATTGAGATATTAGTGGAAACTTGAAATTGTTTAGAAAGTCGACAACCCACGCTGAAATATAACAAACTTATTTTCCATTGGTTTTTAACGTCGTCAATTCTGTGTTAATTTTTCTGCTGGTTTTCAGAAAATCACTACATAGTCATAGTTGAGTATATAGCTATCGTAAAAGGTGGGTGTTTTTATTTCGTTGATGCAGATTGATTAGTTTTCAACGTGTGAACAATATTGCTTGGACATTATTAAATAAGCTTTTCAAGATGCTACCTAGCTTTCATTAAAAAAAATATATATATATTTTAACCTTATTCATTCCATAAAAGATACCAATTGTCCATTTGGGCTCTGTCTTTGTAAACAGCTGTCCTGAATGAGAGAGGTGCCACTACTGCAAACGGAAGGTAAAGAAAGAGAGGACGTAAAGTGCAGAGGGGGGGGGGGGGGGGGGGGGGGGGGAGAAAGAAGTGGAGCAGACCCACCATCTATCTCTCTTGGTGGCAAGCGATGGCCCTCTGCTCTCCGTCGACTCGTCTTACGTGTCAATCGTCCAGATTTGCTAAGCAGGAGAACGCGGGTTTGTTTGCATTTCAGCGCTCAGCTCGTTTATTTGTGCATGTGTTTGTTAACCGCTGTTCTCATCGTTCCTTGGTCTTCATCCAATGAGAGTCCTCATCCGTCGGCGCGATGATGCCATATTGGAGCGGTGTAATAACATCATATGGAGCTGCTCTAGCTAATTACGCATGCGGTCATTAGGGGGCTGCACCCTCCCTTATGAGTAAGTAATTACCCTTGTCCAGTTATTAGAACGTCCCGTTCGATCCCGAAGGCTAATCCTAAAAATATTCGGGTGTGTCCGAGCAATATATTTTTTATTTATTTTTTTTTTTTTGGGGGGGGGTGGCCTTCCTTCCTGGAAATTTGGCGGATTATTCTAGAGGAGAATTTTGTAACGACTTTATGTGATTTACTTTATAACTTCTTTTACATAATGTATGGGCGTATAAATTTTTTTTTTAATATATTAAGATTATGAACCCTTTTCTCTTCTTTCTGTCTGTTGAAGTTGTCGATATTTTTTCTGTTTTATAAGAAAAATATAGGTGGTTTTCACGTACCTTGCCTCCCTCCTCTCTTCTACAATTCAGGTGACTCTGTATTAACTTTTGAGTTATTTTGTAAGCACGATATAGTTAATCTTCAGCCACTCTCCCTCTCTTTCTCTCCTGGCAATTCAAGGCTCTTGCCGGGCTACAGTCAGATAATGGCCATAATATGAGTGGCCCCTGTGCTATCAACAATACGGGGACCCATTTCCAAACGAACGCTGATAACCAGCCACTAAATTCTCATCTATATGGCCCACCTGTGTGGCATTATATAAGCGTTAGTTCCCGGATGTGAAAGTCGATTTGTGAAATAACTACGTACTCTATCACACCCCCACACCAATCTCTCTCTCATTCTCTCTCTCTTTCTTTTACAGAACCAACTGTGTTAGTGGTTTCTCTCTCTTTTGTTTTACGGAACGGAACCAAATGCGTAAATGCTCTCTCTCTCTCTCTCTCTCTCTCTCTCTCTCTCTCTCTCTCTCTCTCTCTCTCTCTCTCTCTCTCTGACACACACGCATGGAATTTTACGCTCTGTAATTCTTGGCCTCCATACCCTATACATTGTTTTGGTAATTCTTTTCAAGGGTAGTTATGGGCAAGAAGCAAGCACGACTCGATTGAATTTTATTCCATAATAAAGAAATGCGATTTTCTTTATGTCTCGTTGCATAATTTTTTGGAGTACAAAAGATTAGTGGAAAATAAGTTTCCCGAGATGCATTTTTAGTAGTATTTCTGTTGTCTGACTACGTAAAAAAATCTAAAATCATATTAGCAGCTATTGACGTTATTTTGTATAGTATTAAGGTTATTGTTTTTGTTTAAGGGGTAACTAATATCATCACTGTTATCGTCTTCGTTGCCTTTCATTATCTTAAATCATCATCATCATCATCACTATTGGTATTATTATTGGTGTTTACTTTGGTTTTTTTATTTTTGAAAGCGTCTTTAGGTTCAAATCATCACAACATTGACACTTCGGCAGTCTGTTTATTCCTTGAACGTCAAAAGACTTCTAATGTTACTACGGTTTATTTTGAATTCAATGACTTTTTCATTGGAGCTATTAGCTAAGACAACTCAATAAAATATTGCAGATGAGTTTTTCTTTTTTTTTTCTTTTGCACTGTTCACCTAATGTTGTCGATAGGATATTCCAAGACCTCTCTTAATCTTTGTTTGCGATTTGAATTGGTTATGAAACAATTTATGATACTGCCCTAGTTTTTCCATTACAGTAACAAAACTTTTTCCGCGTCATGTATGGATGCGATTTTGAACATGTACATATTTGTAATTTAAGCATGTACATATTTCTACGTTTATGCATACATGCATATATTTGTATTTACATATTCACATTGACTTGCGTATTTGTTTAAATCGATAACTAGTGGTTGCTAACTAGTGGTTTCTGTAGCAACCATGTGTTCTTTTTTCTCGTAGTGAGTATGGGTGTGGGCGTGTGTACGTGTGTGTGTGTGCGTGTGTGTGAATGGACAGATGGCGGTGGTCGTAGCCATCTATAGTATTGCAGTGCCAGAACAGCTGTTGAGACGGTCAAGTCAAGGGAAGGCAAGGCGGCACAAGCGACGCTTCGGCACCACACGGGCTAAACTTCACCCCCTATATTTCCCCATCCATTTTACCCCTTATATCACCCTATCCGGTCCATTTCCCCTTACCCCCTCCCCCTTTTCCCCCATAGGAAAGGGGGAAGGGAGGAAAACGCTTCCGATTTTTTTTTTTTTTTTTTTTATCTTTCTCCTTGAGCCTTTTCCACTGCCGTGGCCATAGACATTTTCGTCATCCCCCTCTTTTGGTAGACTTCAACTTCTGTGTTCCGGTCCTGTTTCCCTCCTTCCAATAAAGGCCCTCCCAAAGTTTCTTCTCCCTTTCGCTTCTCCCTCTTGGCCACGATGGATGAACTGTCCTTCAAGTATAGCTCTACGCTGTGCTACCGAGTCCATGGCTATACTATTTTGTTCGTTTGGGTGTTTGTAGTTATAAACAAACATGCAGATATATGGTCGTGTATATATATCCATATCTATATATATATATATATATATATAAATATATATATGTATATATATATATAAATATATATATGTATATGAATATATATATATATTGTTATATATAAATATATATAATATTTATAATAATTGTGTGTGTGTGTATATATAATGTGTGTGTGCGTGTGTGTGTGAGTGTGATTGTAAAATATTTTTGGTTATGAAGTGTAAAATGTTTTCAATATGAAAACGGAGCTTATGGTAGAATCCGTAGACGCGAGAGTAACAAGTTTAATTTAAAAGCGGGACTTCAATATATTTTGTGTTGTTACCGATATTTAATATATTTTGGGACGAAGTTTTTAAAGAAGTTTGGGAAAGGACAAGAGTTGTAGGTGACATTTTTGTGATTGAATGGTTGTGCATTGTCGTTTGTGATTGCCAAAAGGATCTGTTTAGACAGTTTGGATGAATTGAAAAATGCATAAACTAATGTAAGAGATGAACGTATCAGAGATAGTATTTTAATTAACTTTTGGGTTGTTTGATTTTAAATAGTGATGGTACTGACTGCTAGTGTAGGTGGCATTGGGTTTTTAATTGATTATCAGCTAAAGAATTATCATTGACGGACTAACCTAGCTGGAAAAGAAGTATTGAAAACCTTAAGATTGATTGAGCTTTACAAAGCTCTCAGATCTCATTTTCCGCTAGATTTTTAGGTAAAATACATGCAGTTTGAATCTGTTAAATTTGACTGAACTCTTCCATGCCATGAAGCAAGGGAACAATAAAATCCCATAGAAATCTATAAGGATTATTTTTGCAGGCAGCTGAACTAAGACAAACATTCAGCTGAAAATCAAATTTCTGCTCAAATTCGTCGGAGTTGATTAAGATGAGATTATCAGACGATGTTGGAAAATATAGTAGTATTTGTAGAAGCGAGAAGAGAAAATGTTCATGGAACAACAACAATAAAAAAAAGAGAGAAAAAGAGACAAAAATGGTAACATGATTTATCCTCTTATCTTTGTTAATCTACAGTTATGAGACGACTTGCGTTTACAGATGACACATTCGGATGAAAATACTTCTCAGTAGATCGTCGCAGCACAATCAGAGTACTGTATCCATTCGTCATCTGGGTAGCAACAGTAAATGAGTGAATCATGGCAATATGTTTGACCTAGGGTGACCTGTTTGACTTCTCGGGAACTTTGGGATGACCAATATGTCTCCGTCTCTAGCATGACCCAACTCTATATAAACGTATTCTCTCTCTCTCTCTCTCTCTCTCTCTCTCTCTCTCTCTCTGTCATTGTGAATAATACTCTCTTTGTTAAATATTCATACCAATGATATATATATATATATATATATATATATATTATATATATATATATATATATATATATGTATTATATATACATCATACATATTATATATATATATATATATGTATGTATGTATGTATATATATATAATACATATATATATATATATATATATATATATATACATATATATATATATATATATATATATATATATATATATATATATATATATATATCTTTCTCGTCTTTAAGAATTCTAACAACTTGTTAGCAGTATGAAATGATGATCAGTTCCCTCATTTTTTCATCCGTTGTTATGACTACATAGCTCCTATTTGAGTAATCATTCTCTCTCTCTCTCTCTCTACTCTCTCTCTCTCTTCTCTCTCTCTCTCTCTCTCTCTCTCTCTCTCTCTCTCAAAACAAAGCTTCGAAAAGCACTCGTTGTTTTGAAGACGAGCAAGCCATACATTTCTCGGATGGCATCCTTCCGCCGTTTCTTAGGCATTATCTTAAACAAGTGGCTCTTGTTTTTTCATATGGCTCTGATATTTATGTTGTTTTCTAAAAGTGTAAGGCCTCGCCGCCTGTCCCGAGGCAAGAAAGTCTCGTTGGTTTTCGTTTTATATTTTTCCCGTTTCCTCCTCTCAAAAGTCTTACGGGTTAATATTCGGGAGATTTAAAATTACATTTCGATCTCTCATTTTTGGGGGGGAGTGTTTATAGACGCTCTATTGCCCTAATTATTTTGCTGGAATGGCTCCTCTTCATTCATCCCTTTTCGAGGAAGTTTAAAGAGGGGGTGGGGGGCTGTGGGATGGGCAGATGGTTAAGGTGATGATCTCGCATTAGCGTTAATTGCCAGAGCAGTTAAGAGACATCCGTGACCCGGGCAGTCGCGACACCTGGTCATTCTTAATCCTAAATCTTTTGGTGGGAAAGAATCACTCAGTTGAAATAAGTCAAGTCCACTTGTATTTCGCTGGAATTTGCTTGCCTTTCAAAACTGCTATATGTATATATATATATATATATATATATATATATATATATATATATATATATATATATATATATATATATATATATATATATATATATATATATATATATATTATATATATATATATATATATATATATATATATTATATATATTTATATATATTTATATATATTATATATATATATATATATATATATATATATATTATGATAGATAGTGATAGATATATATATATATATATATATATAATATATATATATATATATATATACAATATATATATATATATTCTTCAGCGTTCGCCTCACGGCGGTTGCATGTCAATGTTCATTTCGATTTTTTAGGATCCTTCCACGTCGGCTGTACTCGCTTTTGTTCTTCTGAACAGTTTTCGCATCTGATATATAATCTAATGGGATATTTCAGTTCTTCAAGTGGTAATGTCAGTTTTTATTTTTTTATTTTTACTGTACCTTCGTTTAGAAAAGCGACTCAGTGTCGTGATCGGTATGGCGTTGGCGTGCCACCCCGGTGGCCGCGAGTTCGATTCTGAGGAATTCCAGTGAGGGGTCAGAGATATGTATTTCTGGTGATTGAAGGGTTACTCTGGACGTGGTTCGGAAGTCACGTAAAGCCGTTGGTCCCGTCGCTGAATAACCACTGGTTCCATGCAACGTAAAAACACCATAAAAAAAATCGTTTAGAAATTATATTCATATATATAGTATATATATACATATACGTATATGCGTAATATGCATATCTATCTATCTATCTATCTATATATATATATATTGTGTAATATAAGCTTTTATATGTATACACGTACATACATGGATAGATTTATGCATGGACTTCATGCTTGAGAATGAGAAAGAATGTGTGTGTGTGTGTGTGTGTGCGCACGCGTATTTGTGCATTGTTTAATCTATCCATGTTCAGGTGAACTAATTGCAAAGTCTGGTAACAACGAAGTTGGCTAACTGTCACGTTCCATCCTCCAGCAGCTGAACGGAAGTAAATTAATCAACATCCAGCCCCCGAAATGCATCTTCCTCCCCTGAACTGCTGCGCTGCATATACATTTGCTGATCTGTTTTCGTTATTACTTATGAAATTAACGCGCCAGCCCTCTCCCGATCATTGTTCTGTCTGTCCGTCTGTGTTTTTCTAGCTTATTAATTCATTTATCTATTTATTTTACTGCTAGGAGTGTGTAACTACTTAAATATATCTTTCTGTCTTATTAGTAATTTATTGATTTATTTTATGTATGGGAGTGTGTTCTCCTACTTGAAGATATCTCGACATTCAGAAATATTAAGCCGCAAATATCGTTAAGTATCGAATTGACCTTGGCTTGCGAATATCTTATGCCCAAAGGAAATTAAAATATGTCAGTTTGTCGTTGTTTATCCAAGCTGGCGTTGAACTACTTACGTATTAAAGTTTCCTCTTGGTGGAAGTTGTTCCCGAGTTATGGTGAATTCGATATTAAAAGGTACTTGCCGCGTAATATTTTTGATATATGTACAAGAAATCACAGGTATATGTGATAAAAAAAACGTACGCGAATGCGCACTAGTTTGCGAGCACTTGCATGGTGCACTGTGGACGGCACTCGGAGTTCTTTACATCCTCTCATCGGCCCCCAAAAGCTTCTTTTCGGTTCGGTGGACTGAGTCCACATGGATACACGAAGCCTCTTATTCACTTTTAACACTTGACCACGCTTCAAGCCTCCTTCGGGAAAGAGACTGTGCTTCTAGAAAGCTGCCTACATTTCAACCAACCAAATACATTGAATTTTACCTTTTGCCTCTTCCTTAGGTCTTTACCGTTGAAGCTGCCCCCGGTGTCATCAACGTCGCTCCCGTCTTCACGATTCCTTGACATACTATTCTAAGTTTACTGGGTTTTCGTTATCTCCTGCGAGCAGTACTTTGTTCTCCTTATTGGTCAGGTTGGTCAAGTGGTGCTCTTTCACAGGTTAAAATCTCGCTCGGAAGTACAAGCTCTTAAGTCTGAAAAAGTCCCTCGTCAGTAATCGAGCAGAATGCCTGATTGCAAATTCATCATATGACACTGATTTCAGTGTTCTAGTGTTGCCAGTTTTGTCAATGGTTTTATTTTATCTCCTTGTTTTGAGGACAGTCCAGTAATATGCATGAACTGTTCAACTTTCCTAAGATGCAGTGAACGTAACATTGATGAATTCCCGTGGGCACTCATCATCATATGGTTAACGTTATTCGGATTCTGGACGATTAGCCCCTGGAATGAAGTGAACAGTTGCAGTGACAAACGTTTTTTTTACAAAGTAATATCTGTAAAAGATGTATTTGGACGATGGACAGTATTCTTTTTCATTTAAGTAAATTGCGAGATATAGTGCAGTATATATAGAAAAAACACTGGGCCCAACCCTACCTTTCTCTTTTATTATGAATATTGAGAGAGGAGAGAAGAGAGAGGAAGATAGAGCCGAGGAAGAGGAGAAGAGAGAGAGAGAGAGAGAGAGAGAGAGAGAGAGAGAGAGAGAGTTGCTACTGCAATCAGCTGCTTGCTCATCGTTTTGCTTTCCTGCCCAATTTTATTATTAACTGCAGGTGCCTTTGCAGCTAATGCTGTTTGTAAATTTTTTTTTTTCATGTAAATCTGTACTGTAACAATTTTCTACAAAAATCTTGTGTACAAAAAAAAAGTTAAACTTCCTTTTTTTTTTGCATTTTTTTCATGGGAATAATTGCTTATAAATGTTTTTTGATTTGCATTAAGTAAAATTCACTAAAATAAACATGTGAGAAGCAAGCATAAGGAATCACGGAGCGATTAATTCCTTAAGGGAACAGTAATTTAAGAAAGAGACAATATTTGCACACTAAACCTATCTTGACTGAACAGAACATATTTTTGTGTTTTTTCATGCCAATACATTTGTAGGATGTAATGCCATGCAAAAAAAAAAAAACCTACTGGAAGATGGGGGACAACCTTAGTATTATCGTCCATGTTATGCACTATAATTCATTGTGTAGTAATAATTGGAAACTAATTTTCTGTTCCACCAATCGTACTTTTCATGTAACTCTCAAGCGAGAGTGATATTTGACGTCCGAGTAAACATGGAAGGAAAGCATAGAGTCATTGTTCCATAGAAAATGTAAAGAAAAGGGAAGAAAGTGTGCATCAATGAAAGTGATGATGGGTGCGAATTTTAAATGTTCGTTTAGAGATACCTCTGGAAGTCAGTTTCCCGCTTGGCGCTTTGCGTATTACGCCGTAGAGAGAGAGAGAGAGAGAGAGAGAGAGAGAGAGAGAGAGAGAGAGAGATTATTCGTATGTAGAGACCCATTGTTGAGAAGGCTTGGGCGTCTGGGGGGGTGGGGGGGGGAAGGGTGGGGTCATGAAAAGCGGAAATACGTAGGAAATGAGCCAAGTTCCTCGGCTTTCCAGTTGCGCTCCGTTCGTGTGTGAAGTACTTTAATATTATTGCTCTCAGTGTTGTTGGTGGTAAAGCTTTCCCTTTTTTGATCGTTTTAGTTTTGACTTGAATCTACTTGTACTTGAGAATGTAAAGTAGTTTTTACTCTACTTTTTGTTTACAAGTTTTATTTTAGCTTTGGCTTAATTAAATCTACTTGTATTTGTTAATATATCTTTTTTTATGTTTCATTCCATACGTTGATTTTTTAATAAAGTTAATGATAATAGCATCCATGCACTGATTCTCCTCTCGACTCTGCATGGAGCATCCTAGATTTTCCTCCTTCCTAGATCTCTTCGGTGTGTTATGTCAATATAAATTAATAATAATAATAATAATAATAAATAATAATAATAATAATAATAATAATAAATGCATTCACGCTGGTTTGCAATTAGCTCTATCTGGGAAGGGGGAAAAGGAGTCGTTATAATCCCGTGAAAATATTGACATTGTTGAGCTTGACAGCTAGGTTGATGAAATGTTCGTCACTTGAAATGCAGATTAACGGTTTCTAATGTTGACTGGACAACCGTGATGAAAACAGCCGAAGGTACATACAGCTGTAGTAAATTTTTTTGTATCCCTTTGTGTTACGTTCAGCACTATTTTGCTGGTTAATTGTAATTGTTTTGGATATGCTTATTCAAATCTTGCTGTTACTTCACGATTGTTGTTGAAAAAATCCATATTTTGTGGATATGATATTTTTTTTATGACGTAAGAGACTGTCAGTCATACTTCGGGAGACTGATGGAAATCCCTTTACGTAGAATCCTGCTGAGTTATCTAAGATAGTGGAATTTAAATACCTTTAACATTCAAGGACTAACTCGCAGACAAACTGATGAAATTCCCCTTCCACCCAGGAAAAAAAAAATGAAAATGAATTTTCTGTTGAACTTCAAAAGATATATCTTTTGGGTCTTGAGTACTTTTCGTGGAGTGTGAGTAAAATGGAGAGGAGGGTCCACGTTGAGTAGTTTATTACCCTGGAGACATCCATAGCCTTTTTGTAATTTACCGTTCTCTCTCTCTCTCTTCTCTCTCTCTCTCTCTCTCTCTCTCTCTCTCTCTCTCTCTCTCTCATTTATATATATATATACATATATATATATAATATAATATAGTATATATAATATATATATAAATATATATACTATAATATATATTATTATATATGTTACCGAGGCTCCAACCTTGGTACATTTTAAAAGGGAAAATATGTTGGTAGCAATGATCGTGCAGCAAGGCACTGAGGTGACATCCGTTTTCTCTCTCTCCTCTCTCTACATCTCTCTCTCTCTCTCTATTACCTAAGGCAATTAAATCAGACTCGTGAGCTACAAAAATGCATTTATTAAGAGCAAAGCATTAACTAAATAAATCAGGTTCTTAACAAAATGTTTAAATGAAAGGTTGAATTCAGAATTCAAATATCTCAGATAACCCTGGGGATTGAACCAAACCCACTCCACCCCTTCTTTACAATAACCAACATTAGTTTAGTCATAATACTAGAAAGAGTCATCACGGAACATCAGTTAAGTTCCCATGTCTAAATAAGTTATCAGATCGTTCCCCTTTGGTCCAGATCCCCCTATAAGAAGACAGGAGAAACACATCCATAAGCAAAAGATTATATATCAAAATCAAAAGGTCAAATGAAATAGAACATCTTTGAAACAAATATTCAAAATACAGTTCAAAATAAGTATGTTTACCCATTCAACACAGATTACACACATTTAACCAAAAACACAATCAAAGGAGCCATCTTGGCCCTTTGCCGACTTTGTATCGTTCTCCATTTTGGCCAACTTACTCTCTCATTATGTAGGGAAATAGCTCGCACGATCGCAAGCACGAATTAACACACAAGACACTCCCAAATAAGTGTCGTCACTAATTTCGTCACAAGTTCATGACGTCATTATACAGATCATTGTTCATGCCCCAGAATCAGCCCTAAACCAGATTCAGAAAGCATATCTGCATCGGCTCGCGCATGGACACAGGACGTGCTCTGTTCTGCTTAGGCAAAAACCTTCGACATCGCGCCACCCAAGGAAGTTGTGTCAGCATTTCCGAAGCTGAGCTGTCTTGTCACTTTAGGACCACTGTTTCCATGGGGAGTTAAATTGATGACCTCTACATTCTAAGAATGTCACTGCCCATCACATCCGCTCATTCAGAATAAAAAAAAGATAATTCATGGATACAGTTTTCAAAAGCACAAATCATATTCATAATGTATATATATATATATATATATATATATATATATATATATATATATATATATATATATATATATATATATATATATATATATGTACGTACACACACACACACGCACACACACACACACACACACACACACATATATATATATATATATATATATATATATATATATATATATATATATACTAATAAGAATGGCATTGTCGCTTCTAGAAAGTCGGATCTTTAATAAAAAGAGTATGGCCAGCAGAAACTTCAGCATTTTTTTTCGTAAAACTTTATTTTCATCGAACGCCTACGTTTTCGGGATACAAATCCCATCTTCAGGGCTAAAACAAGGAAAAAATTAAAATTCTATACATTAAATCAGACTAAATGGGGCACAGTAATAAATTATGGCTATTTAAAAAAAAATATATATAGATTAATTAACCAATATATCAGTGAAATTCGAATTTTATATAAAAGTATGACGGTAACTAATTGAATAAGAGATCGACAGTAAAAAGCAAAGCTACTAAGTACAATGACACTTCAAAATAAATAAACAAGCAAAACACTTAAAAAACACAAACCACACGTGAACAACTAAGAAAATTACGTTATTACTAAAAACAGGATAAAAACATTGAATCGTAACGCAAAAAATTTCTGTTTATGATTACAAAAGGAGAAAAATTAAAGAAAAAAAATATATATATATATATAAAGGCGGACACAAAGCAAAAAATAGCGAAACGAGAACTCACCGGTACAGAAGTATAGATAAGACTGAATTATTATTTATTTTTTGACTAAAGGGGAGAGACAAATACAAAGGCGAGAAGGTAGAAAGGGCGAAATGGTCTATTAAGTAATGTTCAGTTGCTACAGCAGTTGAATGGTTGTTGAGGGTTGGTGACAATTGTTTAATGAAGATGGGACTCGAGAATGGGTAATGACCGTTATCTATTGCTTGGGATAAGATTTTAAAATCATTGTACTGAATGTTATGTTTACATTTTATTGCATGGTTGCGTATTGCAGAAAATTCTTTCTTAGATAAAGTTATTCCTGTTCGGTGACTGACACCCCCCCGATGGCAGTCGATGCGGACCTTCAACAGCCGACTCGAATTACCGACATAGGTTCCCAAGTTACATTTGGGTACAAGTAAACAAATATACCGTTGAAGATCGCATCAACTGCGGCAGGGTGTCCTTGAACTTGAAAAGACTTCTGATTTTTAAGGGGTTTTTGAAGATAAAATTAAATTTAACATATGGGTACATATTGCTGAGTACGACGGTGAGCTCTCGCTTTACAAGTTTATATGTTGAACAAAAAGGCAAGGATATATACAGTTCTTTTTTAGGTACATTAAAAGTGGGTGCTTTCGGTTTAACAATGTCATTTAAAAACTCTCTCAAGATTTTCTCAAATAGGTGGGATGGATAGCAATTTCTGTTAAAATAGTTTTGCAAGAAAACTACTTCCTCATGGAATTTGACCCAGTTGCATGACACATTATAAGCTCTACACAATAATGTCTTGCATGCATTAAGTTTAAAAACCAACGGACAAAAGCTAAAGAAATTTGTTCCTAAACCAGTAAAAGTCTTCTTTCTAAAAACACCAGTTAGAAATTTATCATTACATCGTGAAATTGTTATATCTAAAAATGGCAGTTCGTTATTCGATTCTATGTCCATAGTAAAATTAATGTTCGGATGAAATGAGTTAATGAAATTAAGAACAAATGTGCATGATCTTTATCTTTAAAAAGTACAAACGTATCGTCCTACGATCTTTATAAAAAAAATGGGTTTAAAAGATGAAGGACACTGGTCAAGAAATAGTTTTTCCAAGTGACACATAAAATATTGGCAAATGTGGGACCTAAAGGAGAGCCCATTGCCATGCCATCAGTTTGTTTGTAAATTTTCCCGTTAAAAATGAAATAGTTATTTGTTTACTTGTCCCAAATGTAACTTGGGAACCTATGTCGGTAATTCGAGTCGGCTGTTGAAGGTTCGCATCGACTGCCATCGGGGTGTCAGTCACCGAACAGGAATAACTTTATCTAAGAAAGAATTTTCTGCAATACGCAACCATGCAATAAAATGTAAACATAACATTCAGTACAATGATTTTAAAATCTTATCCCAAGCAATAGATAACCGGTCATTACCCATTCTCGAGTCCCTCTTCATTAAACAATTGTCACCAACCCTCAACAACCATTCAACTGCTGTACAACTGAACATTACTTAATAGACCATTCGCCCTTTCTACCTTCTCGCCTTTGTATTTGTCTCTCCCCTTTAGTCAAAAATAAATAATAATTCAGTCTTATCTATACTTCTGTACCGGTGAGTTCTCGTTTCGCTATTTTTTGCTTTGTGTCCGCCTTTATATATATATATATATATATTTTTTTTTTTCTTTAATTTTTCTCCTTTTGTAATCATAAACAGAAATTTTTTGCCTGTTACGATTCAATGTTTTTCTCCTGTTTTTAGTAATAACGTAATTTTATTAGTTGTTCACGGTGTGGTTTGTGTTTTTCAAGTGTTTTGCTTGTTTATTTATTTTGAAGTGTCATTGTACTTAGTAGCTTTGCTTTTTACTGTCGATCTCTTATTCAATTAGTTACCGTCATACTTTTATATAAAAATTCGAATTTCACTGATATATTGTTAATTAATCTATATATATATTTTTTTTAAATAGCATAATTTATTACTGTGCCCCATTTTAGTCTGATTTAATGTATAGAATTTTAATTTTTTCCTTGTTTTTAGCCCTGAAGATGGGATTTGTATCCCGAAACGTAGGCGTTCGATGAAAATAAAGTTTTAACGAAAAAAATGCTGAAGTTTCTGCTGGCCATACTCTTTTTATTATATATATATATATATATATATATATATATATATATATATATAATATATATATATATATACACATACATACACATACATACATATCTTCATCTTTTCGTTTATTGACTTGAAATAAACTGTTAAGGGGCTATACTTGAGATGACGAAAGTTGCAGGTATCTGTTGTACTTTACTTTCTCAAGAAAGTCTATGGGAATAGCCTGAAAGGATACGTTTTTGTTGAAATATAACGGCATCATATTTTATCCTTTTCACTTGAGAAGTCCATAATTTGTATTTCGCAATCGTAATAAATCAAAGCAAGGGAAAATTCAGTGTTTGTTGAGCCAAGATCATATACCCGAGACCGGTGTGAAGATACTAAGACATAATGGTTTATTTCATAAGCGAGAATGAAATGTGAGGAAAAACAGATAATTTGAACATTAACCTTAAACGATGTCGAGGTAGTATTGATACACTTATATGGATACACAGATTACTATAAAGGGAATCAGGATATAAGTTTTTGAGAAGGAGGTCACGTTTTATTATAGAAAAAGGTGATCTTTGAAAATGAATTGATATGTTGGATTCTTGTTGTTCTCAACACCCGTTGATTTCCTCTTTGAAATTCCACCAGTGCTCTTGGTATGTACGAGTTTAGAATCTATATAGGCTGTTCTTCGAAAAGGAATAAGTCCTTTTGGCATTTGGGATTTTGAGGTATGAAGCATTGTCTTTGAAAATTATTTCTAGCTTACATGATTGATTTGGAAGTTAGCTATGGTTATTAAAAGTGAAAGATTTGAACCACACTTACTAGGCTATGTTGATGGCTACGTATACTATTGTGAATATACTATTCTAAATATACTGTAGTGTTAGATTAATGAAGACATCGGAGATTGTCTTTCTTTATCTTCGTTTTGATATTTATGTGTAAACGTATTTGCTTTACGAGCTAGAATTATTGGATATTCTTATTGAAACCATTCGGTATTTCGCTGTTTGATCGTTTTTGAAAGCAACGACAAACCATAATACGCAAATAAAATAGAATAAAATATAAAAATAAATAAAATAAAGGGTATACAACATTACAAAGTGCTTGAACTCCACTCCTTGTTTCACATAATATGACCTATGGTACGTTAGATATGCGATATTACTATGGTATTTTTTTCATGGCAAAACGCATTCCTTCTTGCTTGTGTGCTCGCGTATCGTATGTGAGATTGTTTGTGAGAGGGAGAGCGCAGGGCCCCAATTTGTTTTGGAAGTACATGAAAGCACGGAAGAGAATGGCGTCAGAAATTGGTACTTTTGTTTTGCTTTTCTTACAGCTCATTGAGTTGGACACTCCTGAGCTGGAGCAGTTTAAACGGGAAAACGATATCTCTGCATTTGGGCTTGAATTGTGAAGTGAAATGTTTTAAACAGAATTTTGTTTCAATATATATATATATATATATATATTATATATATATATATATATATATATATATATATATAGTATATATCTATAATAGTATAATGAAACAAAATTCTGTTTAAAACATTTCACTTCACAATATATATATATACTACAGGGTGGGCCAAAAGTAGCCCTCACAGTTAAAACAGAATAAAAAAGAATATATTAAACGCATAAAATTTTTCAGACATGAATAAGTGGCATATTTAAGAATGAGTGACATGAAAAGGATAAAAATAAGTAGCATGTATTAATGCCACAGTATTAATTTTCTATTGAAGAGTACTTTGAATGAGAAACAGTTCATGAAGTAACTGTGAGGCTGCTTTTGGCCCACCCTGTCTATATATATATATATATATATATATATATATATATATATATATATATATATATATATATATATATGTATGCATTTGTGTGTGTGTGTGTAGGTCCCTGATTCGACATATGGCGGCAGGCCTCGTTGAAACCCAGTATATCTGTGTTGACTTGACCACCAACATGTTTACTCCGGTAGTTAAATGACTGTCTCAGCCTCATCCCAAGAGACTTGGTGTGAGATCCGAAAGAGTAAGTGTATTTATTATATATATCTATATATATATATATTAATTATTATATATATATATATTGATATATATTATTAATTATTAAATATTATATATATATATATATAAATATATATTATATATATATATATATAATATATACATATGTGTGTGTGTGTTTGTGTGTGTATGTGTGCGCGCCCGCACGCGCGTGTATAAATACTAGTGTGTGTATTTAATAAAAAAAGAAGTGGAACTCATAGTCTGGTAACGTTCTGCTCTCTCTCTCTCTCTCTCTCTCTCTCTCTCTCTCTCTCTCTCTCTCTCTCTCTCTCATTTTGTCTCTATAAGAGGCCAGGTCATCCTCTCGAAGCAAATATCTCCCTGGTTTTTATTTTCTTGAGCTTTTCCCAGTGTAGCAGAAAGAAGAACTTGTCTCCTTCTCTTATGTTTAGATTTAGTCTCGGTAAGTCGCAACCATGGCCCCCAGCGGCATTCCAGCATTCGGAACGAAACGAAACTGCCTCCCTCCGTTTTTCTTTATTTAGAAACGAATTTTTTCCCATATTTCTATTTCGTTCTGTTGTGGCCTCTATTCTTTGCTCTGAGACTTTGGCTGCTCTTGATTGTAAGAGAACGTAGCTTTGTGAGCTCTCTATTTTTACGTTAATGACTGCTGCTTCTTCTTCATCATAATCAGTGAGTGTTGGTCATGTCAGTAGAAATCGCTAGAACGGTGCAGTTAAATTTCACGGATCAGTGTTCTGTTTTTGAATAAAAAAAGTAATTATTTTATAATTGAATTTATGTAAGAACTTTATCTTTTCTTGCTATTACAGCGAAAGTTTTTTATTTATTTATTTTTTTATTTATAATTTTTTCCATGCTACTTTTGTTAAGTAAGAATGTCTTATTTTGACGTTTGATCGTTTTCGTGTGTCCCGCGTTCGGTTCTGATCTTTGGTCGGTTCGGTGTCGGTGTCGGGTTTCCTTTGGCGAGGTGAGAAATGATCTCCTCTTTCGGGGACTTAATCACATTACCCCCTTTGGGGCATTACAAACTTTTTGCATTGGTTAAACCAAAGTTTGCCCCGATGCGCGTAATTCCGATTGATTGCGGAACGCTGGCATTCGGTCGCTCTGTCGCTCGCCGTCGCTCGACGGCCCCGTCCATACGGGAGTCCCCACGTGGCAAGGACGAAAGAAACCCGGATCCGGACGAACGTCTGTGGAACTGGGCGAGCTGCCAGGAGCATGTAGGTGTAATATATCAACTGCATGTAACAGCGAGGTTGCCAAATCTCACGGAAACTCACCATGTGTATATGTGTGTGTGTGTGTGTGTTCATGTGCTTAAGTGTGTAAATGAGTTTTCGTATGTGTCTTTATTTAAGTTTGAGGTTTGAAGCGTTGCTCTTTGCCTCGCTGCTGCTGCTGCTGCTGCTTATGTTTGTGTGAACGTGGTTTAAAGGCCGGCTAAAGTGTTGCGTTCCATAATTTCCAGCGGTGATGTCAGAGGAAGCTTTTATTTTTTTTTCACCCGGTGTGTCGTTCGTTATTTTTGTTTCGTCTCCCAGAATCTGGTCAATATTTGGATTTTCCTCAGTCCTCCCTCTCCCCTCCCCTCCCCCCTTCTCTTCCTCCCCTGCCTCACTCCTCTTGGTGTGAGAACTGCGACGAGCTTTTAAATCTAAATGTGTGTGTGTGTGTCTTAAGACCAGAATCGTTGCGTGGGAGATGATGACCTATCATACAGGCGCCGTTATTCTTTTCAAAGATTCTATGCCTTGGCAAGTCGTAACAGCGCATGCGTCATCGGCTCTCTATTTTCCCATTTCCATTTTCTTATGCTCAGTATTTTTTAGATGCAGCCGACACTATAATGTGGGAGACATATCGTGGATGCTTATTTGTAATCCTCTTACGTTGAAGCTTGAGTTATTCTAATTTACATTTTTTTACGGCAACGTTGATAAAACTTGCTTGTTTAAAGTTATGCTTCAGTATTTATGTCTTAATCCTTTGCTGCAGCCTCTTTGTGTGTGTGAAACATGTTATAAATGTTAACCACATTTGAGAAGGCTAGAAGCATCATAAGAACAGATTTTGGAATGAGAGAGAGTTGATTATTTTACACCAAACATCGTCCTCCATGCAGAGATAAAAAGAAATATAAACTGCAATATTTCGACCCACTGATTTGTTGCGACAAAACCTGCCTATGCGTAAGCGTGGGAAAGCAGGACACGTCAGTTTTAGAGCCGTTTTTTTTTTTTTTTTTTCATACAGAGGTCGGCTGGATTTACGTTGATGAGATAGGAAAAGTACAGTTGTAGTGTTTGGGTTGTCGGTGCTTGGTGCAGAGTTGGAAACGTTCGAGCTTGCTTTCATTTTGCGTGTGTTACGGAGTATTTTTTGTTGCCTTTGAACGCCTCTCGTGTTTGAGAGCGGACCGATTGATTGATTTTATATCGCAGAATGGCGTTGCAACTTTTAAGGTCACTGACACTTTGGTTAAGCAGGGTGATGGGCATGCTCTTACTTGCAGAGTAGTTGAGATATGAGAGAGTTTGGGAGCGAATCGAAGCGTCATAGAAAACGGGGACTTAAGAGTAGTTTGTTTATTGTGCTTCTCATCTTTTCGCTCTTCTTTTCTCGTTCCGTGAATGGGCATCCTCTTCCATGCCTGTTGTATATGTAACAAAATGAAAAACGGCAAAGAATGCTGAAAATTTTAATCAATTTATTACTTTGCAGTTTCGGTCACTTCAGTCAAGTCGTCAGAATGAATATTTTTTATGATTTACGATTATTGTGTCCTCTTACCTTGATAAAACGTATGTATGTTTTTCTTTTAGTGTTGATAAACAATTCTCTCTCTCTCATCGCACGTGAACGAAACGTAACATTTGTGGAAAATAATGGTGAACTGGCGAAAATATCTCTTGAAGAAAACCAGTAAATACACGATGAGGTTTTAGCCATTACCTTCGTCCTTAGACAGGGCGGCAGGATAGTAAATTACTCATAAAAGGCATTCAAGAATCTACTTTTGCTTGATTTGCGATTTTTAGACAAAAGAAGAATGAATTATACTCGTACCTCCAAACTGACAATTTCAAGTATAGCTTAAATTGTTGTGGTTGAAAATTCTGGAATCCTGAACTATAGCACTATGACACTTATTATCATTATTATTAATTTTATTATTATTATTATTATTATTATTATTATTATTATTTATTATTATTGTTATTATTAGGTTATTATTGGAAACAAAATCCACAATTATGTAGATGTACATATATTTAAATTTAAAACTTTAAGGACAGCCTTCGGGAATTTGTTCAGTTCCCCTTTTCAAAAGCTATCCTTTCAGTTTTAAATTTAAATATATGTACATTTACATAATTGTGGATTTGTTTCCCCA
The DNA here is from genome assembly GCF_015104395.2 of Macrobrachium nipponense. Classification (NCBI taxonomy): domain Eukaryota; kingdom Metazoa; phylum Arthropoda; class Malacostraca; order Decapoda; family Palaemonidae; genus Macrobrachium; species Macrobrachium nipponense. The sequence goes on from NC_061096.1 coordinate 23,277,379, forward strand.
TATGAAGACTCGTGCTACTATGAGGATTTTATTATTATTATTATTATTATTATTAGAATAATGCTCCTGACCCAGTAATTCTCGAGTAGTAGTTTCATGTCATTTATTTTCATGCTGTGTCTTGGAGGGATCTTAGGTACCCATGAAGACGAGAAATATATTGGGGAGATTTAACATCAACATCAAAAGGACTGAGGCATCTGCGGTCCTTTCGCTAGTGGAAGGAACCTGCCTCTCTTTCTGGTTGTCGTCCTGATGCTGAATCATTCAGGTTCTGTTATCATCAGGTATCTTCATGCCCTTATTAATATGAAGGACTCTGAACTTTTTCCCATCGAGTGTTCCCCGAGTATCAGACCTTGTGGTTGCATCCCCAACGGCCTGACGATGATTATTGAATGGCAGTGAATTTAGACTTATTCATTATAAATCGGCACAGGGATGGATACGACCAAATGGTTTAGATTGAAGTCCTTTCATAATACAGCTGATCATTACCACCAGTCTCTCTCTCTCTCTCTCTCTCTCTCTCTCTCTCTCTCTCTCTCTCTCTCTCTCTCTCTCTTTCAAAATATCTTTTGGAAACCTTGTTGTGGACCCCCAGTTAAGATCACAAATTTTGATATTTTTTTATGGTCTGTTGCCCAAGAATCAGAGCCCAGGAACCTCAATATTTGTGGAATCTTGCCTGTTAACAAGGTCTTGTTGTATATTCACGTAGCATCTGTAAATGTCTTCTGTCCAGCCGACTGTGCATAAAAAATGAAGTTTTTAAAATGTCCAGTATTTGGTAAATGGTATTTGACGTCATTAATATTTTATTTATCGCCACTTATATTAGGTTCATTCTTTCTACGTGAAGGGTTTGAAGTAAAAATTTATGTATTTTTAAATAGTTTACAGATTACTACGGAAACAGATCTATTGTATATTCTTCATACTCTAACGGCAACTTTTTGTTTGGTGAGGTTGGCTTCTTTTGTCCTTACCTTCGTCTTTTCTTTTCCATTTATTTCATTTATAAAGCTTTTATAATGATTGCCTGTCCTGGGTGATTTTTCCCCAAACCAGGGCTTATTGTAAAGGCTGCGTGGCAACGGAGCGGGCCTTTTCGTAGGGCGGCTTCTTAGTTTATGCTTCGAAATAATTACAGAGGCGACCATAAATGGAGAAAAAGTGAATGTCTGAGTGGTCACGTAGATCCGTCGTTTTTCAGCGCCCAACATTATTAAATTTGGGGGACCCTCTCTACCCCTCACGACCCCCTCCCGTACCGCCCCTTCATGTTAAGGAAATCTCAGATCCCTTCGCTCCGTCCAAAAATGTTTAGTTGTTAGTTTTATTCAAAAATGTTAGTGGCCCCCTACAAAAAGGTGGGCTTTCGAGAAATTCTTAATTTCTCGGATGTGAGGAGTGGCTGCGGAGGATATCTCAAGGGTGGGGATGAGCTGACAGACAAACAGACGGAGGACGACAGAATGATGCTCAGTGTATGTGCGTGTGTGGGCGTGCGGATGCTCATGTACGGGATATTTATCACTGGCGCCGTGAGGCTGATAGCGAAATGTATGGGAAACGAACTTGTGCAAAAGTACATGGGGAAAGGCCTAAATAAATGGCCTGTGCGATAAAGTGGACGGGAAATAATGAAACAATCTACAAACCTACCCATCCCCTTCTCCCCTTCCCCTCTTGAAATGAAGAAAAAGAGAGGGAGGAAAAAAAAAGGCGCAAAAATATTAAGAATAATCGTCGCTCTCATCGCTCTACAAACAGTTACAAAGCTTTCCCTTGTCTGGGCCCAAATGAAAAATAAATCAGATGAACATCCTCACCACTTTACAATATTTCCAAAAAGAAGAAGAAAAAAATACCTTCCTCATTTTTCGCAGCGGAGGGAAAGGGGAATTGGAGGCTGAGTGAGGGGGATTGGTGGGGATAGGGCGAGGCTTCTTGTTTTTGGGGTGAGGGTGTGGGTGGGGGATGTCGGATAGGCGGTGGTGGATCACGAGCCATGGGTTGGGTGGGGATGGTTGTGTATAAGGGGGGAGGGGTAGGAGGAGGAGGAGGAGGAGGATTCAAATCTGGGATAAAACACTTGGGTGGACTTTATTTCTTGGGTGCAACTTTGTGGCAGAAGTTGGAACTGTCTGTCATTGCAGATGATGAGTTTTCATTCTGATTCTTCTTTCCTCTTGCCCGTTTTTTTCTTCCCCCTTCCTCTTCACTTCACTGTTATTACTCGCGTCGCCTCTTTGTTAAGATTAAACTTTATACGCAAGGATGTTTGCCTAAATGGGTTTAATCCTTTCATTCGGCCTTTAATGGGACTGGCGTCTGCCGTTGAAGATTGGGAGTAGGACTTTCACGTATTCTTACCGGAAGGTCAAGGATCGAGTTTAGTTGCTTATATAATTATATGGTGTAGCAGCTCTCTCTCTCTCTCTCCTTTTTATATTATTATCGGATCTTTGCGTTGCGTCTGGCATGAGAATTAGATATGTACTCTTGCATATATAATTTTATATGATTATATATAATATATATATATATCTATATATCTATCTATCTATATATATATATATATATAATATATATATATATATATATATGTGTGTGTGTGTGTGTGTGTGTGTGTGTGTGTGTGTGTGTGTGTGTATAACGTCTTCTGATGGCTTTTTTGTTGATCAACCAAAGCCATTAGAAGTGGCCATATATATATATATATATATATATATATATATATATATATATATATATATATATATATATATATATATATTAAATACAGACACATACGTGGTTGCATACATACACAAATACGTGCATACATACATAACTCCTGGTGATGACTGTTATTGTTTAAGAAATGCCATCAGAATGGGTTTCACACACACACACACACACACACACCTCTTTCTGATGTCTTTTGTTAATTGCGAACAGCCATTTGATGGCATCCACGCACCAATATAATAGAAGGGCTTTTTGTCGCTGTCAGTTGAAATTATCCTTGAAGTAAGTTGACGTAAAGTTAATGTTGATGGAGTCTTGCTAAGTGAATGTGCGGAAAATCGTGCGTTCTACAGGGAAATGTTATTTCCCCGTTTATGTTTGCCTTTCTCATAGGTTTCATAACGAAAACATTCATCTGTTGAAAGTGCCCATTAGAGTCTGTGTAATTTTGCGGTGATCATTCAGTAACCCTTAAAACAGTGTTGAAGATTAGTCTGTTCTAGATCTGGTACACTAAATGTAACAGATAACCGTATCCAAAAAGTAAATTAATAAGGAAAGTAAGAGATCATTGTTGCTTTAATATATATATATATATATATATATATATATATATATATATATATATATATATATATATATATATATATAATATCGTGCCACGCAAAATGCCTTCTTTGTGAAATTCCGCCACTTTTTTTCCACTAATCAATAGTAACTGTCTCCCATTTTTCACTAGTTGTCTCCATACATATTTAGTTTTAATTATCACCATACGTGTTTATTTTAGGGTCAAGTTAAAGTTTTGATGTGTTTTTATTTTTCGATGAGTAGATGTCCGGGTAATAATGTTTATTGTCCTTTCTTCCCGCGGTTTTGTTTTAATACATCTTTTTTGAGCATCAGCCGAGCCTCCGACATCACCTTGATCTAAGTGAAATGAAACACGTGGGTACTACTCTCGTGGGCGCGATTCATCCGATATATGCATACCTGGGACGGATGTTTGGAAAGGCTATGAAATTTCGTGAATCTGTCGCGGACCTGTCACTCTTTCGTCAATAATCCAGCATCGGCCGATGTCACTTTGGCTCACAGCCATACTATCACTTCTCGATGGTAACCAAATTACTGGTTTTGTGGAGGTCACGATGGATTTGGGAAAAGGGTGGGGTTGTGGGAGGGTGTGGAAGAAGGATGGGGGAGATATTTCAGCTTCGGGTAATGGGTTCCAATCGATTATGCTAAAATTTTGGGAGCTGCTTCATAAAGGCATGATTGGGGGGCCGGTGGCGGTCTCCTTTCGCTCCTGGACCTCGCGCGACCTTGAATTCCAGACAGTCATTGTTTCCTGGCTGTGCCTGTTTGCTTCTTTTCCGCCCGAGGGTTGGGTTGCTTTGGTGCTTTTCGCCTTCCCGTCATAACACGCTCGCTGGTGTGATAGTATGGCTGGAGATGGCGTTTTGAAGGTTGCTGTGATCTTTTACGTATTTCATCTTGTGCTCGTCATTTAGAATTGTTTAATCGTAACGTGGAATTGAAATGTAATAACACGATATAGGCATTTGTGTCGGAAATGAATTCATTTTCTTAGTTACATGAAATATATATATATATATATATATATATATATATATATTTATATATATATTTATATATATATATATATATATATAAAGAGAGAGAGAGAATGTATTACAATTTTGTTTATGGATTTTCGTTCTTACTGGATCATAATTCATATTTTAAAATTCCTTCTTGTAATATTATATATAGGTAGATGTGGAAATTTATGCATATGCCAAGAGGAGGCTGTGGAGATTATTTTTCCTAAAAAAGACATCTCTATTTTTCTTATTATTCTGACTTGTGACTCGTTGTCGGGTCTGATTGGGCCAGAGATCGAAAGCCTAGAATTTTTTATTGGCTTTTAGTTTAAAACTGAACTTGTGATGGGTTGGACGAGGCCTTTCAAAGGCATGGATTTAATTAACCCAGTGTCTTTAAAGCGGAAATTGGGTCACTTCATTCATTTGAAGTAAGGAAGGGTATGGCTGAATGAATTCAAAGCCGGGGTCCGAATGAGCGCGGGTATTTTTATAGTCCGCATTTTATGATTTTGGAGTGACGTAGTTTTGGATATTGCAGCGTCTTCTGAAAGAGAGAGAGAGAGAGAGAGAGAGAGAGAGAGAGAGAGAGAGAGAGAGAGAGAGAGAGCACTATTGTTAATGCCAATTATATTTCTAAATAGCTGCACTGACGTTCATGTTAAAATCGACTTTTGAAACCTACGTGTACATGTAGAGAGAGAGAGAGAGAGAGAGAGAGAGAGAGAGAGAGAGAGAGAGAGAGAGAGAGAGAGAGAGACACGATGTACTCTTGTCATGCCAGTTATAGATCCAAATAGCCGCACTGTTGTTCATGTTAGAAACAACTTGTGTAACCTAAGCGTACTTGAGAGAGAGAGAGAGAGAGAGAGAGAGAGAGAGAGAGAGAGAGAGAGAGAGAGAGAGCACTATTGTCATGCCAGTTATATTTCTAAATAGCTGCTCTGACGTTCATGTTAACCATCAGCTTCTGTAACCTAATTGTACTCGTTGGCAAACTTCTTATTTACACCAAGAGGTTGCATGAACAGCACATCCGTTGTAGCCTGATAACATTTTAGTGTTAGAAGCGTTGGGTAACCGAGTGCCATGGTGGAGGTCATTGGGATTTCCGAGATAGGGGGCCATTGTGCCATAATCGAAAAGAGGGTAGTGGGGAGTAGGTGGGATGAGGGATGAGGGAGGGGTCAGTATTTAGGGTTGGGTGGTGGTCTCCTCTATGATGGGAGGGCGGTAGGGCCACGATTTGGGGGCCGGTGGTCAGGATGGTAAAGGGGAGACGGCTAATCCCAGTTCGGTGTGATTAATGATTCCTATGGGTGTATTCATGCGGACGCCATGTTATTGATTTCTAGCTCAAGTTGTTTTATCCCAAGGATGCCGATTTCTCTCTCTCTCTCTCTCTCTCTCTCTCTCTCTTCAGTTTCGCCTTGGTAAAAGAAGAGCTGTTGTTGCCTTGAGAGAGAGAGAGAGAGAGAGAGAGAGAGAGAGAGAGAGAGAGAGAGAGAATTATGAAAGTGAAGACTTTTTGATATTACAAACACCCTGTATTATTGTTGTTATACTTTTAAATGTTTCGAGTCATTAATCATTGGTGTTTGTGCTATTGTGTACTTTTCATTTTTTCATTCAGATTGGTTATAATGCCTGTGAAGTAATTTGTAATGTATACCGAATTATGTTTTATTAGTTTTTAATTTAAAATTATTTTCTGTTCTTGGTACGAGAAACTATTTTGCCTAGATCATTCAGAATTATTTATTTGGTATCCGACTTCGCCTCCCTCCTATACTTATGCACGAACTTCCCACTCCTTTGATGGAAGGAAAAATTCTCTCTCTCTCTCTCTCTCTCTCTCTCTCTCTCACCCTCTCTGTGGCTCTCTCTCTCTCTCTCTCTCTCTCTCTCCTCTCCATTCAGGTTCTATTAGTTCTGGTCATGAGTTACCAGAGTAATTAAAGCTTACCGAGAATAATTAATTCTCTCTCCCTTGGCATTGTTCGTTTCTATTCCTTGTGTGTCTTGAACGATTAATCACTGTAAATGTCATCGCGTATTAGACAGCTAATTTATGGTCATTATTATTAGCGTTTGTTTCTCTTGGCAGTGGTACTGTCTTCCCCTTTATCTGAGCGCATCCTTAAAACCCTCGTAACCTAATTTCGGTGATTTTGAATGCGGTCCAGTGACGGCACAGTGCCCTGTTGTTGTCCAGGTTCGATGGAATCAAGGGCTTGGAAAAAGGAGTTCCAGTCCTGAAGAAAGTTGTTGACCAATTTCTGTGCTAAGAACCTCTGCTCTTTAATCATGGGGGATATTTTTAAAAGTTATTGAAAAAAAGCATGCATGCGAACGAACAATTCGACGGTAAGTCATCGATTATTGTATCTTATATAAAAAACCCTTTGAAAGTAAATACCAGTAGACTTTGCCAGTATCTATCTCGGGGGAAATGCATTTTTTAACGATAAGTTTTGTAATCTTTCCCGTCGTGAAAGAGCAGAATTCTTGGAACAGAAGCTGAAAATGTGGCTCTATCTATATATCATTTGAAAGGTAAAATAACAATGTTCAGTACACGAATACTGCAGAACCTTCAGCCAGAAAGACCCTGACGAGAGGAGTGAAAGTAAGGTTCCCAAGATACCTCCTTCACTCATGGCTGTGAATTCGTGAATGAACCTCTTGGTGCCAGTGATAAATTGTCGGAGTCTCTTCTCTTATTCATGGAGAGGAGAGTCTACGTGCGGCTCCGACGTTGAGAGAGTATTGTATAACTGTTTAAAGGTAAACAGACGTCGTTCGGGGCCTTGTGAACTGTAGGTTTGGACCGGAGGAACTGTTAACCGGTACGGAAGGAGAAGAGGCTTAGATATGATGGATGCGCCCTGTCAAAGAGAGAGACAGGTTTATTAACTTAAAGGGAGAGAAAATGCCTAACTGTTTAATGGATAGACTTCGCCCTGAAGAGTATTTACTTTGAAAGAATAAAAAGGGAGTAACTTAAGCTGCTAAAGTGAGTGAAGACGACACTACACCTGAGGTTTATCACTTATTAAAGGAAGAGAAGAGCTTTAGACGTGAAGTGCAATAACAGTTAAATGAACATAGATCTGTGTTAACTTTTAACGGGGAGAGAAGAGACATACACGGGAGGGATGTCACTGTTAAATAAGTTAAATGTTGAGTCACTTGACCCCGGTGTGATTTTCACTCGGCAAAGAAATAGAAGCATAGACTCGAAGCCTTCTGCTGCTGAAGGGAGAACAGACATTTAGGTCTTAGATCAAAGAGATGCAAACTGTCTTAGAGGAAGAGAGGAGGCTTAGACTGGGCGGTATTCAACTGTTAAGGAGCACAGGCCTGGATCGGAGGGATGTGGAGGGGATAATGGAGATGGACGATCTCGCCGTAGCAGCTTTTAGTTTCTTATTTCCAGTGGGTGATTATTTAAGGAAAAACTCAGTTTTTCGGGCGGTTCCTCTCTCTCTCTCTCTCTCTCTCTCTCTCTCTCTCTCTCTCTCTCTCTCTCTCTCTCTCTCTCTCTCTTAAGTAAGGAAAAGCTGTTTTTTGGGGGGTGGTTCCTCTCTCTCTCTCTCTCTCTCTCTCTCTCTCTCTCTCTCTCTCTCTCTCTCGTATGAAAAGAGTGGAGTTTCCTTTTAGGTTTTGCGTGAGTATTTATGTGAATTTGTTAATGTTTCTCATCTTTTAACCTTGTTTGTTTTCATGTTTTCTGAGATTCATTTTCAAGAAGGAAATTGGAACGGCAGGTCAGAATGTCCTTTCAAGGGCGGATTCAGAATGACTCATTCTAATTTTAAAAGAGAAGAAATGCTGTACAGTTTCCAGCGTGATGTTAACAACTAGTGTTTCTACAATAAAAATATTCCAAACTTCGTGACAGCGTGAGATGTATTAAGTCCTTTAGAGAGCCTCTTATGGCACCAACAAAAAATCTTCATGGCCTAAAATTCCGCCAGCCTAAATTGTTGCCTAAATTCCTTTGTAAAACGTAACCCGACTATATTTCATTTTTCAATTAGGCGGTGGAATTTTCTTAATTTTTCCACCTCGGTAAGTAAAGGCGAAGAAAATTTTTTAATAACACTGTGATGACTCTGTATCTATTGTTGCGCTCATGCGGTAAATTTTTATTCGTCTTATCCATTTTTCAGACATTTTGCACATGATTACATTTATGAAATGTGTCTGAGTAATGTGAATAACTGACCCGTACACTTTTCACGGCGATTAATTGTTTGGTAAACTGTTCACTGTTCTCAATGTCGACGTAGTTTCTGAGACATTGGCGGCAAGAGAAGCAAGTTTGATCCCGTGGTTTGTCACCGTGGCTGACGGACATTAAACATCTCTTGAACTGGGGTTGGCAGGAAGGATTCCATATGGCCTTCATATTAGACGATTGTTTCATCCCTTTATATCAATATAATGTGTTTAGTATGTTTAGTATGGTGCAAATAAGTCATCTTTAGTAGGTTGCTTTTTAAACTAAGCAACTGATTCGGGTTGTTATATTTTATTTTAGGTTCTAACTTTTTACTAACTGTTTTCAGTGTTTGGGTAATTGGGGTATGGTACATGGTTCGTACACTTTTTTTTTTTTTTTTTTTTTTTTTTTTTTTTTTTTTTTTTTTTTTTTTTTTGTGGGGGGGGGTTGTTGTGGTGGGGTTGGTTTCTTGGTTGGGAAAAGTTTGGTAACCGCTGCTTCTGTTAATGCCAGTCAGCTTGAGTTCCTGGATGAGCTGCTCTTGTCCGGCGAAGGCTTATCTTTCATCCATTCGCCCAGTTCTACATTGCATTTTGTAGTTTACTTTTCATCTGTCCCCATTGGGTTCTTCCTCCAACCTAGATGTGGAACCTCTTTCAAGTTTGTTTTGGTCCTGTGTTCACACCTTGTTCAAGAACAAAACTTTTGGGGCAGCTGCATCAGGTTATAGAAATGGCTCTTCGGTCTGGTTAAACTATATTGAGTTAGTAATAAAGTAGCACATTGGAACATGGGCCTAACGATAATGACATTTTAACCCTCTACCCCCATCCCCCAAAAAAGACATTACTGGCTATACCAGAACTACGGCGTTCAAAGGCAACTGAGCCAATTTGGTTGATTCATACTGCAACGCAGAATGACTCATTACCATGATAACGACCACTAATTAATAACGAATGGAGCAATGGAAATGAAGGTAATTACCAGTTAGCAGAGGGGAATTAAATGAAAATAGATACGGCTGCTAATGACTACAAGATGTAGCCATGAAAGTGAATGCTCTACTATTATGGGAGAGGAGGCGATGCGGGAGGAGGTCATAACGAAATTATTGTTGAGATTTCAAGGAACTACTAAATCTACGGTGCAGTATGTATCCTTGGTCATACTTGATAATCAGGATAGTTACGTTTTAAAGGGTCGGCTATTCATTTTAAACCGAGGTGCTTTTTAAAGCTGTTCATTTTAATTTTTTACTGAAAATTTTTACTTGAATAATTTAAGTCTAAACTCGTTCATGCAATGCCTGTATTTCAGGAAAGATTTTGCAACCTACGTAATCAGGGTTAACCTGTTTGACGAGGCTTTTAACTTATAGAAAGACAAGATTTAACCTGCGTTAATTTAAAGGAGAAGTTGTTATCACGTGAGTGAATATGCCATAAAAAGCAAAGTATATGAATGCAATGGGCAGAAGTATAGTGGCTTAGTTGCAAGGTATATTAACGATAATTATGTAGATTCCATTTCGTTGATGTTTGAAGAACAGTTGGGAAACGTAGCACAAAGTGTTTAATTTGTGAAGGAACAAATTCCTAAAGATGTAGTCTAATACTTGAGGTAATATGCAGACAGATTCATCAACGGTCTCTCTTGCTGTCGCTTTAACACATGTTGAAGTTCATTTTTAAAATTGTAGATATTACCTCAGACAAAAAAAGAAAATTATAGTGCACCCGAAGTATTCCATGATTAAGCTGCTGTTCAAATGCGGTTCGTCTGGCAGATGGATCAGAAACCGTGGTGGGTGCAGTTGGCCAGGTCACTGAGGCCCGAGACACTTAATTCACAATAATTCCGAGCAATTCTTTTTTTTTTTTTTTTTTTTTTTTTTGTACATGTTTCTTCTTACTTTTGTTCTTATATTTTTAAACAAGTTTTCGTCTGAAAATGTAGTGCCTGTATTTCTTGACAAATACGGTAATGTTGAATTAGGAATTATTTAAAAAATAAATTTAGGTTATTTTTTAAGATTTTGTTTTCATAAAGTGTCAATTTTTCCCATGTGTTTTTTATTTATATATTTATTTTAGGATGTTGACTGTTTTGACTTTACGCTGGATGGGACTTCTTTTTCCCATTGCATATTCCCTATGTTTGCGAAATAAAAACTATAATGAAGACAGTAGCAGTGAAATAAGCTACGTCAGTGAGTATATGAATACATGCATGCATAAAGAGCAGTATACATATAGAAAGCGGTATAAGTCATGCAGAGAGCTTTGGGATAGTTTTATCTTTCATAAACCTGTAAGCATATTGTATAATTACATAAACATTGCAGCCTATTTTGTTCATTACATGATCACGGTGATTATGAGAAGCTGGCGACAGTGCTAATCATGACGATATTGATAAAGCACAGTAAAATATTGCTGGGTTGTCCACCCATTAAATATAATTGTATTGTCATCTGAAATCCCAGAGGCTGCAGCCTTGGGAGTACATTCAATTAATAGTGATGTCGCTGAACTAAGTGAATATTATGCAGCATATAAAAAGATATTTCTGTGCGAGTTGTGTTAATACCTATATTGGAATTTGGTTTAACCCACCGCTCTCTCTCTCTCTCTCTCTCTCTCTCTCTCTCTCTCTCTCTCTCTCTCTCTCTCTCCTTCTTCTGCATGCACTACTTTCAGTAATAATCTTAGTGTTATTTGGCCAGTTATGTGTAGAAAAGTGAATGGGACTATACACTGCACTTACAGTATAGGAAATATCATAACTACTACTACTGCTAATAACAACAATGATAATAATGATATACGAAATAACACTACTACCACTAATAATAATAATAATAAGTCCCAAATGATTTGGCATTGACAGTTAATTTTTTTTCTCTCTGCTTTCAGGTATGTTGTCATGGGATATTCCAGGAAAGCTGTCGCTTGCAGCTGGGGATTGTAGTCACGTGATTTCAGAAGTTTCGAGGAAAACCCCGAGGGGAGGAGAGAGTATTTTTTATATTAATGTTGTATTCCCCACAAGTATTTGAATTTATTTTTCTTTTCTAATCCTTCTTACTTCCTAATGATCACCATATTCTTTGGAAGCTTGAATTTCAAGTCAATGAGCCCTGTGGTCTTGTTTCATATGAATGTGCTTCATCTACGGAATAATAGTAGTAATAATAATGATGATGCATTGTTAAAACACATTTTGAATACGTTTAGATATAATTTTTCATTTGGATTTTATTCTTCCGCAAACGAATAGTCCGGTTGTTTACAGACGTTTTGTATGATTTGTAGAATCATCTCATTGATTTAAAGTTAGTCCTTCTAAGTTTTTGTTATCTAGATTGATCTAGATATATCGTCCGACATTATGGTGCTGGAGTTCCAGAAAAGTCTTAAATTCCAGTTTTTATCAAAACTCATTACTTTAGTGGTTTATCAAGAGGTAAATTGAACAGTTCTATCTGCGTTCTACTATAAACGTCTCTCTTTATCCTGAGTCATTAGTTCTTGGTTTTATCTAACCCTCTTCTAACTCTTTTTCGAAAATAAGATTCTACTTTCTGTTCTTTCTCGTTCTCTTCTCTTTCCACTTATCGTTTTTATATTCCCATTACAAAAGTGGTCATTGGTTCGGGATCTCCAGTTACTGTAATTAATTATCACCCATGTCAAGATACGCTTTTGCCAGTCGTGTATGTGTAGTCATTATTTGTAGGTGAGTAAACTCGTGTTATTTGTAGGTTGTATGGATGAACCGGTAGAAGGGGAAATTTTTGATTTTAGAATCGTGGCCGAAAGCTCAACTTAGTGATCTGTCATTTATCGTAAGAACATTAAAACTCTTTTTCTTTTGTGGCATTTTCTCCAAAATACCTCCTAAATAATGTGGCTTGGGTTTATGAGGCTTAAGCGATGAGGCTATTACACACACACATTTGCTTCTCAACAAACAACATCCGTTTCACATTAATGTTCATCCCACTGCTGCTCGTCTGCCTCATAATTATTAGCCAGGTAAGTTGGTTGTCATTGAGCCATTTAGGACAGGAGCAGGAACATTCTCTCTCTCTCTCTCTCTCTCTCTCTCTCTCTCTCTCTCTCTCTCTCTCTCTCTTTTTACGCATACTCATATGCAGCCACTGCCTATCCGCCCACAGCTCATTTGCAATTCAACTCGGGTAATTCTTTGTTTCGGTCGCCGTGCTAGAGTACTTTTTACGGCTATTATTTTTTCTATTTTCATTTTTTTTAATCAAAAGTCCATGAAGAGTGGCACAGTATCCGTTCGGGAGCTAGAAATTTGCTTATTGACGACTTATCGAAGCCCCACATCGGTTTATAAGGCGCAGTTTGCCTATAATGGCTTTTGCCGAAGTTGAATTCGGCGTCGGCGCATTTTTCATCGGGAAGAAAACTCGAATTTAATTGAGCTATGCCTTTGGCCGCTCCGTTTCATAGACTGGCGTTCGATTTTGTGTTATTTTCCGGCCGCGGTTTCGGCGTTCATAATTTGGGCGGCTATGGGTTATGGTAATCAGGTTTTTGACGGAGTGGGTCCGAGAGTTAAACTACCTAGTTCTTGTTCTTGTTTTGCTTTGTCGGACTGTAATTGGCTGATTATTTTTCATTAAATGGTAACTATCATCAAGAAGAATCATCACAATCAAATATCAGTGCACAAAATCAGACGTCCAGCGGACTTTTTATAACTTTCATGACTATTATGAAAGATTTTATTGTTCGTTAAAATCTCTCAGTTTTTTTTCGGATGGAGTCGTAAAACGGGAATCGAAAGTCATTTTGTCCGGGACTTCACTTCACTCTTCGCTTTAGAAGCCCCTTATTCCATAACTGTCATAATTAAAACCAGTGGCCTTCCTGAAAGAGCAAATGCTGGATTTCAGAAGGTGCCGCGGTTTCTTTGTTCGTAGGGAATCCTATTGCGCTTAGAGCTCTTCGACCGTTCAAATGTCTCATGTTATAGAAGGATTAACACTTCTGTGATTTGATGTAGAAATATTATCCTTCCAGGAAATTCCAGATGCATATAGTTA
>NC_061096.1:23296029-23316029 GCF_015104395.2 Macrobrachium nipponense
TTGAATGCTGCTCTTCAAATGGATGAGGAGGTAATGGTTCGACTTTTAGAACCCATAGCTTTGATCTTTTCTCATCTAAGGGGGGTTGTGCCGTCAGTGTACCTCACGTAGTATATTGTTAGGCCTTTCGGCCCCTAGCTGCCTCTACTTTTTAAGCCTTACACTTTACTAACTCCGTTCTTCTTCATTTCTTCAGCCTTCCTGTCCAACCACTCCAACTCCCTCTTTTCACTGTCGAAAGCATTGAAAGGCTGACATTACCTCAGTGCTTGGCTTGAGAGCCGAATTTTCATGTATATCAGTCACATCAACCACGGGATGCTAACTGTAATAGCCCCTTTTAGCCTCTTTGTTTCATTTTAATTTAGAGGTAACATTTTGAATAGTGAAATTCTCTCTCTCTCTCTCTCTCTCTCTCTCTCTCTCATCCTCTCGAATCTCCTCTCGTCTCTCTCTCTCTCTCTCCTCTCTCCCCCCGCCCGAAGTACACCTGAAAAAGGGACTATGACCTAAAAATGAATAAATTAATAAAGGATTATGACCCAAAAATTAATAATGTAATAATGGAGTATGACTTAAAAATAACGTATAAAAGAAATTTAACCTAAAAATCAATAACGTAAAAAAGGAATATGACCGAGAAACGAATAACGTAAAAAACGAATATTCCCTAAATGGAAAAATTCCCCTCGAGTCTCGCCATGTTTATAAAAAGCAAGCAAACGCTCCGTGCGCACACCTTCACCTCTGCACCTCTCACTGATATCTGGAAAATATCTCGATGACTCCTTTATTGGAAAATCGGCGAAATTCTCTCTCTCTCTCTCTCTCTCTCTCTCTCTCCTCTCTCTCTCTCTCATCTCTCTCTCTCTCTCTCTACACTTTGTTATATTTGATATTTTATTGATTTTTAATTGGTTATCGTATGGTTTAGTATTTATTGCAGACATTCCATTCAGTCTGTTACAGATTCATGTTAATTTTAATTTTGTGTCAAGAATTTTAATGTTAAAAATATATATTGATTTTGATATAAACGTATTTTAGAATGTAGTTCATAGTCTCGCGATGACCACTAATTTTGATGACCATCAGTTGTTGATTTAAAAAAAAAAAAAATTAAAAGTAGGAGTGTCTTCCAAAATGTTTTCCCCTCCCACCTGCGAATTGAATAGAGAGGAACTGTCGTTGGGCGTGCATACTCAGATACAAGAAGCGTCGCTCAGCAATAATGAACACATGATAAGGAGGGCGTGCACGCATCCGCGAAAAGAAGGAATTCAGCTCTTTTGAAAATCAGACTCTAAAGGAAATAGGGTCACGGACAGATAGATGAACGCCACCTGAGGGCGATTCGAGGGGGGAGAGGTGGAGAGCCCCTTGTTTGGGTGGTGGTGATCGTCCAGTAAAAATCCAAGGATAATGGCAGAATGCGTTTTCCACGAGTGACGATTGTTTGAATTCGTATGCGCAATTGGCGTCACAAGAACCAAGGTCATCAACGCAGCAGAGCGTGAAGAAGAGAGGAGGGAGATAGAGAGAATAATGGGAGAATGAATATTCGTTAGGTCTTGTAAAGGAATGGGGAAGTTACAAGGGCGTTGCTAGAGTTGACAAAAAGCGCGAAAATACTAACAGGTAAAATAACGATAATGAGATGAAGGGAAAGTTACGGAGGTAGAGAATGTATCCTGAAAATGGGTGCAAACTGCAAATGAGAAGCGAGAATGAGAGGGCAAGGAAGAGCCACCTTGCAGGCGAAAGGAAAAGAATAAAAGGACGCAGTAAGCAGACAGATATTGGGTAGAAAAGGATGGGAAATTCGAGTGACGCAGAAATCAAGAGTTAATGAAAAAACCGTTGAAAAGCGAATGAAATGGAAATCGGAGTAAGGAAGGACAGTGAGAACTGGTGGAGTATGGTGAATGATGAACGAAAGAAGAACTGGCAGAATGAAATGAGAAATGGAAGAAAATAATTGGTTGAAATGATGAAGAAACCGAAGATGAATCTGAGTAAGGGGGAAGATTGATGGTAAGGGAATTTTGCAGCAGTTTTCATTTAGCTTCGTAACTTTTATTTCTTTTCACATTGTAATACGGTGGAAAACTCCTCTGGAAAAATAAGATACTAGGAGCACGGGTGTAACTACGGATTGCTTGAGTCATTAATGGGTAAGGCTATAAGACTCAGGAGCCGAATGTTGAAGTCGTGGGTAAATGATTTGTCGCTTAGTTGAGGTTGAGGAGATAGCACATTGTCAGAGAATTAAGCAATCCCCTTTTGGTATCGTGAGAACGATGATTGCTGTTAGTGAATTGCTGTAACGAAAATGACAAATTCCTGTACTCGTTAGATCGTCTTTGTGAAGTCTTTGCTTATATTTCATGGAACTGAAAGTGTCTATTTTTTATTCAGTCAATACACATTTTCCCAAGAATTTTTAGTTATAACTACAGCAAGGTTCATGAAATTGTATGATAGTCCGATTTATTATTCAGTAAATAAACATTTTCCCAAGAATTTGTAACTATCTCTGCAGCAAGGCTCATGAAGTTGAATGATAGTTCAGTCGTATGAAGAAGCAAACATAGTTTATTCTCATTTCGAAAACAAGGCTGCTGCCTAAAATGACTCCCTGAATTTTTCCAGAGGGGCTCACTTAAACTTAAAGTAAACCTGGATAACAGGTTAAGCAATTTGCAAAGAGATATTGAATATAATGCGATGTTTGCTTCGGATTTGATCAACGATTTTTACTCACCAAGAACGTAAAATTGTGCATAAATGTTTAATGTTTGGCCGTTTGTTTGGGAAGAAACCAGACGTAATAAAAGGTTTGTTCAGGTCTCGGCATTGGAGTTGATACGATATTGTGAAGGTGACCCCTTTTCTTCTCTTGGTCAGAATATTTTTTATAATTTAAGATGATATTAATTTATTTTTTGTTCAAGGTAATGTTATACCTTAGGACTCCTGAATTATATCCAGAATTATATCCTGAATTGTATCGTAAACAGTTTAATTTTTATTATTTTTAAAAGAGAAGAACACAGTATATGTCATAACTAATATAAATAAAGCCCATTCCCCTCCCTTATTATTATTATTATTATTATTATTATTCATTATTATTGATTATTTATTATTATTAATTATTATTTATTATTAATTATTGAAATTATTAATTATTATTATTAGTATTATTATAACTATTATTATTATTTCCATGAGTATATCCTAGGACATTAATGCATTCCCGTCCTGTCCCAATTCTATTTGTAATTCATAAAGCAAATTGCCTTTTATGAACAATTATATTTGCGAATGACTTAATGCTCCAGCATTTTGTGAAAATCTATTGTCTTCATTGCTTATCCTGAGAGAGTTCCGAAAGGGGGAAGACAGGTGGAGGAAATAAAAAGAGGAAGGAAAAGGGAGAGGGTATTGGCGGAGAAGAAGGGGAACAGGGATTGAAGAGAGACAAAAAAGAAAGAAAGAAAAAAAATGGAATGGAGAAGAGTGGGCGAACGAAGGGAATGGGATATTGCGAGATAAAAGGGAAAGTGAAGACCTGAGAGAGAGAGAGAGAGAGAGAGAGAGAGAGAGAGAGATTCTGAAAAAGAATTACAATGAGAGCGGTATGGGAACGGAAGGGAGGCTAATGAGATCTTGAACTCCAAAAGCAAAAGAGGTCTAGTCGTACATGACAGAGAGAGAGAGAGAGAAGGAGAGAGAGAGAGAGAGAGAGAGAGAGAGAGAATTTATAAATCCGTTTGATAATTATGAATTTAAACTCGAGGTTATTTCATGGGAAGGGATTAAAGTTTTTATTATGTCAGATGAAGTGAATTATGATCCTTACTTGTTTACTTATTTTAATCTGTCCAAATTAACGCTGTTAATTGGTTGTTGTAAGATGATATATGGTGATTTATTGCAATACGAAATGCAAAGGAAATTACAGAATAAAAGAACTTTTATCTGGCCTTTCTAGCATTATTTAATTGTCATTTTGTCTTATAATCAAAGCGCTTTTAAAGAAATGCAGACTGAATGAGGCTTTATTGCAGAAACGTAAAATGAATTATAACTCGATTTCCACAAAGTTATTTATCTCCGTGCATGGCGGACAACTTATCATAACAGTCCTTTCTCTGTTTTTGTGTGACATGCTTACTGCATTCGTTTGCTTAGCACTTAGATTGTCATGAATATAAGATAGTCCGTCCTTAAAAGTAGTGTTATCTTTGGATGCGTTAACTGTAAATATAATTAATGTGGATGCATATGATGTAATTACATTCGTTACGGAGTACTTTCACAATCGTGCATGAAAGTGAAAACAAATGTCTCAGCAGATAAATCTGTAATAATATTGGAAAAAAATTATGATAAGTAAATATAATGAATCTGGATGTTAATAATATAATTAAATTCGTTACTGAGTACTTCCACCATCATGAATACAAAAAATAATAAGAATGTGTATTACCAGGACTGGTGGTGGGTGGTGTTGGCAGAAGAAGTGTTCGGGGGAGAGCGAGTATGTCAAGGGATGCTAAATTATGAATAAAAGACCAAGCAAAAGTTTTAAGCGTCGGATGTGGTCTCTGCGTGTTTATGCGTTCTTGACCTGTATGAAGAGGAAAGTGGGCAGAAGTTTTTCGTACCTGACTCATTCAGACTTTCATTATTTCCCTCCTCCCCGCTTTTACTTTTCATCTGCTCTCTCTCTCTCTCTCTCTCTCTCTCTCTCTCTCTCTCTCTCTCTTTGTCTGTCTGTCTGCGTGTGTGCGTCGGGTGCATTATGACCGGTTTTCTTTTATCTAATATTATTATCTTACGGTAAAGTTGTAAAGTTACTTACAGTATTATTTATCTATTTAT
Source organism: Macrobrachium nipponense (assembly GCF_015104395.2). Classification (NCBI taxonomy): domain Eukaryota; kingdom Metazoa; phylum Arthropoda; class Malacostraca; order Decapoda; family Palaemonidae; genus Macrobrachium; species Macrobrachium nipponense. The sequence continues at coordinate 23,300,920 of NC_061096.1, forward strand.
TTATTTATTTATTTTCTCTGAGCGTTGGCCTTGAGTAACTGCGACAGTTCATAGATAGACCTTCGAAGCTTGAAGCACATTACAACTGCGATTACAATCTCTCTCTCTCTCTCTCTCTCTCTCTCTCCTCTCTCTCTCTCTCTCTCTCTCTCTCTCATATTCACAGGAAGGCCGCAAGTCATACATCACCGTCTAGGAAGTCACTGGATAGAATGCTCTAGGTTACTTTGTCAGTATACTGCATCAGAGTGTCAGAAAGCTTTCTGCTTATTATTATTATTATTATTATTATTATTATTTTATTATTATTATTATTATTATTATTATTATTATTATTATTATAAGGGTAAAATTAATATTTTTTTGCACGGTAAGTATACGTCAATTAATGCCTTTGAGTTGTGGGGAATGTTAATAGTGTAATAATATTAATATTAATATTACAATTAGTATTATTATTGGAAGGGTAAAATTAATAAATTGCTTTTGTACGGTAAATATACATCACTTTAAAGCGTTTGAGTTCTGGGGAATGTTGATAGTACTATATTATTATTATTATTATTATTATTATTATTATTATTATTATTATTATTATTATTATTATTATTATTATTATTATTATTATTCCTGAAACGCCCTTGCGGAAGAGAGTGACCGCATGGGTAAAGGAAGAGTGATACAGTAAAACGAAATACAGTATATGTAGGCAGGATACAGGTAAATACAGCTCGGTTGTTATTGAAAAAGTTCCTGTTTATTTTAATCGCATTCAGAGTTTTCGGATAAGGTCGTGATTGTCCACTCGGCTTTGGATTGCTCTGTATGGACGAAATTATAATAAACAGCGTTTCAAATTGAAGGCGCGCTTATGTACGGTAATTTTTTTTCAAGTTTTTTTTTTTTTATATTATGGAGAATATAGTTAGAGTACTGGATCTTGAGGTTTTTAGGTATTACATGATGTATGTCATTTGGCTGTAGGTTATTTTGCTGTACTGTAAATATGATCTATGTATTATATATACTATATATATATATATATAATATATATCTATATATATATATATATATATATTATATATAGATATAATATATATAGTTTAAGGATGCCTAATGTTCTCATGAGACAGTCAGAGAAAAATGTACTCTGCCAGGACGTTTGTTCCCAGACGACAGCAGTAGTTAGTAAAAAGTTATTAGAAATTTGATTGTATAAACTGTGCTTCATCTTACTTGTTTTTGGAGCGTCTATCAAACTCTTCGCGGGGATCTTTCTACCGTGGCCTTCTGTACATATTCCCTACAGTTGGCGGAGGAATCTCAACACCCCCCTCTTTAAAAATCCACTGCCCTTATTCCTTTTGTGGGACATTGAAAACATCATTAACTGACTATACACAATAGAACGATGGTATATCGAACGCCTCTCTCTCTCTCTCTCTCTCTCTCTCTCTCTCTCTCTCTCTCCTCTCTCTCTCTCCATCGACCAAAACGATTGAGCATCATCAATGCTTTCAAAGTACCAGTACAGTAACGATTGATTGTTAGATTGCTTGCATGCGCCTCCCCAGCCTATTAGCATATCGTAACAGCCCACGGCAGTGTTGTTCATACAGACACAGGCACACGCAGACTTTTGAGGGCCGACAGGTGGAATACGTAATGACTTCGGTAATTTCATTAATAGCCCCTTTTAATTGATATTGGCAAACTGGACTATAGTGAGCTGTAGTTGTTCTCTTTTGTGCGCTTTGTTTGCTTTTTTGTTGTTGCCGAACTGTTGTTGTTGAGATATACTTTGTCGTTTTTATTTTACATTTCGAAATTACTACTACTATTACTGATCCTACTATTATCATTTCCCTATTAGTTGCAACTAAAGTTGCCTAATGAAAATATTCTACTTTTCTGTTTTAATGAACTGAAGGTGATACTGATATAAATCTGTGTTCGTATTTCCTCATGTATTTAATTTTTACAAGTAGCTGCTCATTCAACTGCCATGAAAAAAAATGCAGTTTAGCGTTTTGTTTTTTGCTTATTGATTGATAAATGTCTTTTGTTGGGAGGGGGGGGAGAAGGAATGTTTAACTATATTTATATTTTAATTAAAAAAACGTTTTCATGCAGATATTTACTTCTTTACTTGAAAAAGTAAATTAAGTCAATAAATGGGAATCGTTAAACGCAACGATTGTGAAGCTCCCAAATTCCCCCGCATGGCGATGATGGTTCCTAGTTGATTTTAAAGCTGAGGCTTCATGAGAGAGAGAGAGAGAGAGAGAGAGAGAGAGAGAGAGAGAGAGAGAGAGAGAGAGACTGACTGATGATGGATCTTGCAAGCAAGCATCGACTGACTAATGACTGCGGACCACTAATTAGTTTCCGCGGAAAATAGTTTCCCTACATTCATCTGTACTACAGTGACGCGTGGACGCGTTCATTTAGGGATGTGCAGTCGTCACATCTTTTGACAGGTTTTTATAAGCACGGGTGATATATTGATAAATTGCCAGCCATTGCTCACTTAATTGTCATGCAAGTCAACTGCATTCGATGTTGCAATGCGATTACTGGTTTATTAATGAATGCTTTAGATACGTGATATTGCCAGGCTTTACTCTTTGGGAGTCATTTCTCATAAGTGTATTTATACCTTCGTGGGTAGATGTCATTCACATTATGCAAATACGGAATTTTATATAAATCATGTGCCTGATCTTTTTCTGTTCTCGTCTTTCCTCTGACCTTTATATTCTATGTAATTATCAAGTGTGTATGTGCATATCTATGGAAATATTTCCTTAATTGCCTTAAGAATGTCTTCTGTAAGGAAATTTATTTTTATCAAGCATGTTATTTTTGTTCCATTGTTGATGTGATTCTAATTTGGATATGGAAATCCATTTAGTCCAATCAGATTCCATTATGAATTGTTTGTGGTGGAATATAAGCAAAAGGTATGATATAATTTTCCTTGGAATTTTACCTTGTGTTCGAATTGTAGAAGTTTGCCTGTTCCATTGATGGTGATGATGAGAATTTTGAAAAAGAATATTTTTGATGAGAGATGTCATCGCATGGGTTCATTATCTAGTACTGAAGTCATAAACACACACACACACACACACACACACACACAGGAAGACTTGACATAAAGTTTCATGCTTCTGTTACGATGTATCTTATGTTTGAGATGCATTTGTTTGTTTTAAATGGAAAATGCCGCAGAAAACGTCCGTTACACATCTATGCAAAGTTTAAGATTTTGATAACGTTATTAATAATTCCTATTCATTTCTGGCAGTCAAGATTCAATAATAAAAAATAATAATAGTATTTACAGTAATGTAACATATAGTATTTTGTATTCATGAGAATTTGAATTGCTTTTATATGTGCGATTTCCTTTAACTCATTTTGGCGTCAACTCCATTTGCACTCTCTCTCTCTCTCTCTCTCTCTCTCTCTCTCTCTCTCTCTCTCTCTCTCTCAAACTGAATTTCTCTGTCATCGCACAATTTTTTGGAAATTCGAATAAGTTTCGTTTTCTCTTGCACTGAACGTTTTGTTTCGCGCGAGTGTTCCCCCCCGCCCCCGCTCCCTTCTTTTCCATCGGCGATTAGCATGAGCCGTGAGTGCGACTTGACAGGTGTGTTTAGCGCGTCATTCAGAGCGATTTTCGGCTCATATCGGCCTCGAGCTATATTAGCTGTATTCAGCACCTGAGCGCGATGACTCTGCCACTCACAGCGGCAAGTGCCTCAATATGGCACGGTTGATAGGCTAAGCCACCACATTAAATTTAGCAAGGGCTCGCCAGTCTCCCTCCTCCCCCTCCCCCCCTGCTAAGCCTGCTGCCCTGACGGTAACGGCAAATGGGACGTAAAAATCGGCCCCCATAAAATTGATGCGGTCTGCTTAAGTCATAAAGGCGGGCACTTATATACCCTAATCGGGAAATATCAGGCCCTGGCACGACACTCTTGTCTGCCTCTAAATGCCCTGCTGAGCATCTTCATCGGCGTAACACCGGGGAATCGTGAAAAACCGTGTTACTTTCATGGCCAGTTGGAGGACTTAATCAAAGGGAGGTATTCCTTTTTTCACGTTGCGTTTTTGAGTGCGGTGCGATGCGGTGGCACACTTCGTATGAGGACCAGTATGAAGAGAGATAATGGGCGTCTGATTCTTTGACGTTATCTGGTTTACCGTTATTCTGCTGCCAGATGCAATGCAATTTAAAGGTTGATTGTTTTTTTCTTTTATATTACTTGCACGAACACAGATGCTCGTACGTCAAAGCCTTCTCGCCATTCTTATATATAATTTATTTATTTAAGATTATTTTATTTATTTATATTATTGTTATATATATATATATATATATATATATGATATTATATATATATATCTTTATAAATATATATCTAATATATAATATATATATATATATATATCGTTTTTGTGTATATGCTGCATGCTATGCACAAGTTATTAATTACGGCTCTGTATAAAAGTAGGCAATTTTGAGATAAAGGCTGCCTTTGATGGACTTGTTGCGCTCGCCTTTCGGATGGGTCAAAGGATTGCTGCTCTTGCGACCGAAGGAGGGACCGACCGCCACATCTCCCATTGTTCTTTCTTATTCAGTTTGTGTAAGCGGTGGCAGCGAAGATCAAGGCCATTGCTGGTGCCCTAGTTATCGACCAGGCCAAAGTTTCTCCCTGGAGAAAAACGCGAAACTGTCAAATCCTGGCACTGTTCCCGCCTTAGGATAGACAACCCCCTCTCTCTCTCTCTCTCTCTCTCTCTCTCTCTCTCTCGTGTCCTTGTGATGCGTCTGAGGCCCATCTCGGGCAACGTAGGCCAATCCATAGATCCTTGGCATCGAGCCTCTTCCAGGAACTTGGCCTCGATGACCCAATGTCTTTTCACTGTGGCCTCTCGGCTCGGAGCTGGAGGATTTCTTCTGCGTTTTCTAGCTGCTTTCTTTATTGTATTTTTTTATATGTATATATTAGATATATATATAAATATATAGATATATATATATAATTATACATATTCGGTTGTTCTCCACATAGGAAAATGAAAGATTTTTAAAAAAAAAAAAAATTTTTTTTTTTTTAGAATATTCCCAACAGTTTCGTCCTCCAATTCACCTCTTTATGGAGCGTTTATTGAAGAACGAAACATTTACAGTATGTATTAAATATTTGTATACATATATATATATATATATATATATATTTATATAGTGTATATATATATTTATATATAATATATATATGTATATATATATATATATATATATATAGTATATATATATATATATATGTATTATATATATATATATATATATATATATATATATATATATATATATATTGCAGAGATCGACCCTCCAATCAACAAACATACCAAATTGCAGCCCTTTAGCCTCAGTAGTTTTTATTTTATTGCAAGGTTAAAGTTAGTCATGATCATGCGTCTGGCAACGATACAGGCCAGAACATCACCGGGCCGTGGTTAAAGTTTCATTGGCCAATGCGTTATACCGAAGCCACTGAAAGATAGATCTATTTTCGGTGTCCTTGATTATGCGCTGTGGTGGCTGTACAGAAAACTCGATTGCACCAAAGAAACTTCCGCGCAATTTTCTTTTCTTTTTTTCACTCAACCAGGCTTCTTATTTTTGTTTCTCTTCTACAAAATTAGGTTCCAGTTGCATTTGCCTGTGTCAGTGTTACTTTTGTGGCCCACATCCAATTAGTTCTGTATTTATATCCAATTTTTTTATTTCATAAAAATCTGCGAAGAATCGGGAACGTATATTTTTCCCGAAATATGCGTCCCGCTATATACAGAGAAGGGCGACGCCTTCTACTCCCCGTTCGACCGATAAAAATCAGCTCTTCTGCATAATTATGTTAATTTTTTTTTCTGGTCTGTTCGTGCTATTTATGCTGATGAGGTTGTAGTAGAACCGTGTTGGAACCTGTTCCGGTGGCCCTGCGCCGGGCCTATATTGTTGTGATTTCGGTCCAGATTAGTTGTGGACTTGGCCTCACACCAAAATACATTTTGGGACAAAGTGGACTTGAGAAAGTGTTGCTGCTTCCTGCTGGATGCTCGGAAATATTTATTTATTTATTTTCTTGCGTAACACACACACACACACACACACACCACACACACACACACACCCACACACATTATATATATATATATATATCATATATAATAATATATATATATATATATATATATATAATATATATATATATATATATATATATATATATATATAGATGAGTATGTATGTAGTATATGTGTACTATATATGTATATAGATATGTATGTATGTATGATGTAGTATCTGGTACATATTTATAATGTAAATAAGTATGTATGTATGTATTTTAAGCATGGATTCTCACAAGAATCTTCTTTACTATAAAGTTATCATAAGAAAATCTTGCGTGTTCCATTGCTTTTTAAAGAACATTCTCTCTCTCTCTCTCTCTCCCCGATTGTATGTCGAAATAGGCTTCCTAATGATGGAACCACATATCAGTCACTAACTAGTTCATAGAACGCTCTCACATACGCACACGCTTCTTTGATTAATAAAAAAGAAGAAGAAAAAAGAGAAGCCGAATGGATTTCATCATCTTGCCCAATTTTATTTCGCCAGAAGTCTTTGAAGTAATCGTCTTTTCCCCTTTTGATAAACGATTCTGGAAAGAGGGAGAGAAAGAAAGAAACGGGGAAATAAGAAAATAGCGTAACAGGTAAATAAGGTTTTTTTTTTTCCATTTGTCATTCCCTTTCATCATCGGTGTCTCTTTTGGTTGATGTTACTGTTGCTTAATCCTGTTTACATTTTTTTTGTCAGGTGTGTTGTCCGTCTTTATGTTTATATATTCTCTACGTATTCGATAATGTATATATTTATCTTTTCATTGTAAGTTTTGATATAGTTTTTATCTTTTCAATGAAAGTTTTTTTTTGATGTAACTGTAAATAACATAGACAACTTTTTTATTTTAAGGTAATTATATTTCCTTAATTTGATTATTGTAAGGGCATACTCTCTCTCCCTCTCTCTCTCTCTCTCTCTTTGTGTATATATATATATATATATATATATATATATATATATATATATATATATATATATAATGTTTGTATAAATGCAAGTTTTGGTTTGTGTTTTTGCTTTATAATAACCATAGAATCTCTCTCTCTCTCTCTCTCTCTCTCTCTCTTCTCTCTCATTGAAACCTCAAGCATACAGTGACAAATGGACGACCGAGAGGCGTTTTTATGTTTTGAATAGCAAAGGACTCGCAGGAGTATAAGAATGAAAATCCTTAGTATTTGCGTTGTCTTACTCAGCTTCGCATTTCCAGGTTCTTACAAACATGTCCGTGCACACAATTACGAAAAGTTATTTTGTGTGTGTGTGAAAAGTGATGTATAACATACATACATACAAACAACTTATATATATATATATATATATATATATATATATATATATATATATATATATATATAACCGAGCCATCCTAAAATCTCGGTTCTTCTATTTTAAAATGTAGCAATGAACCAGAGCAGCAGGCAACTGACAGTAACCCCCCCCCGACCCTGCTTCCTCTCTCTGTCTCTCTCTCTCTCTCCTAACTCATCTCTCTCTCTCTCTCTCTCTCTCTCTCTCTCTCCTACGACACACCTCCCCCCTCCATTACCTAAGGCAACTAAATCAGACAAGTGAGCTTATAAAAAATAACATTTATTTAAAAGCAAAGCATTAGCTAAATAAACCCAGGTTCTTAACAAAAAGGTTAAATGAAAGATTGAACTCAGATAACCCCACTTCATATTTCTACTCCAATAATCCAACATTATCTTAGTCTTGAAAGTGGAAAAGTCACAACAGTCTGTATAGTAACACCATGACACATTATTTAAGTCAGTTCCCCTTTCTCAGATCAGTTCCCCTTTCTCCAGATCAATTCCCCTTTCTCCAGAACCGCTTGTTTTAGAAGACAGGAGAACACCTCGATAAGCACAAGGTTAAAATCAAAAGATCATATGAAATAGGACATCTCTGAAATAAATATTCAAATACAACCCAGCTACATATTTGGTCAAAAGTAAATATGCTTACCCATTCAACACTGGTATTCACAACACTATTCTCAAAAGTACTTTTGCAGGAGCCATCTTGGCTTCTGCTGCCTTAGTAATGATCTATCTCCACAGTAATCCTACATTCTCATTTGTAGGTGAAAAGCTCGCGCACACGTACGAACTCACACACAATGTCCCCGCCTCAGGAACTGCCTAGAACTAGATCCATAAGTCACCTCTGTGATCGCCCGTAGCAACAGCACATGCACAGATCTGCACATACAGCAACTTTGATATCACACCACCCAATGAAGGATGCGTTAGCACTTCCAAGGTTGTCACTCGGACCACTATCTCTAAGGAAGTTAAATGAATACTCCTACATTCTAAGAAAGTCACAGCATCTCACATTACAACGGTATATTAAACATATTATTAATTATAGCCCTCTTTTATATAACAGACTATATATATATATATATATATATATATATATATATATATATATATAATATATATGGATATAGTGTGTGTGTGTGTGTGTGTGTGTGTACGTGTGTGCATATATAATATATATATATAATATTATATAATATATATATATATATATGTATTGTTATTATATAATATAATGTGTGTGTGTGCGCATACTTTCGTGTTTTATATTGGTGTAAAAATTCAGAATTTGTTGACTTTTTTCCCCCTTTTTTCCATTACTGTGCCTATGCATGCACTTCATCTAGTTCCTGTTAAGGGCGCCACCACTTTACCACGCAAGTGGCACCGATGATATGGACACCTTCAGACCTTCTGAAGACCTCTCTCTCTCTCTCTCTCTCTCTCTCTCTCTCTCTCTCTCTCTCTCTCTCTCTCTCCCAGGAAAAATAAGGAAAGCACACAGAACATTAATCCACTACGCACCAGCATCGATAATGCAGCGTCTATTCAATGCGTTGCCAGCTCATCTGAGGAATATGTCAGGAGTGAGCGTAGATGTGTTTAAGAATAAGCTCGACAAATATCTAAGCCGCATCCCAGACCATCCAAGATTGAAAGACGCAAAATATACCGGAAGATGTACTAGCAACTCTCTGGTAGACATTAGAGGTGCCTCACACTGAGGGACCTGGGGCAACCCGAACAAGATGTAAGGTCTGTAAGGTCTGTAAGGTCACATTCCAGCTTGCTCTTTGCGTTTTTAAAGTGTAGAATATACTAATGTTCAGATTCTGAAGCAAATTTTCCCCAAATTCAAATCTGAAAATAGACGCACTTGAAATTGGCAGCAGTCTTTTGTCATCGGTCTCATATAGTAAAGATAGGTCAGTCTTGGGAATTATATCCGAGAACAAGAGTCAGTCTTAGTAACTGGACTTGTTTTTTTTTTTCTTCAAAATAGCCTTCGGTGAGAACAGAGAACTACAGATCTCGAATGTTGATTTTTTTTCTATGAGAAACTACTGAAACTAAAAATCCAATTCATAGCTCGAAGGTAGTCTTGCCCATATTCGAAGTCGTAAGAAATTTGAAATTCTGAACTTGAACAAAGTTATTTTTCTAACCTTAAACTGAATAAACATCATGCTCAGGAATGGAAAGGACTTTTTCCTTATAGGGAGTTTGGAATGAAAGCGATATTTTATAAGTATTCAAGGATTTGTCTTTGAAAATCTCGGTTAACTGTTCCGCATGTATGGTGGTTAGTGTCGTGGTATGGGACTCAGATGTCACGGGTTCGCGCCTTCTCCAGGGAGATGAAAAATCACTGGATCTGTATCATGATCAGTTAGTGCTGCAGTGTGGGGTCTGCGGTGGGAGGTTAAAACTAACATGATTTGGAAGCTCAAATTTCGAGTCAGTGTCCTTTGTGCGCTTGTTCCATGCGGATAGGTTTCATCTACTGAAATAATTATGCTACTACTACTACTACTACTGATAATAATAATCATTTACTGCTAACCGTTTATGGTTGACTAACGAGTAATAATACGAAAAAAAAAAATCTTTCTCTCTATATAAATTTCTTTGGTGTGTTCAGTTCTCCAAGTTTTTTTTTATCATTAGTTGATCGTGTCATGGTCTCTAGATTTTATAGCTCTCTATATTTCCGGCGTAGAGGGCGAATGATGTTTTGACGTCATTATATGCTCCTAATTCTCTCTCTCTCTCTCTCTCTCTCTCCTCTCTCTCTCTCTCTCTGTCAAGAGAGGGTGATTCGGAGGATTCGTTCATCTAAAAGAATATATTTGATGAAGTATTAAACGTCCACCATTAGCTATCGATTTTGATATTTCGGGGGGAGGGTGAAATCGTTTTTCGATATTAGAATCGCGTTTCTTTATTGGAAGGACAAGAATTGAGCTCGGCCGGTGTTGAACCTTTTGTGTCAACCCGTTGCACATTTCGGGATTTTTATTTTAAAAGTGATGCGATATTGTTAGCACGATTCGTGCTCTATCAACCTCCCGTAAAGTTAAAAGGGAAATCAAGTGATGAAGTGGCCCGACGCGACGAAGGTTCGCACCGCAGGTTTGCCTGTAGTTAGATAGATAGCCGAATTATTTGTATGGTCGCCGCTTTCGATTTGTATCGTGCAGGTAGTAACGACAAATGGCTTGATTCAAAACTTTTATGAAACTTGTTTATTGTGTTATCTCCTCAGGGGATTTTTATTTTGATTAACCTGGCCTTTCTTTAGGTAGAGTAGTAAATATGGCCTCCTCCTCCTCCTCCTCCTCCTTCTTCTTCTTCTTCTTCTTCTTCTTCTTCTTCTTCTTCTTCTTCTTCTTCTTCTTCTTCTTCTTCATTTTTTATTTTATTTTATTTTATTTATTTACTCATTTTAAAAAATTTTAAAGCCTAATAAACACGTTTGTTTCTTGTCAGTTTGGTCAGTGTCTGATTAACAGGACCACATCGGCAGAAGGGAAAGCGACGAGATTTTCCTAAAAGAGGGACTGGGATATATGTATACTATATCGGCGAACGGCAATGCAGTCTGTACCATCTTTTCCTGCTATTCTTCATTTCCCCAACCTCCTCCTCCCCATCCTTCTCCTCCTCCTCTTCCATAACTCGATAAAGTTACATCAAACATTTTCATCAAGATCTTGAAAAAGGGAGGGTTGGAACCGAGGTGGTTTAGAGGCGGGGTAGGCGGGGACTTGGATTGGGGGAGGCGGTGTAGAAGGCAGGTAGGTAGGTAGGTACAGGCGAAACTTTGTCCCCAGTTCCAACTTCTACATTTAAGCGTCGGCGTGTTCGGAGAGGCGTGACGTTGGTCCGGCATCGCATCTCGTACTTTGATGGCGGACGGATACTGACGAGAACCGGGAGTGTTGTTTCGACCAGGGAGAGAGAGAGAGAGAGAGAGAGAGAGACTCTTGGTAGGCAGATACTTATTGTTTGCTTGCTTCGGAGGATGAAATGGTGCAGATTTTGATTGCAGTACTTTGGTGGAAATATAATAAAATTGGATATTTGTCAACCATTTCTTTAAATACCCTCGATGTTAGGAAACCGAATTATAGACGTTTTTATAATTTCTTTGGGAAACTCAGGGGTTTTTACGTCATAGAATAAAGTATAGGTCTCTATTTAGTTTATTGGAAAACTTTCGGGATTCTAGTAATGTCAGAGGTGGGCTATGGACTTCTTATGTAGGCTTTAGTTCAGTTTCCCAGTCTTCCAAAAATTATTCCTACATTGCTTGAAAAAACCTTTAAATATATATATATATATATAATATATATATATATATATATATAATATATATATATCTTAAAGGCACTAGTAACGATCTATAATATTAAATAGTCGGGTTGATAACCTTAGCTCTTGCCGGTTAGAGACAGAGGCAAAATGCTGGATTCCTCGAAGATGCTGGAATAAAAAAAAAAAACAGGAAAGCCTACCGGCGCATAATTGGGGTCAGTGATGCATTCCGAAGATCACGAGTTTCATGTATGTAGTGTGCATGCCTCTTGTGCGCCAATTGGTGAGTGTGTGTGTTCATAATGCACAGAAAAGGACATATAATCTATGGGAAGAGTTGCAAAGGGGGACTCACTGAATTAGATTGATAGTGTGTGGAACATGCTACAGAAGAGATGTCGCAGATCCGTCGGACAAGGTAACGTAGAGTGAAGAACTTTGAAAAGTTAACATTTGAAGTGACAGTTACTTGAGTTCTAGAGACAGGGAAGTGAGGTGCGGCACACATTCTTTATTGACGAACTTAATGTTTTATGGTGTTATAATTATGGTCTCTTTATTTCAAATGGATTTGAAGTCACCTTATGGGTTTTCTCTAGACTAATATTGATTACTGATAAACTATGAATGTTTGGACACTTAGGGGAAAAGGGGTACTTACTTGAATATGATTTTGAGAGGATTATGATAGTTTAACGTTTATTTTTGGGTCATGCTTAATCAATTTTATTCCATTTTCATGTTAGCTAATTTTGGGAAATAAAAAGTATATTTTTGTAACAACAAGAGTTAATATTAGTCTAGTTTGAAACTGACTTTCAGCCAACTTCAGAGATAGCCTTCAACAGGAAAAAGGTTTTGTTTTCATTGGTTTAAACGAGTGTCATTTAACCTCATTAGAGACTTTTCCTCGTTATATATATATATAGATATATATATATATATATATATATATATATATATATATATATATATATATATAATATATATATATATATATAGTATATGAAATCTGAATCACGAAAGTTTGGAACGTGATAAATGCATAAATAAAGGTATAAGCCACGAAGGAAAGGTACACAACGTCCTTTACTTAGCAGACAAACTGACTTAAATGAGAAACTTGTACTCTCAGTTTCTCATATCAGTCAGTTTGTCTGCTAAGTAAAGGACGTTGAGTCGGAAGATCTTGGAGTTACTCCGTTGTTTATCTCTCCTTCGTGGCTTATACCTTTATCTATCTATATATTATATATCTATATATTTATATATATAATCTATATATATATATAGATATATATATATTATATAATATATATTAACATATAGATATATATACATATATATACATATACATATACACATATATGTATATATATACACACACATATATCTATTATAAATATATATATAATACGTAATATATATATCTATATATCTATATAGATATATTTGTATATACATTTATATATATATATAGGTTTTTCTATATATCTATATATGTAAATTAATATATATATATATCACTATCCATATATCATATCATATATATACATATACCATATATGTATGTATATTATATGGGTATATGTTATATATTTTATTTTTATGTAAAATTGTATCCTGTTTTTCATATATGTATATATATATATATATATATATAAATGTTTATATTGTATCCTTTGTTGTTCTTATATATATATATATACCTATAATACTATAATTATTTTAGTAGTAATATATTATAACTATATATATATATTTTTTTACTATATATATATAATAATGCAGCCAGCAAGACATCATATCTTCAGAGATAACAATGATAATGTCATTCGTTCTTTTCTTATCTACGGGGAAGTTTACTGTCTATACAAAACTGTTCGAAGAAGTGTTTCCATGTTTTTTAATTAATTACCATTCAAACGGCATTTCAGAGATCTTCCCCGCCATCTTCCACAAACTTGACTTCAGTATGAAACTCAGCTTATCAAGCCAAGGGTCTATGGTTTGCGTCAGTGCATGCTACTCGTTTCAGTTTGTGCAAAATTAAAAAGCGCAGAATATCACCTCATGGCTAATCTTTAGTTCCTTGATTCATTTAATTTGTTTTTCACATCACATTATATACAGTTTTTATATATATATATATATATATATTATATGGATGAAAAACAAAGGATACATTATATATATATATATATAAATATAATATATATATATATATCTATATTATATTATTATGTATATATATATAAGTATCCTTTGTTTTTTCATATATATATATATATATATATATTATTATATAATTTTATTTTATATTATTATATAATGTATCTTTGTTTTTTCATATATATATATATATATATATATCTATATATATAATATATATATATAATATCCATATCTATATATATATATATATATATATACACACACACACACACACACACACATATATATATATATCTATATATATATATATATATATATATATATATTATATATATATTATAAAATGTATATAATGTGATGTGAAAAACAAATTAAATGAATCAAGGAACTATAGATTAGCCATGAAGTGATATTCTGCGCTTTTTAATCTTGCACAAACTGAAACGAGTAGCAAGCACTGACGCAAACCATAGACCCTCGGCTTGATAAGCTGAGTTTCATACTGAAGTCAAGTTTTTGTAAGATGGCGGGGAAGATCTCTGAAATGCCGTTTGAATGGTAATTAATTAAAAAAACATGGAAACACCTTCTTCGAACAGTTTTGTATAGACAGTAAACTTCCCCGTAGATAAGAAAAGAACGAATGACATTATCATTGTTATCTCTGAAGATATGATGTCTTCCTGGTTGCATTATTATAATGTTTTCGACTGTTTAAAAAAAACGAAGGTAACACGAACGTAGGTCATAAATTCGTAAACATGAAGTGCAGTGTTACCAATATATAATTAGTCATAATGAACCCGTATTACCAATATATAATGAATCATGATGGAAATACATGAGAACCGTCCAGTCAAGAAAGAATTGGTTTTCCAGACATTATCAGGACGTGCACTGACTATAGAATTTTTTGCGTTGAATTATTACCTAGGAAGAATTTTATTTTTTTAATGCTTTCAAAAAACTTTAAAACGGAGTATTGTAATTGTTCATTGAATCAGTTGCATGGCCTTGTTATCTTTCATCGTAAATTTGGCTTTGTTATCAAGACGACGGACCTTGTATATGATTTA
>NC_061096.1:23321029-23323529 GCF_015104395.2 Macrobrachium nipponense
TGCATATTTATGTGGAAGCATATGATTATATACATATGAATAATTCTTGTCGTTTGATACATACATGCTGTATTTGTGCTTATATTTCTAATTAAAGTTTCCTTTTTTGAAATATAGATGTATGTATATCGTATGTTTATGCACAACGATAAAGGCGCCACCAGAAGAATTATGTAGAGTTAAGGAAATATAGGAAGATGAACAGCTTTTGTCATAATATCCACAACTGTCAAGTCCGTTCTGTCCTCGTCTCAGGCCTCATAATGACCAAAATACTCGTACACTTTGTTTCTAACGTCTGATGCAAGTTTCTGAACGTGGTTGGTTTTGGAATGAAGTTGTTAGCCGCATGCCCATAAGAACTGTGGTACAACTTTGGAAGTTAAATAAATTGTTGCGATTTGAGGAAGAGATGGGCACCATTGTTCAAGGAGGTTGATATGCTGGGGTTTTTTGACTCCCGCGTTTTTGAAACACCCTGATCGTTATTAAGGTCATATTAAGAAAGACGGTAATTGAGTGAATTTATATGATAAAAGTTGTAAAATCAGAATGTAGTATAGTCCCAAGAATGCTGTTATCCCCTGTCTTAGGTGGAACGATTTTGAAAGTGAAGTATTTGACGTTTTGTACGTGTTACGTTGTGCGTTTTGATTACATAAATCCATCCGCGTTGATAGTCTAATTGTGTATAATTTTGTTACAGTATCATTATCATTGATAATTCGTGTAACTTTGTAGTTGAAATTGAACCAGTCCCAGGATACAGGTATAAGTAAGTTTTACAGATTAATCGGTTTTAAATTCTATTTGTAAAGAATACAAAATTCCGCTCTCTAATCTAAACCCGAAGTTATTGTTTGAGGAGTTCGAAAATCGCCTCGGCGAAGCATTGCGGGCTGGGCGCAAGAAAACAAGATCCCTTGCTGGCATAAGGTTATCCTAATCTAACAATAACAAAGATATCGACTCAGTTGGAAGTTCCTGTGTATTTGGGAAATTAGGAAAAGAATTGTCCTTCAACTTGTCCTTTTTCTTTGGGAATAGAAGAGCACTCTCGGAATATGTCAAACAAACTATCTTTACTTCATTATAATCTCCTGTTACGGATTTCAATCACATTTCATTTGTGAAAACATATATATGTGAATTTGGAGTTTAATAGGAAATTGTGCATGCTTATGATATATAATATGCATCACATTTTATGTGCAAAGGAGGATCTTGCAATTATCCCTTCCAGTTATTGCCAATAGCAATTTTTGGAAAATTGAGGACATGGGAGGAAATGCATGGATGATTTTTAATATTTACATTTCATTTATGGATTGGATTTTTTCATGATGTCGATAAAAGTTTCTCAGGTATCTGTGCGTGTGCGCGCGCGCGCGCGTGTATACATACATATAGTATGTATATATATATATATATATATATATATATATATATATATAGCGTGTGTGTGTAGTATGTATTTATATTATGTCTGTAGCTAATATATATATATATATATATATATATATATATATATTATATATATATATATATATATATATATATGTATATAATATGTTTACACGAACATGCATTCATACATTTAGATACATACATACATGATACTATATACATCCATAATATAGTGACCTTTTATCGCAGAGTAATCTGGCTTTCTTTACAAGTATAAGGTACTTTGAAGTGTATGGACATATGTTGGAAAGTGTGTACCCACCACCATGAGTTTATGCATGCAAAAAAGAAAAGAAAAAAAGTAGAATATCTTTTTGAGTTTACATGTTTTGAATATTCATGTATAATCTGGCCTTTTGGGGTCGTCCGTGTTTGGGTATGTATGTATATTTTGTGTTAAGCATAAATGAATTTCACATGCGGTACACACACACTTTCTCTCTCTCTCTCTCTCTCTCTCTCTCTCTCTCTCTCTTCTCTCTCTCTCTCTCTCTGGGTCTCTGTGGTGTTGGCTGCTTACCTCGTCGGAGTGGTGTACATGGCCGCGCATACATTAAATGTGTTTGCTCCTATTCCCGCCGTATTAGGTCATTTTGTTTTCATATTGCAGCGGGTGATAGCGATATGATGAATATGGTAATATGCAATGCAATATACTTTCGACAACAACGGCACAACGGAAATAGCCTGTAGCTTATGGCAGCGGCCATATTAAAGAAGTCGATTTGAAAGTCCATCTTATTATCGGTCCTTCTCAGTTATGCCGAGTTGCTCCTTGAGACGGGCGTCGACTCAAGTCTAGTGTGTTGTTGTTTGGGCTCATTAACCTTGACAAAGCAGAATACGCGTGGAGGCAGACAGCATCACTTTGCATAGACGCACGCACGATCGAAGACAGCGTCACCTGACGTAGTAGTAGATCCAAGGGAAAGGAGGGGCAGTGGGTGATATAGTCTTCAGAACGTCCTTTGGCCTTGTATGTGTTCATGTCAGGTCGAGGATAGTATTGTTTGATTTACTTTTATTATTGGAG
>NC_061096.1:23328529-23348529 GCF_015104395.2 Macrobrachium nipponense
AACGCCGGCAGTAGCTAACAAAATTTATATTCGTTATCTCTGTTGAACGCTCGAAATTGTTATGGATTTATCTGCATTTTATATCGATGAGATCTCTGTTCTTATCTTATTGCCGCGGCAGAAAATGGAGGGGTTGGGGGTGGGGGAGTTGTTGTTGTGTTGTTGCCTTATTTACGTATAGTCTTAAATGTCAACACTTAAGCACTTGTAATATTTTGATATTGGGATTTTATTTTTTTGTTTACCGTCATGAATCCATCTTTTTCTTAGATACACACTTATGGGTATGTGATTTTGCATGCAAACTAATGGTTTTTAACTTTCTACAGAATATACCTTGCTTACTTTTTGAATGATTTACCAAGTGACCGCAACGGATGCTTATCTGTTCGTCTCCAACGCCTTTCATTATCAGTATTTCAATCGTTCTTCTTTTACCGTTACCCACACGTTGCCCCTTTATCTCATTCGTCCTATCTCCCCCTTGGTCTTTCCTAACTCTTCCCTTTGTCTGATTTTTATGGAATGGTGTGTGAAGGGGCGGGGGAGGGGGAGGAGGCTGAAGGGGGAAGAGGGGGTTTGGGAGGAGGGAAGAGGAAGTGGAGCGATTGGGATTGGGATGGTATGGGTAGGGGCAGGACTGGATGGGTACGGGGGGATTGCCGTTGAGCGCTGGGTATAAATCTCTGAACGAAGCGTCGCTGTTTGTCGATGCCATTATACGTTCCATGGCCAGTGCGCCCCCAAGGGAAGAAAGACAGATAATATAAATCAATACGGTTATGTGTGTGCTTATGTTTTGGGGGAGGGAAAATGCCCCAGTGTTTTCGGGAAACAAGTCGGCGGGGACTGGCAGCCGTCGGTGAATGAATTATAAGGCATGCCAGGGGCAACAACATCCCATCGCCATTTTTTGGGGGGCGGCCTTTTTTTCCTTTCCTTTCCTTTTCTTTTCGAGAGGAAGGCCAGAGGGATTGGGGCTGGGTGGGGGGGGGAGAGGAATCTTAGCAGAGATAGGAGGGCGAAAGTTACTGGTGAGAGAAGATAAATTGGGGGATGATTTATATGGGGGAAGTTCGGCTGAAGGATTGGTTAGTGGACCATAAATCAAGTAGGTTTATTATTGTTTCTCCTTCCGTACTTTAAATTGCAGAAGGACGGGCAATGGCAATTGCATATGCATGATGCGAGACCGTATTCTAAAGGTTTTTCCAAGACGCCAAATCATTTGGTTGTTGTTTGTTAGTGGTTAAAGGTGTATCGGAGCATAGTAAGTTAAGATTCAAGCATTTAATTTTATATGTTATTAGCTAAATTTCCTGTTGGCAAGTCAATAATGATTTATAGTTTATATTAGCTTGTCTAGTAACATAAGTACATATTTCATTTCGAAGTGCTTGTGTGTTTGTTTCTGTTTTTGTTTTTTTGCGATGTGCACTTTTTGTAACTCCCCACTAATTTTATAGAAAAATGTTAAAAATAGTATATATATATATATATATATATATATATAATATATATACACACATATATATATATATATATATATATATATATATATATATATATATATATATATATAATATATATAAAGACAAAATTCACGAGTGAAAGAGAAACGACGAGTTCTGTAAGGTCTTTCGAGCCGAATTCAATGCCCCCAGAACATAGTTTCCACACATTTCGCGGTCGTCACTCCCATTCGTCTAGGATATGTTGTTATGATGCCGTAAATTCTTTACGTCACTCGAATAATTAAATCTTTACGTTGGAATTACTTATCTGTATTTCAAGTATTGCTGCTCATGTTTTTGGTTTATTTTTTATTTTTTTTATTTTAAACCCTCCTGATAGGATTGATTTTATGGCAGCTCGTGATTTTAATACTGCTCTTACTTCATCTGTATCCTCCCCCCCACCCCCTCTACTGCAATGTGCTCTCTCTCTCTCTCTCTGTAGGTTTTATTTTAGCTGATGTTCCGCTCAGCTCAGTTGGAAGTATTCTCCGCCTGTCAGGTTGCCTATTAAGACGTGTCAGGCCACCTTCTCTCTCTCTCTCTCTCTCTCTCTCTCTCTCTCTCTCTCTCTCGTGATTAAGCAACACCCGCCTTCCCCAGTTTACTTTTTTCTTGTCTTTTCCGTCAGTGTTGGATATGAACACTTTTCCGTCTTTTTTTTTTTTTATACAGTAGAGCGATTTTATGTCTTCAGTTATTATTCTTTTCCATATCATCATCATCATCATTATTTATGTGTATGTTTACTCATTTAAGTGACTCAAAAATGGTAACAAGATCATCCACTTTTTCCCCTCGTGTTTGGAAGCATCATATGATGTAGGAGGCACATATCGGTTGTCTGCTTTTGTTTTGCATATTTATGTTGTTCTTTCTGTCAGTGTTTGTCTTGTTAAAAGCGAGATGAGATATGTATCATCATCATCATCATCATCATCCACGTGATAAGATCATCGCCAAGGTTTCTCGCGTGGCGTTTCTTTTCACCGTGTTTCGGGCGTCAGATATATCGATCCATCTGCACATTATGGGCCATTAAGGAAGCCATTGTGCGCTGATGCGCGCCCGCGCGCGTGTATGGGCGCCTGGGATGTTCCGTTTGTCTGTGTTCTTGAATCCCATGAGTGTGCTTGCGCATTCAGTTGCGGGAAAGTGCTAGTGTCGTTGTTTGCTTGTGTATGCCTGTGTGCTGTTGTGTAGATGGAAGTGGGTTTTTATGTAATGGTTTACTGAAGTATATTTTTCCGATTAGTAATTATTTTTTAAGCAACTTCTTGAGATTTTATGCGAGTACAAAAGTAAAAAATGTTTTATTTCTATAAGGCAGTAAAAAAGTACAGTTTTCATTTTTTCGTGCGTATCTATAGTATTAACTAAGTTTCTATTTTTCTGATGGACTTGGTTTGACAGTCAAACATTAATTCTATCCTGCGAGATATCACGCTCATGATCACCGGACAGTGTTCACTATCTTCAAAGTTGTTTAATAGATATAGTGTAGGATGCATTTAGTAGGCTAGAAAATGTAGGATGGTATCAGTTATCTTAGGTGAACTGATGTTTGTTACACTTTGTACCTTCTGTGGGGCGGGGGTGGGGGTGCGATAACTGAACTTAGTAAACATGGCCTTTATTTACATATAACTTCCTTTCCTTTTCCCCCCCTTTGTAAGCGTACCTATACTTTTGTTATTGTTCTCTTTTGCTTATTCCATTCCGTGGTCTTGATAATTTTGTTGATAATTCTTATATCCTTTTGTCTTGATTCCTCAATTGAGTCTGCTTTGTCTCGCTTCCGTTCTCTCCTCGTTTGTTAATTATCGCGTTTTCCTTTTCTTGTTGTTAACATTGTCCCTCATGCCCCTTTTTTGGTCCTTTTTCCGTTTCCTTTATCATGTTATCGCCGCCTTCACGCTTCTATTGTCCTTTTCACGTCAATGGTTACTTGCCGCCTCCCCCTCTCCCTCCCATTCGCGATCACGTCATCGTTAGTAGTAGTCCTGTTCACTTCGATCTGGCTCTCGTTAGTTTTATCGATAACTTTCCTTTCGCTGATCTTTATCTTTCTTTATTTTCTATTCCTTGTTGCCCCTGCCCTATTCTTGTGTTCTTATTTTCCTTATCTTTGGATCGTTACTCTGATTTTGTTTGCTGTTATACTCCTTTATCATCCTGGAACGATTGCCAGTCATATTCTCCCTCCCCCATCATCGGCCATTTCCCATTTCCATTTCCCGTCTCTTGGTTTCCATTTTCGTTGGTTTTTCTCTCTTTATGGCCATCGTTGCCCCCCCCCCTCTCTCTCTCTCTCTGCGCGTCTTCCATTCTCTTCCTTTTTGTCAGTTCAGTCATTCCTGCTCTTTGTAACATTTTCCATAATGTATCCTCACGTTTTCCTCTTTTTCGTCCTTGTCTTCTTTTGGATTTCATCTAATGACTGGCAAGTCTGTGTAAGCATCATTTACATTTTTCTTCAAGTTTCTTCTACTGTTTGTTATATTTTTCGTTTGAGCTTAATCGACCTTGTCTAATCCAAGTATCTCCCCCCTTTTCCGGTTTTATTTTTTGTGTGTAATTCACCACCCCATCCCCGCTCTCTCTCTCTCTCTCTCTCTCTCTCTCTCTCTCTCTCTCTCTCTCTCTCTGCAAGTTATTTTATGTGCCCATGTCCTTCCATCCACGTGCTTATCCACTCATGTAACGATGGATCACTCGTGAGAGTGGTCATAATTACCCAGACAGTATCCAGTGTTCCTTGATTTTTCGAGCCTATTTTACGAAACCATCGCATTTGCCTTCTCACTCTCTCTCTCTGCTTCTCCAATTCTCCCTCCTCTCTAATTCACCATCCTCCTCTCCTCCTCCGCTTCTCTTCCTCGGAAGTTTTTCCCCTCCCACCGGTAATAATTTATCGGGGGAGGTTAGGAATGGCTGGCTAAACACCATTTTTCCGTCACGCTAAAACTTTCGAAAGAATTGTAATGTTTTGTGTAGATTGTATGGCGGAAGTATAAATTTTGCATATGATGCCGAAATGTTTTCGAGCTCTCTCTCTCTCTCTCTCTCTCTCTCTCTCTCTCTTTTAAGAACTTTGTGAGTCTCGGACCCGCTGAAAGGTTTGTTATGGAATTTTAATAGCTTCAGTGAGGTCAAATGTTCACGCATAGGTATTTGCTGTTTTCGGCTGAGGTAATTTTTTTTTCCTCCGGAATAAAGTTTTTTTAATTAATTTATTTATTTTCTTTTTTTTCTTTATTGCTTGGAAGGCTTGGAATTTAAGAAAGTGGGATAATATTATTTGGAACAGTGATGTGGACGACGTTAATTTATTTTCTTTATTAAATATATATGGAATGGTGCTAATCACAAGGTTTATGCCTTATGCGTGGCCTTATTTTCAGCCGTGTTAATAGTAGTTAACATCATTTCTATGAGCATTTACATCTGTTCTTGGTATCAATGTTACGTTAATGACATATTCTGAGGCCTTTTATTGCATATTGACAGTGCATATGAAACTCCTTCACGAATTAACATAATTAGAATGTAACACGGGTCAGAAGTATTATTATTATTTATTTATTTATTTATCACAGTCCTCCAATTCGACTGGGTGGTATTTACAGTGTGGGGTTCCGGGTTGCATCCTGCCTCCTTAGGAGTCCATCACTTTTCTTACAATGTGCGCCGTTTCTAGGATCACACTCTTCTGCATGAGTCCTGGAGCTACTTCAGCCTCTAGTTTTTCTAGATTCCTTTTCAGGGATACTGGGATCGTGCCTAGTGTTCCTATGATTATGGGTACAATTTCCACTGGCATATCCCATATCCTTATTATTATTAATTATTATTATTTTTTTTTTTTACTCTATCACAGTCCTCCAATTCGACTGGGTGGTATTTATAGTGTGGGGTTCCGGGTTGCATCCTGCCTCCTTAGGAGTCCATCACTTTTCTTACTATGTGTGCCGTTTCTAGGATCACACTCTTCTGCATGAGTCCTGGAGCTACTTCAGCCTCTAGTTTTTCTAGATTCCTTTTCAGGGATCTTGGGATCGTGCCTAGTGCTCCTATGATTATGGGTACGATTTCCACTGGCATATCCCATATCCTTCTTATTTCTATTTTCAGATCTTGATACTTATCCATTTTTTGCCCTCTCTTTCTCTTCAACTCTGGTGTCCCATGGTATTGCGACAGTCAATGAGTGATATGTTTTCATCTTGGACTTTGTCAATCAACGTCACGTCTGGTCTGTTTGCACGTATCACCCTATCCGTTCTGATACCATAGTTCCCAGAGGACTTTGCCTGATCGTTTTTCTAATCACTCCCCTCAGGTTGGTGCTCGTACCACTTATTACTGGCAAGGTAGCTGATGTTTCTTGCACAGGCTCCAGTGGAGGGCTTTTGCCACTGAATCATGCCTCTTTTTGTACTGGTTCTGTGCAAGTGCCGAGTATTCACTTGCTATGTGGTTTATGGTTTCATTTTTTCATATTGCACTTCCTACATATGGGAGAGATGTTATTTCCGTCTATCGTTCTTTGAACATATCTGGTTCTTAGGGCCTGATCTTGTGCCGCTGTTATCATTCCTTCAGTTTCCTTCTTTAGCTCTCCCCTCTGTAGCCATTGCCAATTGTCATCGCTGGCTAGTTCTTTAGTCTGTCTCATGTATTGTCCGTGCATTGGTTTGTTGTGCCAGTCCTCTGTTCTGTCTGTCTCCTGTCTCTATATATTTCTGGGTTTTCGTCTAGATTATTGCAGTGCTCTGTTCCCCAGTGCTGTTCAATGTTGACGCAGTCCTCTATACTTAGTAGTCCTCTCCCTCCTTCCTTTCGCTGTTATGTATAGTCTGTCCGTATTTGCTCTTGGGTGTAGTGCTTTGTGTATTGTCATATGTTTTCCTAGTTTCTGATCTATGCTGCGGAGTTCTGCCTTCGTCCATTCCACTATTCCTGCGCTGTATCTGATTACTGGCACTGCCCATGTGTTTATGGCTTTTATCATATTTCCAGCGTTGAGTTTTGACTTGAGTATCGCCTTGAGTCTCTGCATATATTATTATTATTATTATTATTATTATTATTATTATTATTATTATTATTATTGCTGTTTTTTAAAATTCTGATTTTACCCAGAATTTAAGGTGAACATGGTCTGAAAACCATTTTCCAGGTAAAAAATAGGGTACTGTTTAAAGATGATGATGTCTTGTTAATCCCACGTTCGACAAAATTGTAATTTTTACCCGACGTTATTGCGTAATGTATTAAGTTAAAGCGCCTTGTGTACAAAATACAAATTTGGAGTATGAACGGAGATGGCTATATTGAGTTTGTGGTGCTATTTAGGTCTACTTTTTAATATTTTTCATGTTTATGGGAGAGTTAACTGTGTTAATGACCCGTATGAAAAATGCAAACATGTCCTAATTCTTTTTTATTATTTATATGAAAAAAAAACCATGCATCACGGACATTCAAACGTTAAATCCGACTTAAGAATCGTGAACCTTAAGCGTAGATTCAGCCTTTTGGGTAGACGTCCCGCTCGACGGCCATAATGTCCCAAGATAAGGGCGATTGGCATGTCTCAAAAAGGGCTACCTACAGCTCTGTGGACAAAACATTTTGGCAGTATTCATGGGAGACCATTTCATATGTTTTTAGGCTGTTGGTTTTTCGAAAATCCCATAACTGGTAAGGGTACCCCATTTTGAATTTATTTTCCTTTCACTTTTATGAATTTAGGGGAGTTAGAGAAGTTAGCTCCAGTTCCCGTACGTAAGACGGGTTCTTTCTTGCAAATACATTTGGGTGGTGTAATTTTTTTTTTATCATTCATTTTTTAATTAAAAGTAATAGCAGCCTTTTACCAAGAGTCGCTCTGGCACCCTCTCTGGCGGTGTCAGGAATACGGTCTATTTAGTTGAGTGGTTTATTATACTGCTAAGGGCACTTCCCCCCAACAACCATATTGGCCGATAAAAGAATTGAGATGGTTTCCAGAAAGGATGGGCTGTGTCCCGTTATTATAAATTGGACCACAAAACATTCATTTATTACTCATCTCCAACTTCATCATTACTGTCATCGTTATCATCGGAACCCACATCATCCTCATCTCCACCTACGGCATTTTCTGGTTCCATGGTCTCAGGGAGTATACTAGTAGGCATCTGACAACCTGCAATCTATACAGGTTAGAAGAGCCCATTAACCTCCTTTAAGCCATGCTGTATGTGTTGAATACTATCTACTGATTCACACAGATATTCGCGTTTCCCGGGATGGGCCACAAACGTGTACCATACAGTTTTTGTGCAAGAACGTCTGAAGGGTTGAGTCTTGTCTGTAACAATTCTATTTTTATTCTCTAACTGGCCGGCTAGATTGGTAAGTTTTCGGTCAAGCTTCATTCACAGATGATGAAAAGAGAAAGCATACAAATACCAGATTGCATTTGTGATGCGTGTGGATTAGAAATATGAGTTGCAA
This sequence comes from Macrobrachium nipponense, assembly GCF_015104395.2. Lineage (NCBI taxonomy): Eukaryota > Metazoa > Arthropoda > Malacostraca > Decapoda > Palaemonidae > Macrobrachium > Macrobrachium nipponense. The sequence goes on from NC_061096.1 coordinate 23,336,548, forward strand.
AATATTAAAAGGAATTTAGGCCAGGTAGTTGGTCATATTGATGTAAAGATGGGTAAAGTGAAAGATGTCGCCGGTAAAATCGGAGTGCGACGTTTCGAAAGTTCGTAAATTGGTGCGTTCAAGAAGGAAAGAGATAAGAAGCTCCTAATTAATGAGTCTGCTGATAATGAGCCAAGTGTTACAGGAAAAAAAACATATAGAGGCTGCAGAAGTTGCTGACAGCAAATTTACGGAGAAGATAGTAGTTAAGAATTATGAGACGGAGAGGAAGAAGATGATGCTGCATGCTGAAAATGTTGACAGTATGACTAAAGAATGCCTAGAAGCTTTTCTACCCAAAACTATGAAATGTAATGAGTGTAGTGAAGAGTCAAGGGAACTTCTCATACACAGCGTGATTGCATTGAATGAATATTTGTATACTAGAAAATGTTGAGCGTAAGTTTTCAAGTTTTTTTTTTTGTTTTCATGTGACAGCTGCAGGGGATACTAAGCATTATATATATGAAACGTAGTGCAGATATGAGAGTTAATTCATAAGAATCTTGAAATATAAAAATGGAGTGAGTGACTTGTAATGTTTCAGTTGTCAGAGTTATGACACATAAAAGTACACGGATTACAGGACGAGGAACTCGAACATTACGGTTAAGAAATCCATAAATTAATTGAAATTGCGTAATTATGGCCTGAGTCACAATGTGAATTAGAGATGTCAAACATGAGAGGAGGAGAATAAGAAGACCAGAAAAAGAACTGACCACGAGCGGTTGTGAATAAAAGGGGGCTTCATAAATATCGAAGAGAAAGGGAAGTGAAACTTTTGAAATTAGATGATGATAATATTGAATCGTAGGAAACTGAGGAATGTTTCTACCCGACGATGTCCTTGGTACCATAATTGATGCGTCCAGTTCGGTAAAAGACGTATGATCGATACTTCAGAGCCTTTTAAATCTTGTCTCCAAGAGTGTCTCAAAAGATTTTAAAAGCAGTATTATGTAGTTTATGTAGTGACTACCATACTCATTGTATATATATTATATATATATATATATACTATATATATATATATATATATATACGTGTGTGTGTGTGTGTATGTATGTATGTATGTATGTGTGTATATATATATATATATATATATATATATATATTATATATATGTGTGTGTGTGTGTGTGTGTGTATATATATTATTATATTTTTATATATAGATATTTGTGCGTGTACTATATGATTTGTGCGTTTGTTCAAGACCTTGAGTTTTATACAGCTGATTCACTGAATCTCCCGACATTTTTTGGCCAGAAGTTTTTGTAGGAAATAACCAAGTGTAAGAAACCTCAGGCTAAGTGAGGAGATAGGAAGTTTTGGCAGAGGCTGACTGGCTGACTGCCATATCTATGCCTGTCACCGGACTTGACCCCGCTGGTCGATGGCACTGTGCCTCCTGGAAAGTCTAGACAGAGCTACCACAAAGTTCAAACGATAATAAAAGTATGTTTGTTTGTGTGTGTGCGCGCGCGCGTGTGTGTGTGTTTACTCGCGCGCACGTGTACAAGCTGTCATTCCTCCATCCTCTCGTGCCATTCATCTGCCTTACGAACCGCACGACAATTAGCCATTTTTATCACATTCTGTTTTTGGAGTTTCATGATTTCCTGTATGACGTATCGGATACCAGGCCAAATAAGATTTGATGCAGTTTTTTTTCTATTTAATTTTTACGGAATTGATGTCCAACAATGTGCTTTTGTCTGCAGGTACTTCCTTGCTTGTTGCACAGGAAGCCTGTTGGTTTAATTCTGAATGAAAAATGCTTTTGTATTTTAATGAAAGTAGCTTAACGTTTTTGGCAAGTAATGTCGTGTGCCGAAGAACCGAATTAATTTTATTTTGCTTCGAGATTTGCGTTGTTATTGTAACAGCATCGAGATGCATTTTAGGAATTTTGAAAGTGAAAATGAATGCCTTCTGTTGTTGGTGGTCTGGATTAATTTTGAATAAATCTTATTCGTCTTCGTGTCTTGTTTTGGTATAACCAAAGCTGTTCCTTACCAAATTTCATGCTGTTCTCTCTCTCTCTCTCTCTCTCTCTCTCTCTCTCTCTCTCTCTCTCTCTCTCTCTCTCTCTCTCTCTCTCTCTTTTCTCCAATCTACAGGTGCTTTGCATGTCTCTCGTAGTGAACGATACCTAATATAAATCTATATTTCTTTTTATTAAAAGAAAATGACTCGGGAAGAGTGTACATAAGGCATATTTTCCGTTCATGCGGTTACCACGTTTTTTTTAACGAAAAAAAACAAACGACGAAAGAAGAAAAATCCAGCCAATAAACGGAGCGAATTAAGCGGTATCCGGCGAAGGTAAGCGGCGTCGGCGGAGGCTGTCGACGGGCGTTGCGTAAAAGCCATCATCTGTCTTGGACAGCGAAGCCCGAGAGAGCAGGTATAGCAGTATATATCGGAGCGATCATTTGTTATTAGTGATATGGTATTGACGTCTGGGGGTCGGGAGATTAATCGGTACGCAGTCCCAAAGAATTGGAAGTCGTTGGGGGGAAGGTGGGTAGCTAGTTTATTTCGCCGAAGGGACGGACGATGGCGAATGTTTGGTCAGATTAAGAAAGGGTCCTCCATCAGCGACCGCGACTGGGTGCTGCTGTTTTTTGTGTTGGCACTTTGTGAAGAGTTCGGATTATAATTCATTTTGAAGTTTATTTTTTTAAATCAGAGAGTTATGTTTATCTGACGTTTTTTCTAATATATTTGTTTCAGCGCGCACGCACACGCACACACGCACACACACACATATATTATATATCAACAGTAGAAGAGTTCCGTGGAAATCGGAGACGAATAATAAATATCAAAACCAGGGCTTGAATGAAGAGCATCCTCACAATAGCTGACTGCAGCTCAGTTGGTATCACATCCTTGAACGTGAAGAATTTTTGTAATGTAGATTTTGGCTTAAATACCACTCGAATGTTTATTTGCGGGTAAAATTCATGCAAAGGTTTGGTTAATCTTTTATTAACATTAAAAGGCCTATTTCCAAGAAACGCGATGAGAAAATACATAACCGCTCTGTTGACGGTGACAGTTGTAGGTATTGGATGTAATAATTTTTGGAGCTCCTTTCTTATATACGTATTCGTAAAAGTTTTGCTAAAACCATTAAAAAATAAGCAGTTTTATGAAATTAAACTCTAGGTCCATATTAACATAATTTGAACATATATTAAAAGCTCTCGATGTTAAGGTCGTAATCAAATTTCTCTTAAACTGAATATGAATAAATGAGGATATTTTGGTGGTCAAACCCGTGAAAGTCGGTTTCCTATAAACAGATGTGATAAACCCGTTGTCACTGTGGCTGATTAGTATATCAGGAAAGGCCAACTTTCCTTCTGCCTCGGTTTCAAGAGAAATTTGATTACGACCTTAACATCGAGAGCTTTTAATATATGTTCAAATTATGTTAATATGGACCTAGAGTTTAAATACATAAAACAGTGCTTATTTTTTAATGGCTTTAGCAAAGGTTTCACGAATACGTATATAGGAAAGAAGCTCCAAAAATTATTACTTCCAAAACCTACAACTGTCACCGTCAACAGAGCAGTTATGTAATTTCCCATCGCGTTTCTTGGAAATAGGTACTTTAATGTCAATTAAAGATTAACCAAACTTTTGGATGAATTTTACCCGCAATTTTACCCGCAAATAAACATTCGAGTGGTATTTAAGCCAAAATCTACATTACAAAAATTCTTCAGGTTCAAGGATGTGATACCAACTGAGCTGCAGTCAGCTATTGTGTACAAGTATAAGTCCCATTGCTGTAGTGCAATGTACATTGGAAAATCTAAGCGGCAGTTCAGGGTTCGCATCTTCGAGCATCTCGGAAGATCTGATAGGACAAATAGGCCATTAAGCAAACCACCATTTAGTGCTATTTGTCAACACTGAAGAATATGACCATCCTATCAATGTAGATTTCTTTTCAGTCCTTACTTGCAGAACCAACGAAATGGAACTCGGAGTGGTTGAGTCTCTATATACCTTAAGACATAAACCCTCTCTTTGTAAAAATGAAAGGTCTGTTGAATTGCTGTGTTTTTAGACTTTGATCTGCTCTCTTTGACTACAAACATTGTGCATTTCTCTATATTTTTAAGATTTTGCTGCGAGTTTAGGTTATGTCTTGTAATTGTGTAATTGTATATTATTTTATTTTACTTTGTCAATTTAAATGTAACTTATAGTAATTATGTAATTTTATCTTATTTTGCTTTGTTTTAATGTAACATACTACGTCATTGATTTTAAGTGTAACTAATATTCCATTATAGATGCCCGATGACGGAGGAAAGTAAATCTCCGAAACTAGTCGCAAATAAAGATGCTCTTCATTCAAGCTCTGGTTTTAATATTATATATATATATATATATATATATATATATATATATATATATATATATATATATATATATAGATAGATATATGAGAGAGAGAGAGAGAGAGAGAGAGAGAGAGAGAGAGAGAGAGAATTTTAAGTAACCCTCAGTGCATTTGCTGATGAAAAATCTGAGTGGATAATGGATTTTGATAAAAGTTGCTTCGTAGAGTAACCTTGTCGAGTTGCGAAATAAGTTGATAGTCATCATACCGCCATCATCATTACGGGTGTTGTTACTGTACCTTAATTTTGCCTTCATGGGGCGTAGCCACTAAAGTTGCAGCATTAGCATAATGCGTAGGATGAAATACATTTGCGTCTTATCAAGATGGCTAGATGGCGGAGGTGCGGTTTTCTCCAGGCAGGAGCTTCCCCCCCCCCCCCCCCCACCCCCCACCCCCCCCCCCCCCCCCCCCCCCCCCCCCCCCCCCCCCCCCCCCCCCCCCCCCCCCCCCCCCCCCCCCCCCCTTTATTTAATTTTTCGCATAACGGCCTCTTGTTGTTACCGCCGTTGCAGTGGCAGCGGCGCGGGAGATTTATTTTGGGTGCTTCATGACATGTATTATTCATTTAAGGCCTGAGAGAGAGCGTTTACTGTGTTCTCGAGACATAAAATTGGTCATATATCCTTGTGAATGCTTGAAACGTCCAGATCTGAAGATTTACACTCGCCAATTAAAGTTGCGTTCTCTTTGCCACGTCTCGTTCCCCAACTTTTGCCCGTCTGCGTTGGAATTTCCCCTTTGAAATGCGGTTACTCCAGGCCTTCGCGTAATGCTAAGTGAAAGGAGTTTATGAGTTTTGTGTACGGTCGGGATGTAATGTAAATGATGGTACCGGCGGTCTTTTTTTTGAAAGGTATGTATGTGCGTACGTTTTTCTCTCCCAGCAGGCAAAGTCATTTGTATGTACCTTCATTTCTGTTGGTTGCTTATTGGGTTTTGTTGTATGCAGGCGTGTGATGCCCAAATTTTTAATCTTATTGATAGGAATGTGATGAAAAGCAATGTTCTATTACCCAGATGGGAGAATTTTTGAACTCGGCTGATATAAAGTTATTACCTGAAACTTTCAAATTCAACTTTTTCGCCATTTTTAAAGAAAGGTATTAACCAGAACTCATTTTCATCAGTTTCGGAACAGATTGTGAGTCAGTCACGAAGTTCGATGTTTATGAAGAGTTTGGATTATATTTGATTTTGCAAGTTTTTTATTATTTTTTTTTTACAGATGAAAGTCAGAAGAATATATTTATATGATTTTTTATATTGTTTTAATACACACACACACACACACACACACACACACACACACATATATATTCTGAATATATATATTATATAATTATAATATATCATTATATATATAATCTTATATATTAATATATTTGATATTATAATATATAATAATTAGATATATAATAACATAATAATTATATAATATATATACATATACACATATATGAAAGTAACCTCCAGTGCATTTGCTGATGAAAGATCGGAGCAGATAATGGATTTTGACAAAAGCTGCTTTGTGTCGTTCGATCTTAGTCAGCCTTAATGTCTCTCAGTGACCTTCAAGGTTGTATTGTTATGCCGAGCCGCAACCATCTTTATAACCATTCCCGGTACGTAGGGAATTTTTGCTAGCATAATTCCTTGTATATTTACGCCATGTGCATTTTCCCGCTAACATTATGTCAGGCAGAGGGAGAATGTTCCTCCGTGCGAGTGCATGGAACATGGAAGTTATTGCATCGTTCAGCCTTGAGAGAGAAATATTTGCACATTATACCGGTCAGTTGTACAAACAGGGATCATGTGTGTGGGTTTAAATGTTCTCATTCATGTACGTCTTTCCGCTGTATGGTTTTCATAATTAAATATTTTTTTAATTGTTTGCGAATGCAGGTTTTTTTTTCTTTTTAGCTAACATGACACTGTGCAGAGTGAAGAGAGTGAGCGCATGTGTTATACGTTGATCAGTGTAGCCTATATAGTGTGCTGAGTGAAATCTTATGTATACGTTACGCGCATGCGTTTATGCACGTTTATACGCCATTTAACTTGCAGTGTGATACCGTCTGTATGTATGCATATGCAGGCATGTATGTTTATACGACCCTCAAAGTACCGATTGTGATTGTGTGTATGCGGCGCGCGCACTTTTGTGTTTCTCTCTCTCTCTCTCTCTCTCTCTCTCTCTCTCTCTCTCTCTCTCTCTCTCTAGCATTACAGAGTGCAGCGTTGCGTGTGACTTTATGCATTGTCGGTGGGACGGAGTCAGTGTGAGCGGCCGGTGTGTTTGTTTACTGTAGTGTGAGAGATAGATTCAATTCCCCCAATCTGTTAATGACCGGTTGCAACGATAGCTCCATAGTCGGAATGCAGTTGCTGTCACTGATATTGGGAGTGAGTTTCAGGGCAGCCGATGCTCTCTGTCATTTTGCCTTTATTAGAAATCCCCCGACCCTCAAACGGGGAGGGGGCGGGGGCGAGTGTTTCGCTTTTACCAATCCCCCCCCCTCCCGTTTTACCCCACTCTTTAATCCGTGATAATCTCACACTTATGCGTGCATTGTAATGATAGAATTGTGAGGCTGTAATGCTTTTTCTTGCATGTAGACACATTCAAGTGCAAGATAATTCCATTTGTACGTGTTTCTTTATTCGGCGTGCATGTATTGGAGAATGAGAGAGAGAGAGAGAGAGAGAGAGAGAGAGAGAGAGAGAGAGAGAGAGAGAGAGGGGGGGGGGTGGGGGATAGGGATTAAGTTATATTCTCACTGGACGTGTGATTCCATTTTTGACAATGGAAACGGTCAACTTTTTTTTAACAGATTATTGGGTGTATTAATGAAGTGGAATATTCTCTTTAGCTACATGTAATCTTTTGATGAATCACTCCTGATCCAAATTTTCATAATGTTGATTTCATGTTATTTTATGGAGGTTAGAAGAGTTTACCGTGTTGTTTTGATTAACCTAAAAAATTTGCCATTTATCTAGTATATCTTTAAGTATACCTTATGCATTCTTATCATAACTTGCTAAATAAACAACTTATTTCCAGTACTAACAAGATGCTTATGGGAGCCACCCTGCTCGGTTAAGTTACCATGCAGCATGTCCAAAAAGTGTGGTGAATTCGAAAAGTTAAGAGGGCCTTTGTGATTATTACAATTGCATATTATTAAAGATTTTTCTTATGTGTAAATTCTTGTGTAAACTTTGGATCCCTTTTGTGGCCCCATCTTCACCCCGGAATTCATAGTTTGAACATACTTGAAACTACAGTGTATGAGACTATCAAGATATTTCATATGTATTGCTATGTAAAAGTTTGGACTCCCATAGTGAATTTGTTCTTGCCCTAAGGGATAGTTTTTGTTATTTCTGACCCAGGAATTCACGAAAGAATTGTTAAAACGGCCCCAACCTTAATTTCATTATATATTGATGATTTTCCCTTGGAAAGGGACATAGTCCCCTTATAGACAATTGAAATTTCCTTTACCCAGGGCTGCTATAGATGCTCTAGAGGTTCTTGAGAGGCCGAGATATGAAAAGTTTACGCCAAGCAGTGTAATAATACACACAGTTGAACACAGGTGACGGACGAACTTTGATAAGGAAAACACACTAGACCAAAAGTCGGGCGAAATGAACAACACTTACAACAATACTATATTATAATATATATATATTATATATATATATATATATGTATTATATATATATATATATATATATATATATATTGTGCGTATATGTATGTGTTTGTTTGTGTTTGCATGTGTGTGCGTGAAATTGTAATACCTTACTCCTCATGTCCTTAATTGGGGTTAGGCTTCCTAAGGTGTTAGCCGTCTGGCTAGGTTAAATTCTTAGCTACTGGTTAAAAAAGGCATATATATATATATATATATATATATATATATATATATATATATATATTGCAGAGAGAGAGAGAGAGAGAGAAGAGAGATTTAGTTTTTATTTTAATATCTGGCATTTGTTTTCAATCAGAACATTTCACTTTCTCGAGAAGTATTCTTCTTAATGTAGTCCATTGATCGGGCGTGAGTATTGTTTTACAGCACGGAAGAAGATTTTATGATTTTTTAAAAATTTGACTCTCTCTCTCTCTCTCTCTCTCTCTCTCTCTCTCTCTCTCTCTCGGGCGTTCTTTCCCCCAAAAGCGTCGTCGTCGTCTTTGAGCGAAGTAGAAACAAAGGAATTATCCTCATCTCCATTGTGAACTCGTTTGGAGGTATTCTTTTCACCCTACGCCGGTGGTGGTGGTCGGTCCCCGTCGGGGGATGGGAGGGGCGAAGAAGGCCCTTGAGAGGGAGGGAGGGTCCATACATAGGGTAGGAATAATCTCTCTCCGATGCGGGTGTTTCCCTCTCCTTTATTTTTTCTCTCCCCTTCTGTGTGTATCTCGGATGTCAGGGAGAGGAAGGTAATTGAGGTGGGAACCAAGAACCGAGAGTAGGGACGAGAGAGAAAGAGAAAGAAGTAATGAGGAATACCAGGTAATGTCAGGTTTCTTCTGTTTCAGATGTGCATGCATTCAGAGTGTGACAGGACTTAAAAGCCTTGACCTTGCTGAACAGGATTTCACAAACTTGAGGTACCCCATGCAAAAGCGGATGAGAGTAGGATATAGCAACTGAATAACGGAAGTTGATTAGAAATAAATCGTGGAAATAAACATGATCACGTTCGCATCTGTTAATAGTATGTTTAAGTCAGGGGTTCACGATGGTGTGTTTTTAAGGTCATGTTTTAATGTAGAAGGAGAACTACAGTTTAAATAACACAAGTGAAGAAAAGCACGTGGTTAAACCACACGAGGGAACGAAGGCGCTTGGAAATTTAAACAAAACAAGGGAAGAGTTCCTTGGAAATTTCTCCAGTTTTTTTAATAGGTCGAATAAACTTTCTAATGAACTTTGGAACAGAACTGAATTCGTATTATTGAAGACCAACGAGTCAATCGTTCCGTCAAGTGAAACTTTATTTTCTTCATTTACGTTTGCTCGTCATGAGGTCATCTTGCAGGAAAAAATGTCTCAAGTATCATGTTCTTTTGTAATTTTTGTATCTCAGTATATGGTAAAAGTTTTTGTCTCTCTCCCCTCTTTAGGTTATGTTATGACTCATTGCTGCTTCTACCAGACTCCTCAGAACAATAATCATTATAAAATGCAACCTGCATTTAATGGTGATTCGAGAAATGAAATTCTCTCTCTCTCTTCATTCCCTCCTTCTTCCGTCTCTCTCTTGCTCTCTCTCTCTCTCTCTCTCTCTCTCTCTCTCTCTCTCCAAAAAACTTTCTGTGATTTAAGAAAAGATGCATAATTGGTAAACGAGAACAAGATAAAGAGATGGATAAGACCGCTGTGTGCATGCACGCATTTTGGGAACTTGTTAGTTTTCTTATATGGGTAATTTTGTTATTTTTATATATAATATTATATATATATATCATATATATATATATTATATATTATATTATTACTAGTGTATATATTAATATAGTGAACGTTTGCATTTGGTGGTTTAAAGTAAGCGTCATTGGGTTTCATGGTAAAAATATGCATCTTATTCAGTCATGTATCTCCGTTTATGGGGCTTAAAAGGAAAATATTAGTCTGGGCTCTAGTTGCATCTCTAAGTAGAATCCTCCCCCCCTTTTCTTTTTAATCTTATATACTGTTAAGAAGTCTCTGCATGTCTGTGTCTCAGTGCTTGAGAGAGAGAGAGAGAGAGCAGAAGGAGGGGGGGGGGGGGTTGGGGGGTTCCCTGTAAGCTGTTCTCTACCTCCTGACAAACGCGATCGACCATGAAGAAAAGTGGCGATAGTTTTAGTCTTGGCAATAGGTCAGGATTGGATGTCATTAACTTTGCTACAGAAATGTTCATTTATTAACTTCATCGTCCATTCAGACGGTATAAGTCACTGTGTTCGATGTATAGAGACATTTTATAAATGGTAATGGATTCTCGCCCAGTTGTCAGTCGCTTATCATAACTGCATATTCATTTTCGCGCGATAATGCGTTCGGCCGAGCTTTTAAGCGCATTCGAAAACCGGCAGGTTCTTAAAATGGGCTGTGTGTGTCGGCTGTATTATAACAATAACAGAGCCGTCGTCGCTTATCTGTCCTTGGGACATTTAGTCTTTGTTTTTTTTTATATATACTTTTGCGCTTTTATGAATCAAATTCCCAAAGATGGTAGATGGTACGACCTCAAGTTCGGTTACGACACTCGTGAGCTGGCCACCATACTTTCCCGCTAATCTTACATAAGGTTTAGAATTTTTCAATTATTTATGTCACGAAAATAAAAATTTTCATGCTGAAGTTTACATTAATTCGAATTTTCGCTTTCTTATGCGCTTCTTCAGACTTAACCGACAGTGAATTCTGTAGGTGAATGAGCTTTTACATCCACACCGATACAAGAGCATGTTTTGAGTGGTGTACGCAATAGGGCAGTTAATGGGAATGAATGAATCAACCACGCCCATTGATTTATCGACTGCGGTTATCGATTCCTCTTGTGAGAGTTCATTCGCAGACGTTAGTTTTTTACGAGTATTGTCTAAAGCCACCTGATTTCTGTTGAGATGTCACTCGGTGCCCTTTTGCTGTTATAGGGATGACATTACTTCATCCCAAGCATTTGGAGATTATGCGGGTGTATTGTTGTAATACAGTTTTCGCTTGCTTGGGGAGGAAGCTTACAAACTACTTTGTTGTTGTTGTTAGGTGTATAGGAATGTTGCGTGGAAGAGCCTAAAAAGGTCTGAAAAAGGTGTTTCCCGTTGGGTTAAAGATACGGGAATTTTAGGATAGGAAATTTATGATTTATTTATTTGAATGAAAATGTAAAAAATAAATAATGTGCATGTTAAACAATGCAAAACATGATTTCTAATAAAATATAGAGTAGTATTTAGTTGAATTTTTGTTGGTGGAACAAGGCTCTATTTGACCGTAGATTTTAGCACGTCCAGGGTAAGGTGGAGGTCGGATCGCGCTTGGTTTTATGTAAGAAGAAACATAGATCTTTTAAATAAGGGATTGTTACAATATGATACAGTATACACCTATGGTCTTAAATTACATATGGAGCGATACAAAGTTTTCGAGCGTGTCCGAACTGAAAATGGAAACTAATCGAGGATTATTACGATGTATAAGAATATCTAGGGAAAAAAAACGAGAAGGCTTACGATAAAAAGTAATTCATAAATGTCACAAGAAAAAAGTATTGTATTACGAGACATTTTTCCTGATTAGTAGAATCCTGGCTTTTCTCTCTCTCTCTCTCTCTCTCTCTCTCTCTCTCTCTCTCTCTCTCTCTCTCTCTCTAGGCTCTGCTTATCAAACTTTTTTTCCAGCGCTAATGAGATAGAAAGAATAATATGAGTTTCCGCGGGACGTGTTATTAAGACAGTAGATCATAAACATTAAGGCTGGGGCTCTAGGTGTTAGGATT
>NC_061096.1:23353529-23358529 GCF_015104395.2 Macrobrachium nipponense
GCACGTATCACCCTATCCGTTCTGATACCATAGTCCCAGAGGATCTTTGCGTGATCGTTTTCTATCACTCCCTCAGGTTGGTGCTCGTACCACTTATTACTGCAAGGTAGCTGATGTTTCTTGCACAGGCTCCAGTGGAGGGCTTTTGCCACTGAATCATGCCTCTTTTTGTACTGGTTCTGTGCAAGTGCCGGGCATTCGCTTGCTATGTGGTTTATGGTTTCATTTTTTGTATTGCACTTCCTACATATGGGAGAGAGATGTTATTTCCATCTATCGTTCTTTGAACATATCTGATTCTTAGGGCCTGATCTTGTGCCGCTTGTTATTCATTCCTTCAGTTTCCTTCTTTAGCTCTCCCCTCTGTAGCCATTGCCATGTGTCATCGCTGGCTAGTTCTTTAGTCTGTCTCATGTATTGTCCGTGCATTGGTTTGTTGTGCCAGTCTTCTTTTCTGTCTGTCATTCTCCTGTCTCTGTATATTTCTGGGTCTTCGTCTATTTTTATTAGTCCTTCTTCCCAAGCACTCTTTAGCCACTCGTCTTCACTGGTTTTCAGATATTGCCCCAGTGGCTCGTTCTCGGTGTTGCGCAGTCCTCTATACTTAGTAGTCCTCTCCCTCCTTCCTTTCGTGTTATGTATAGTCTGTCCGTATTTGCTCTTGGGTGTAGTGCTTTGTGTATTGTCATATGTTTCCTAGTTTTCTGATCTATGCTGCGGAGTTCTGCCTTCGTCCATTCCACTATTCCTGCGCTGTATCTGATTACTGCACTGCCCATATGTTTATGGCTTTTATCATATTTCCGGCGTTGGAGTTTTGACTTGGAGTATCGCCTTGAGTCTCTGCATTTATTCTTTCCTGATCGTATCCTTCATCTCTTGGTGTTTTATATCCCCTCCTTCCATTATTCCCAGGTATTTGTATCCTGTCTCATCTATGTGTTTGATGTTGCTCCCATCTGGTAGCTTTATCCCTTCAGTTCTCGTTACTTTGCCTTTTTGTATGTTGACTAAGGCGCATTTTTCTATTCCAAACTCCAATTATTATTATTATTATTATTATTATTATTCAAAGAAACCTCATAATCACATGAGTTAATAAAATAAAATTGAAAATTAAATCCACAATAATATGTCTGATCTTGTTATTTAAAATACAAAGCAGAAAGCTTTCGAAGACCTGCACGGTCCTCCTTGTCAATCTGAATACAATGATTAACAGTGACCATACAAGAACTATGTTTTTGTAACTGGTTTACAAATAGCCTGTTTGATGATGTAGTTGGCTCTTCACGTTATCCCCTCGTTCTCCAACGGCAAACCAGCTAAACGCCTAGATCTTCGAAGTGGCGGTTCGTCTCTTGAATCGTTTGATCTGTTGTCCATAGCAGCTTGGGCGCCTGCAACAAGGGACACGGGATGTGTCCCCGTTACCTGAACGAAAGAAGATGAGGCAGCGGCAGTATCAGAGGTGGCTAGATTATTGGTGTTATTACTATGCAACCTTGCTCTGTTATAATCTCTTATAAACTGACAGCAAATTATTTCATTTAAAATAAAATCTTCGTGCGTAAAGCTTTTATTGCCTTCCATAGATTGGTAGTCCCCTCCCACTTTCTCCGTAATATTTCTTATCGCAATCTAGACAAGGTATTTCATAAGCACCAATTTCTTTGTTAAAGCTTTGGTTGGAATTATTATTTTGCATGAGGCAGCCTTTGAGTTTATTCTTATAGTTGAAGACCAGGTTGACCTTTTCTTCACCTTTTTCATTTACTATTTTTCTAATATTTCGTAAGTTGGGATTAAATGGTAAGGTTAGATACTTTTTTTATTCTTTTTTGTACTCATAGTGACTTTTTATATAGAAAATCCTTTTGGCTTTAGTGAAGGCATTATTTATGAAATTTTCTGGATAGCATAATTTTTCAAAAACTTCTCTTATACGTTGAAATTCGCTGTCAATATATTCAGGATCACATATTTTCAAGGCACTTAGAATGAAATTTATCATTATATTTTTCTTTACTTCATTATTATGAAAAGAATAGAAGTGGACATAAGCTTCAGCATTAGTCACTTTTCTGTAAACACTAAATTTAAATCTAAATGTAATAGGGTCATGGTAAACCAATTCTGATTGGGAGGGGACTACCAATCAGAATTAATGAACACATAAGAGCTTATAATTTACATGATGAGAATAATGCACTAGTCTCACATAGTTTAAATGACGATCACCGCATAAATTGGAACGAGTCAAAAGTAATTTTCAATAGTAAGGATGCAGGTATTAGGTTAGTTGAAGGAGCAGTTATTAACAGGGGTCTCTCTATGGAAGGCAATAAAACCTTTACGCAAGAAGATTTTATTTTAAATGAAATAATTTGCTGTCTGTTTATAAGAGATTATAACAGAGAAAGGTTGCATAGTAATAACACCAATAATCTAGCCACCTCTGATACTGCCGCTGCCTCATCTTCTTTCGTTCAAGTAACAGGGGCAGGCGCCCAAGCTGCTATGGACAACGGATCAAACGATTCAAGAGACGAACCACCACTTCGAAGATCTGGCGTTTAGCTGGTTTGCCGTTGGAGAACGAGGGGATAGCGTGAAGAGCCAACTACATCATCAAACAGGCTATTTGTAAACGAATTAAAAAAAACAAAGTTCCTGTATGGTCACTGTTAATAATTGTATTCAGATTGACAAGGAGGACCGTGCAGGTCTTCGAAAGCTTTCTGCTTTGTATTTTAAATAACAAGATCAGGCATATTATTGTGGATTTACTTTTCCATTATTATTATTATTATTATTATTATTATTATTATTATTATTATTATTATTATTATTATTATTATTATTATTATTGTTGTTGTTGTTGTTGTTGTTGTTGTTGTTGTTATTCAGTAGGTGAAACCTGTTCATATGGAACAAGCACACATGAAAGAGTAAGAGGAAGTAAAGGGAAACGCAACAAGGAGACATAAGACTTATTAAAAAAATAAATAAATTTATGAAGAGAAAAAAATGTATTAAATGCAATAAGGATAGTATTAGGGTAGAAATGCTTTGCTTTTTCACGTGAAAGGTGTGGGGAATGAAGGACCTTTGGAACATGGAACATACAATGGTGACTCTAGAGAAAGGTAACACAACAAATACTACCACGTTCATAGTTTAACTGGATAATCATGGATGAACTCCTTCTATAGAAAAGTTCCTCAGTCTTAGCCACTTCATAAATCGAAGAGGGCTCATCATCAGGTTGGGGACTCCCTACACGCCCTTGCTAATCATTCTGGCCTTCACACTGTACACACACACACATTATAGTGGATAAACTTCTGTTTTTTTCTATTCTGGCTGGGAGTTCTTTCCGCTCAATAACACAGTCAGAACGATTAATTGCATGATTAACTAGGAAAAGTACTAGGTACCCTGATTCAAAAAGAAGGCAGGGAAATGTGAAGTCCCAACTTTGCTATTCATTATTTATATGTGAGTCGTGCTTATGATTGAAAGTATAGAGTGAAGAGAGATGCCGTTTTAATGTTCTTACTTATACAGTACTTAGAGATAACCTATATACAGGTCAGCATCGATTCAGGTTGCATATGATTTTGGTCTTGGATGGCGAATTTCTCTTTAGCCCTGATTATTATTTTTCCTAGCCGACTGACAATATTATAACTTCTGATTATCTAAAACGACTTCTATTATGGCCCATCCGCGCAAGCCTATTAAAACCAAGATTTAAGTGATGCTGTGCGTGTGATTTCTATGCAGATAAGACCGACATTAGCTTTCACACATGACGATCGATCGCCCGTAACGACGCCGAACACCGAAAAAGTCTGTGCTCAATTGGGCGTCCCTAAGCTCCGCGGGAAATCCTTGATTGGCCGATCAGCGATTGGCTGAGCGGGAGGTTGAGGTTATAACTGCCGAATCAATTCGGGGATTTTATTGGTTTTACTTATCAAACATAGAGTCCTTTTATTTTTTCCTTCAAGATTTCAGTAGGCCTAGCGGGGGTTAGAGGCTAACTGTCTGTAGACGTAGTTTTCCGTAACACACACACACACACACACTCTCTCTCTCTCTCTCTCTCTCTCTCTCTCTCTCTCTCTCTCTCAGAAAAGCTCAAGTCTTGGTCAATTCTGTGATTATGTGAAGGTTTATACAGGGACTTAAATTTGTGTATAAATGCGCACGTTTATTACAAAAGGTTTTGGGGGAAGTTTTTTGAATTTTTAAAACATTATGTGAATGTTTTTCAGCCTTATCATTGTTATTACTGTCGGTGTTGTGGGGGTTCCACTTCTTTAGTAATCATTGAAACAACATTCTTTTGCGAGGAAAATTCTGCTATTGGAACAACATTCTTTTGCAAGGAAAATTCTGCGAAGTAAAGTTATTGATGAAATGTCAGAATTAGAAATGTTCCTGTTGAGGTTTTCGATTTTAGAGGTATAACTCTTTTTTTCGAACTTCTTATTTTATTTTTATCCTAGGTTGATCTCGTGAAATGAAAATTTATTGCTGTCGATGGAATATTTTCGTAACAATCATCACCTCGTGTCGCAGCAGTGTTTGAAAGTGTAAAGGTGTTACCTTGTTTGAAAAGGAGATAACTAAGGAGGAATATATTTGTTTAAATTTTCGTTTTTTTATGTAGTTTTACGTACAAAATATTAGTAAACAAAATTTTTTTAATCCTGAATTGTCGATTCCTTTTGATAACTCCTTACTAAATATTAGTAAAAAAAATTTGTTTTAATCCTGATGGTTGCTTGGGATTCAATTTTAGATTTCGTGTTGGCTTATATTTTTCCAGGTTTAATTTGTAAGCGACTAATCCCCTTTCATATAGTTTCATTTTCATTGGTCTTTTGGTAGATGAGGTCATTAGGTTGCCAGTCCCATCAGCCCCTACATTAAGAACCAAATGACCCATCCTCCCGACGACTTGCCGGAGTAAGATGAAAGGAGAATTA
>NC_061096.1:23363529-23381029 GCF_015104395.2 Macrobrachium nipponense
TTCTGATTGGCTGGGCTGCGGGACCCCCCTTCTCCACCCCCACTCACCCGCCTGCCAGTCACTGGACGGTGGTACTCGGGTGATTTAATCTCTCTCTCTCTCTCTCTCTCTCTCTCTCTCCTCTCTCTCTCTCGGATGATGAATAAACTCCCCGCAATATTTGTTTATTTTTATAAAGTCTGTGTCAGGGTAAGTCATGCTTATTCGACAGACTATTTTGTTTTTTCATTCCTATATAAATCACTGTTTGAGTTCATTATGTAAATTTTGTTCGAGTTTGAATCAACCATAATATTTGCGAAGCACGACGGATATTGTGGTTGTCCAGTCCAGTCGTTGATTCCATGAACGTTGGGCGACCATATGCTTGTATTCTGCCGTAAGCATAGCCTATAGCTTAAGAGTCTCCCGTATATCGATTGAAGAAATGTACTCGAGTCCGAAATCCTTCGTTGATAGGCCTTTAAACCTCCTCCTGTGTTCTGTTTAAAGGGCGGGCCGTAACGGAAGCATCCTCAAGTCTGTTGTCCAGGTTCCACATAGAACCAATAATTTCTCCTCTTTTCGGAGTAATAAAGAAAAAATCAGGTACAGCTCATTGATCCACGACCTGGTCGAGTGGATTTGTGATTTTTCGAGTATGAAGTAATTGGACCTCTGAAGGGATTGATTGAGCAGGGTATTTTTAGCCCCATTTATTTGTTTCCTCATTTTTTCTCTTGTTTTTCTGGTTATTCGTGTTGTTTTTTTCCCCTTAACCGAGTCTTCGGGTGATATGTGCGGTTGTGTGATTTTTTAAAAATGATTGTTATATTTGGGTTCATTTTTGAAAAAATAAGTTCACTTTTTAATGTAATTGTTTGGGATCTGTTGAGAGTGATTTGCTTATTTGGTATTATTTAGCGTTAACTTACTAAAATCAGATTATATATAACAATATCACTCAGAAGCTGGATGACTCAAGGTTTAAAAATATCCTAACTATGAAGAAATGAAAATCGTATAATACCTCACCTGTTTTACGATAATTCTCTATTTAAAAAAGAAATTAAATAACACAATCTTGTGTAAGGGCATTCATCCAGATCAAGGTTGAAGGAGGAGAAGGAGGAGGAGGAGAGAGAGAATGTAATTAGGTATTGGATATCAAGCGTAAAGGACTCGGTATAGAGTGTTCGGCACGAGACCTAATTACTGGAAACAAAATCAAAAGCCTTTGGTCTGTAAGGAGGAGTACGAGGAGAGTGAAATGAAGAAGGAGAAGAAGAAGATGTGGAGGAGGAGGAGGAGGATATTTAAGAACGAGAGATGCACAGGGCGAAAATATAAATTATGATATGGTATAAAGGAATAAGTAAATATGTAGGTGTGTAATGTAAAAGATTGTGATAATTGTACTATTGAGTGATATAAAAAAAAATTTTCCTCTCAGGATGTCGGTTTATTTCACGCAGGATTCATTGTTTTCAGTAATATTATAAAAAACTTACAATTCATATTCTAGGCAAGCTGTCATCAACATGTATATTTTTGCACATTTCAAATGGTTCTCGGTATCCTCTTCCATTTTAAAGTTTTTCCTCTTTGTGCTCGAATAATTGACGATAACATAAACGTTGGTGCTAACGGTAGAGTTGTAGTTTATTGTTTTAAAAGGATGTGAACTAATTGTAGATTTTAGGCTTATTATTATTATTATTATTATTATTATTATTATTAAATGTCTTAGTAGCATGTGTCTTTAAATAGAGAAACAAATCCACAGTTATGTAATATTTACATACACTTACTTATATATATGGATAAATATATGTACACATACATAACTGTAGATTTGTTTCTCCATTATTATTATTATTATTATTATTATTATTATTATTATTATTATTATTGTATTCTTATTTATTTTTATTCTTTATTATTATTATTATTATTATTATTTGGAATTACCATCAATTAACTCAACATCTTTTTCGCACATCTTGTAATTGTAATAAAGAATTCAATAATTGTCTTTTGTGTCCGGATTTCAGTTACCAAGTCTAGTGGAAGTTTTACCTGTATTTGGTAATATGTAGATGTTTGCATCGTAGAATGATTTTTTGTGCTGGTGAGAGAAATGGCTAAGTGATACCAGCTTACCAGCTCTTTCTTACCCAACTTAAACGGATTTGTGTTTTAAAGCAGAGAGAGAGAGAGAGAGAGAGAGAGAGAGAGAGAGAGAGAGAGAGAGAGAGAGAGACTCTTAGATCATCAGTTTGCGTTGACACACGAGAGCATTCTTTACTGTGCTCGAGTCATAATCCGAACGGAAACATTTCATCGTACACAAACTTAAGAAACGCGTATCCACACGTAGCTTCGACAGCTTGCCTTAGAATATGTTTGGTTTATCTTTGTGAAGTAGTGGTAGTTTAGTGTTGAATCGGTAGATGATACATACATACATGCATATATATATATATATATATATATATATAATATATATACTAATATATAACATATATGTATATATCATATATGGTATATATATATATATATATATATATATATATATATATATATATATATGCATGCGCACGCGAATATAAAGTGTAGCGTACTTATTCTTATTTTATTCATATATTATTTTACGTAAGTTTATGCTGGTCAATTCATGCGTATCCGACAATATTCAGCCTTGATTCTCGGTCATCGTAATGGAGCCCCAATTAAATACCAATGAATGATCGTCGTCGAATGATGGGCCACAGAAGATGTGTTTTGGCGAACAAGGACTCAGATGGCTGGGAGTCCTGATTGGTTATTTATGGAGCAATTTCTTATCTAGCCAACAGCCGCGTTTCGCGTGAGATAAGCCAGCCAGCCAGCCAGTCGTGATACTCTTCCCCAGGCCTTCAACACTCCGACGAATCCCCCCGCCCAACTTTTCCCTTTCATCCTCCCCCTCCCACCACCCCCGGGACCCCCTTCCCATTGCCCTTTCCGTTAATGCCTTCGTCAGAACGGCTGGTACACCCCTTCCTTCCTCTCTGCATCCACTCAGTCATACGACACGTTACTAGTATTAGGCCTTGCATCTCCCCAAAGATTAATAATGTTGGGCTTGGATATGAAGGATCGCAGGGGATGGGGGCGGGGGTAAAGAGAGGATTTGTGTTTTTTACCACAGTTTATGGAGAAACTCATAACCACTTGTCTTGTGGGAAAATAAGTGGCAGTTCTACTCTTTAATAAATGCTATATATCCTGGTCAAACTCTTGCGTCATCATTGTGATAATCATCCCCCGTCGTAACTTGTCTCATGATTGTTATATTACGTAATTGTAAGTCTGCTGATACCTGCCCACGTGGGTATGTTTGTATTGAAACATTTTTAATCGCTGTCGTATTGTTCTTTCAAACAAACCAGAGTATTGATTTCTGTCGAGAGAAAAAGAAAAAGGAGTAATAACATGTTATATGCATCATAATGAAACCAACCTCGTCACCACTTTTGGTGTATGGTCTTGACACCGTTTTTACCATCGATGGCTCTGCTTTCCTTTCTTTATATCGCGTGACTTGAAAGCTTGGAAATTTCAGTGGCGGTTTTCCCCAAACCTCTCTTCTTAAATGAGAGAGTATTAATGTTGTATCATTATTACTTTTTCTTCTCATTACAGAAACTCTAGAGGGGCTAACATCTTTTGATAAAGCATTGTTGCTTGATAACTGAATTAATGTGACGCCTCAAAACGTTTTAGTGAAAATTCTAGAAACCCTGAAAGTTGCAATTCACTACCGCATCACTGCCACCAACTGTCTGAGCGGCTGAAATATTTGGAACTAGTTTGAAAGTTTTTTTTTTTCCTTTTTTTTTTTTTTTTTTCTAAGTTCGCCTACTGCAAATTGGCAATGCATGATTTTTATTTTCAGATAAACTTGTATACTCTTGAGACCATAACCCATTTGATTTTGAAGCCCAACAAAGCTCTTGTTACATTGCTAAACCGTGATCTACAAATAGTCGTTTTTATCATAATGTTGATGCCATAGTTCTACAGGAACTGTAAGTTTTTATTGTGACCTTAATGCGTAGTTTTCTAGGATCTGCAAATTTTTATTATAATCTAAAATCTAAATGAGTTTTTAGGAACCGTAAATTATTATTATGATTTAGGTTGACACACGTTTATAATGAACCGTTTTTACCAACAGCTTTTTTTATATTTTATCAATCTAATTTTTTTTTGTGGGACTTTACAGTATTAAGGAACCGTAATTTTTATTTTTTTCATAAATCTAATTGACACATTTTTTTAGGAACCGTAAATTTTTATTATAATCTATTTGGCAACCAAGTAAGGAACCGCTTTTTTACTTTTTATAATTTTTAACTAATTGACACAGTTTTTAAGGAATTGTTATTTTTATTAAATTTTTAATTCTTTTAGTTGACAAGTTTTTTGGAACCGTAAATTTTTATCTTAATCTAGTTGGACAGTTTTTTGGAACCGTGATATTTCACATTATAATCTACTTGCTACAGTTTATTAGGAACGTGAAATGGTATTATGATTCTAATTGACTATAGTTTTTTGGAACCAGTAAATTTTTATTATAATACTAATTGACACAGTTTTGTTTAGGATACCGTTAAATTTTATTATAATCTATTTTATACAGTTTTTAGGATGACCGTAAATTGTTTATTATATCTATATTGACCCAGTTATAGAACCGATTTATTTTTTAATAACTAATTGACACAGTTTTAGGAACCGCATAAACTGTTTATTAATAATCTAGTTGACCACACAGTTTTAGGAAACCGTAACATTTTATTAAATCGTAAATTCGATCAGTTTTTAGGAACCGTAATTTTTATTATGATCTAATTGACCAAAGTTGACATTAGGAAATGGAAATTTTTATTATAATTAATTGAAAACAGTTTTTAGGAACCACACTTGTCTATATATAATCAATTGACAGTTTTAGGACCGTCATTGTTATTATGCTTAATTGGACACCATTTAAATAGAGAACGAAATAGTATATATATAGATCTAATCGACACAGTGTATATAGGAACCGTAAATTTTTATTATAATCTAATTGATACAGTTTTTAGTAACCGTAAATTTTTATTATAATCTAATTGACACAGGTTATTTAGGGAACCGTAAATTTTTATTATAATCCAAATTGAGGATACAGTTTTTATGGAACCGTTAAAATTTTTAATATAATCTTAACGGACACAGGTTGTTTTTAGGAACCGTAAATTTTTATTTATAGTCTAATTTGAACAAGTTACTTTTGTAGGAAACCACATAATATTTTTATTAGGTATCTTAATTGGGACAAGTTTATAAGGAACAGAAGTTGATTCATGATCTAATTGACACAGTTCTTAGGAACTTTAAAATTTATTATAATCTAATGTACAGTTTTTAGGAAACCATAAATTTTATTATAATCTAATTGACACAGTTTTTAGGAACCGTAAATTTTTATTATAATCTAATTGATACAGTTTTTAGGAACCGTAAATTTTTATTATAATCTAATTGACACAGTTTTTAGGAACCGTAAATTTTTATTATAATCTAATTGACACAGTTTTTAGGAACCATAATATTTTATTATGATCTAATTGACACAGTTTATAGGAACCGTAAGTTTTTATTATGATCTAATTGACACAGTTCTTAGGAACTGTAAATTTTTATTATAATCTAATTGATACAGTTTTTAGGAACCATAAATTTTTATTATAATCTAATTGATACAGTTTTTAGGAACCGTAAATTTTTATTATGATCTAATTGACACAGTTTATAGGAACCGTAAATTTTTATTATGATCTAATTGACACAGTTCTCAGGAACTGTAAATTTTTATTATAATCTAATTGACTCAGTTTTTAGGAACCGTAAATATTTATTATAATCTAATTAACACAGTTTTTAGGAACCGTAAATTTTAAATTGTATATGAGTCATCTAAATTCTCATCTGGCTATTTTTTGGAACAACAGGCAACGTTGTCGCGCTGTAAGAACGAATTCTGCACAACATAACTTCCTCCGCTGTAACTAGCGAACCTCGGTAAAAAAGGAAAAAATGTGTGGGAGGCTCACATATTCTAGTGGCATTTTTCGTGTTTTTTTCAACTTTGCAGTTTGCGTGCCAACCCTGATTACCAGATTATTTCGTGGCATTTTTAAAAAATTTTACTTGTTAATATCTCTCTCTCTCTCTCTCTCTCTCTCTCTCTCTCTCTCTCTCTCTCTCTCTCTCTCTCTCTCTCGTGAGACGAAATGGTGTGAATTAAGAAGCTTAACCTTTGAGCTATAATTTCTGGTTTTGCATTTAATTATCACCTAGCTTTCCTGCTTCCTTTATTACTAAGTATCTGCTTCACAACAGTCTAGTATGTCTCATTGTGGTTGTAACGTTATGAAATCTTTCTTCAGCTTCTCTTTTCTGTACGGTCCGTTAGGACGCATGGACGGTCGGGTCATTATACTGTATTTTTATCATTTAAATGTCCATTGGAAATATTAACATTACCGCCTTAAGATAAGTTTTTTTTTTTTTTTTTTTTTTGTTTTTTTTTTTTTTTGGCGTTCTTTATCGTTTTGTGCTTAATTTGACAAAGTGAAGCCGAAGTCGAGTTGGTTTGATAAAAAAATTAATTGAAGTGAAATTTACTTATTCTCGGTGTTTCTGAAGTTGCTTCCTTCCGTATTTAAGTCGAAGAAAAAAAAGTGAGAGATCACGTTAAATTAACGCACCACTCGTAAACTATGAAATTGTTTATATGTCTGATGTTGTTGTTGTTGTGTGTTTTTTTCTTTTTATCCATCCAAGCCCTGCACATTCGAGTCCACGTGTGAGGTTTAACAATGATTTACGTTCCCTTTTCCTCAGTGTAACTTGCTATCTTGGTCCTAAGAGACGTAAAAAATGAATCCATTTGGTTGGGTCCTTTCAGCGGTGGCCTACTCAAGACTTGAGAGGTATAATGCTGTCTCTCAAAGGCAGCTGCCTGTTTGGTATTATCTTCCGAAATTCTTTCTCTTCTGGGATTAGTTTGAGATAATAAAGATGGTAAAATAAAAATAAATCAGTTGCTGCTCTGAGGGCCTCGTGATAACTCACTGCCACTAATAAGTGTTGTTGCAGATTTCAATAGAGCAGGTCATTTTATTAAATGGGATTGTAAGCCAAACTCATAGCCCACTTATTTGGTAGTTCCTTTGGTGTATCCGATTACGAATACATATAAGCGCTGTTAATTATGAATGCTCACCATTGAGGTAAGGTGGACTCTCGCGGGCTTATAGACGGACGGACTTGAAAGTGTGTGTGTAAACGCGTCTGTATGTGACTACCTCCCCTTTATAGATATGGCTTATCAGTGTCCTAGCCACGCCACTCTTATCTACGCTTTGCCTCTCTTCAATAACTGGATAATGGCACTGCGAATAGGGGGAGGGGGGCGGGAGAGGGAACGGTTATGGTTTTAGGTGTTAGGGGAAGAGAGGAGGGGGAAGGAGGAGCACTTGTAACTCAAGATGGGCTTCTGGACGATGATGTCTACGAGAGAGAGAGAGAGAGAGAGAGAGAGAGAAGATTTAGTAAACAGGGAAGGAGAAATTTTGTGGTCGAACAGGTGATAATTGATGTTGGTTTTATGGGGCTTGTTTTTGTCAATATCTCCCTCCAGGGAACTGGCAAGGATCCCGTCTTTTATGAAATTGACATGAAAAAAAAATAGTATTTTAGGTTTCATATTTTATTACTTTTATATCACACTATACTATTTTTTATTATTATCACTTTAATGTATCATACAAATTACAACTTACCTGTAATTTGTTACTTTTACTTGTTTCCCGCATTCACGTTGGCATCATAATGAAAATTATGCGCCATTTCTTTCGAAACTTGAAAGTATGTCATCCCTAGAGAGGCAGCATTATTAAACTGGTCGTATTACATCCACAATGATACTGTTCAAAATTGGGCTCTACTCTGGCTCTCGTCTAGTAAGCAGTGGTTGAATACCATTATTAAGAGAGAAGTGGACTATAGATTCTATTAAAATGCTTTGATTTCAGTAGGAGCAAACGAAACGAACGGAAAAATACTAGGATCGTTGCAATTTAGCAGTTTTCCAAAGACGTAAACGGTTAGCTTTCTGACGAAACGACTATAGGCCACGAGCGAAAAACGGCGACCCTCCCACCACCTAAATACCGTCAGAGACGACGTTCTCTCTGAGGAAGATACTTAACTGTTGCATTCAGCATTCTGCGCGAATTTGTTTGTTGGAAGACTACCTAAGTATGTGTGCAGTAAGAACCTTGAAAATTCAAGCGAAGATGCAACGCACTACTGCCATACAACAATTTACCTTGAATTTCAATCATTTACTTATTTTTTTTGTCTATTCAGTTGTTAATCGATTAATGTATCTTTTTTCGCTTTTCAAGTAAGTGATCTCGTATTTCGTGTTATCTTCTGTAACTTCTCTTTATTGAACACCATATTCTTAAAATCTTGTTCCATATGAATAGGTGTTATCTTCTGTAAACTGATAATCTGTATTTTAAATTATTGTTTCAAATAGGTCATTAAAAAAGCAGGTTTTCATTGTTTCATCATGTGTTCGATGACATAGACTTAGGTTAGGTTTGATGTTGCATATCATTAATTTAGGTTAGGTTAAGCTTGCATATCAGCATTTAGTAGACACCGTATTCAGAAAAAGAGCAAGATATTACAAGCAAAAGAAAAAAACTGAAGAATAACCAGCCCAATACAGGAGAAAAAATACGGAAGAATAAACTATATAAGAAAAATATTGCCTGTAATAAAGAAAAAAAATTTCCTTGAATGATGGGAGGTTATAACAGTTATATACCTTTCGATGTAAAATACTTTCAAGAACGATTGATGTAAAGTTTTTTTTTCTATGAATTTTATTTCTTTAATATTTTCGTATGTGAGCAGGAGGACGTTATGTTGTGTAAGGTTTTCCTTCGGCATTCCAGTCCTCTCCTTCTTTGGTCAAGAGCATCACACACACAGAACGACCAATATATCAATGAAACTAATGGAAAACAATGAGTATTGGGTTTGGGGATGGTGGGTCTGGGAGTTGGGGGGCGGGGGAGGCTTATTCTGCTTCGGATTTTTTTTTTTTTTTTTTTTTTTTTTTTTTTTTTTTTTTTGAGACTCCTCACGCCAGCCAATGCATTCTAACGTACGGAAAATACCTTTCAATCCCAGAGCTTTCCATTTTCTTTCTTTTATTTTCTCCTTTCCTCCTCCTCCTCCTCCTCCTCCTCCTCCTCCTCCTCCTCCTCCTTCTTTTGCTGCTACCTTTAAACCCCCGGCCCCTTTTCGTCTCCTGCAGGTTTTTGTTTCTTTCTTTTTTCTACTTCTTTCTTTCGTTCTTCCGTTCTTTTGTGCGCGTTCATATCCAAGTCAAAGTTTCCTGTTCGATCAAGAGTCTTGATATTGTTTTACAGTTCTTTAATAACTGTCGTTCCATTGTTTATTTTTTTTTTTATCCTTTGAGGTTGTTGTTATTTTTCTCTGGGACGTCTTTGAAGGTGGGTAACAGTTAGCTCTATGTAGTTATTCAATATATTCAGTCAAACGAGAATACAGTACTGCGTCTGTCTGTACTTTTTCTCTATATCTAGATTTTTAGATTCGATTTTTTATTTTAACTTAGCGTCCATATATTGCACTGTTCTTTAGGAACAAGAAGAAGAAATAAGGATAACAGATGCATGAAGAGAATCCAAAGGCTTGGCTGTAGAGGTAAAAGAATGTCACCGACGGGTACAATTCGAGTAAAATAGAGAAGTCGTGGCCTAGGATTGATTGATTGATTTATGGTTACTGAAACTGGCGTTGCAACATTATGGTTTAGGAGGTGACCTTATAATTGAGGGTCACTAAGTATTTGCGTACGATTTCGTTATCACACTAAGTACTAAATGCTACAAAATTGCTGTTAACTTTCGTTACCATGTCAGTTTATTTTCGCATTGTTATGCGATTTCTTATTTGCACATGTGCTAATAATATACACTTAGTTTTTTCATTTACACATTATACCTGACTTTTCTAACACACAACGGATTTTTTAAATAACAGATGATCACATTATTATTCTTTCACTTATACTTTATACCTGACTATTATAACACGCAGCAGATTTTTTTAATAACAGATGATCACATTATTATTCATATATTCTCTGTATTTGAGTAATAAGAAGCATTGTATTATGCAGAGTGGAAAGACGAATTTGAAAACTTCGAGAGAGCTTATCCCTTTGCATCCAAAGCCTTCTTCATCATTCATCTTTCTTTCCGGATCGTGATGGGAGGAAAACAGGAATTTCTCTCCGGATTGTGATGGGAGGAAAGCTTGAATTTGTCTATGGATCGTGATGGGAGGAAAACTGGGATTTCTCTTCGGTTAGTGATGGGAAGAAACCAGGAATTTGTCTATGGATTGTGATGGGAGAAAAACGGGAATTTCTTCCCGGATCGTCATGGGAGGAAAACAGGAATTTCTCTCAAGAGCGATGGGAGGAAAACGGGAATTTCTCTCCGGATTGTGGTGGGAGGAAAACTTGAATTTGTCTATGAATCATGATGGGAGGAAAACAGGGATTTCTCTTTGGTTAGTGATGGGAAGAAAACAGGAATTTCTCTATGGATTGTGATAGGAGGAAAACGCGAATTTCTCCCCGGATCGTCATGGGAGGAAAACAGGAATTTCTCTCCGGAGCGATGGGAGGAAAACGGGAATTTCTCTCCGGATCTTCATGGGAGGAAAACGGGAATTTCTCTCCGGATCTTCATGGGAGGAAAACAGGAATTTCTCTCTGGAGCGATGGGAGGAAAACAGGAATTTCTCTCGGATCGTGATGAGAGGAAAACAGGAATTTCTTTCCGGATTGTGATGGGAGGAAAACAGGAATTATCCTATGGATCGTGATGGGAGGAAAACAGGAATTTCTCTCTGGATTGTGATGGGAGGAAAATAGGAATATCTCTTCGGATTTAAATGGGAGGAAAACAGGAATTTCTCTTCGGATCTTGATGGGAGGAAAACAGGAATTTCTCTCCGGATTGTGATGGGAGGAAAACAGGAATTTCTATCCGGATCTTTATGTAAGGAAAACAGGAATTTCTCTCATACCGACGTTTCTTATTATTGTGAATTTTAGATAATTTTGAAATCATCATAAATCTCGTTGTCTATAAAACTGCTCTCACGTTCTGATAAATATGATTGTAAGGACTCTTGGTAAAACGATAGATTCTTGATTGATTGCATTTCTCCTTTACGTTTGTATTTGTATTTCCTCCCCCCCTACCGCGGCACTTCATTTTTTTTACAGTAATGTATCTGTATGAGAGAGAGAAAAGCACGCTCCACTCCATTTCTTGTTTACCAATGCATTGAAATGTAAATAGTTTCTCATGAATCATTTAGAAATAACAAAAACATAACGTGTCGCTGGAATGGATTACGGCGACTCTGTGCTGTCATTGCAGATAATGAAAAACAAACATTCTATTTACAGTTTTGATCTATGTAGGATACATTGTTGTGTCTCTCATAAGTATACTCGTATTTTATATATTGGCAGACTTTGTTTCTTATTATGACATAATGAGTAATTTGTTTGGTTACCTCTGTTTTCCCAGTTAAACTGTGAACCCGCTGTTTATTATAATTATTATTAAAATAATAGCATTTTCATCATTATCATTAAAAAAAACTTGTAAGGTGATACTCAGAGGAGAAACATAAACTACAGTAATGCGATTAACATAACAGTAAAATAATATTTCTGACCGTTATATTGCTTCATAAGTTTATACAGTGTAATCCGATTTCTTTATTCAGTATTATTTGGTCGACCACACTTGAGGTTTGATTAAGATAAGACTTGCAGTAACTTCATAATACCGTAGCACAGATCTATTCGAACGTGTTATAATGTGGCTTTTGGCCTGAAGTGATGCGTTATCAGCGAGCTTATCGACCTTAACAGTGACTCATTTCTTAACACTTACTCAAACTTCGGAATTCTCGACCTTCCTCTGCGTTTGCGGATTGTCAAAGAAGACTATTGTGCCGGCTTTGTCTGTCCATCCGCCCACAGATCTTTAAAACTATCGAGGCTAGAGGGCTGCAAGTTGGTATCCTGACCTGCCACCCTCCAATCATCGAACATATCAAATTGCAGCCCTGTAGGTTTTTTTTTTTTTTTTTTTTTTTTTTTTTTTTTTTTTACTATGACCCGAATTAAAAGAATGACCGCCACAACAACAACAAGAGCAACAACACCGTTGTGTATGTTGTTATAGAACTGGCATTGTACACCAGCAATGAACTGGGCAGGTCTGATGTGGCTCTTAGGGCTATCGACTCGGCTATATTACTTTAGCCATCGTCTTTTTTATCGCTCCCCCTTCGCTTATCTTCGGCGTTATCACACTCCTTCCCCTTCCTCCCCTGTTTCCTTATGTCGTCATTATCATATACTAAATGGACCTAGACGTGTTCATTTTCTTCTCTGATGATTGGCCGATACGTTTTCCATGCGAATGTCATCGCTTTTTTTTGTAAACAGTACATTGATTATGCTTTATTTATTTATTTATTTATTTTCGTAATCGGGTTGCTTATAAACAGTCGTATTTGATATGTTACAAATAATGGGAGGTTTTGATATACAACGAAAACATAACGGGTTGAAATCACAGGTTATCGTTGTTTTCTTTTTATTTATTTGTTTATTTATTATTATTATTATTATTATTATTATTATTATTATTATTATTATTATTATTATTATTATTATTATTATTATTTTTCGTTCGCAAAGTTCTGTTTGATAAACTCCTTGACATTACAGTTTTGTCGTTGGATATATTTCATTGGTGAGTAAATCAAATAGGATTTGGTAGTTTCGTTACATTGTGAATCAAGTACTTGAGATTTTCTTCTTCTAAATCTCCTTGTATTGAGTGCATGATATTCTCTCTCTCTCTCTCTCTCCTCTCTCTCTCTCTCTCTCTCTCCACCGTTTGAAGTGAATGGGAATATGCATCAGTTTACGTCATTCACCTTAGACCTAAAGATTAGCCGTCCATCCATTTACCAAGGGAGCGAAGAGCCCCATCCCGTCACTTTAATACTCGTGGGAGACACGAGAAGTAGGCCTAGTTCGATACGTCCTTCAAACGAAATTACGTATTTATTTACTTATGTCAAAATTACAGGTTCCTTTGCCAGGAAGGAACATTTTCAAGTTTTTTTTTTATGTAATGGAAGATCTATTAATTTGAAATTATGTTTTGGCAGAATTCGAAGGAAATCTGGTTATAAGGAGAGAGAGAGAGAGAGAGAGAGAGAGAGAGAGAGAGAGAGAGAGAGAGAGAGAGAGAGAGAGAGAGAGAGAGAGAGAGAGAGAGAGAGAGAGAGAGAGAGACTCCTATAGATAGTCACTTGCGCGCGCTCCCAACACCTGGGGAGCTAAATCTATTGATTTTCAGCTTGATTAAAAGTGATTAGAGTCGGGACTAATTTGTGGTCCCGCCAATGGACAATAGCCTGTACGTCCTGTGCTGTCTGCTCGACTCTGGGAACCACTGTATGTGAGGCCCCTGTGCGTGTGTGTGTGTATTTGTTTGTGTTTGTGTTTGTTTCTATGTGTGTGGTTGCCCATCCTGATGGATTCTTGGGTGTGTGTATTTGTATGTGTGTGTGTGGTTGCCCATCCTGATGGATTGGTTGTTAAAAACAACCTCACAATGGGCTCTCTCTCTCTCTCTCTCTCTCTCTCTCTCTCTCTTCTCTCTCTCTCTCTCTTTTCCCCTTGTGGTCATTTGCCAGTTGGTCGCTTGTTTTATTTAATTAGCTAATGGGTATGGGTGAATGGGGTTCGTTTATGATCATATTTTGATGGAGTTTCTCTTTGATTTTAATTAAAAGTGGCCGTTGTTCCAATTAAGGTTTTTTGCGCTGTACTTAAGTATTTGATCGTTGGAACTTTTATTGGACTCAATTTCGTACTTATTTTTTATTTATTTATTTTTTTATACTTCAGTTTCTTCTCTTTGTTTACCAATAGATACCGATTAAAAAATATATCGTGTCTTGAAGGCATCATAAGGGTTGTCTGTCAACTGCATAACCATAAGCGGGGCATGAACGCTTCGGTGCAGGTATCCATCATTGATTAGATCCCGGGCCAACCCACAAAAATGCTGTTTCTATTAACCGAATTTAGGTCTGCTTCTACATACGATATGCATTCGAGTGTCAGTTACTGTTTAGCCGTCGATATAATCTGCTTAGCTTAAAAGGGCTATATGCAATTTAGATTGCGATGAACGACATTGGCGTGTAACGTTTGTTTACTCCGTTTTTTCATGCGATGGCTGCGAATTTTTGGGATTTGAGACTCTCTCTCTCTCTCTCTCTCTCTCTCTCTCTCTCTCTCTCTCTCTAAAAAAAAAAACCTCTCTCTCCTCCTCTCTCTCTCTGGTATGTGTATGTGTTTGATTAACAACTGAGGTGTTACATATATAAATTCAACTTTGATTCATAATTATCAATCTCATTCACCTGAACTTGCTTTGGACCGCCCTTGTTTATTTGTCAGGTCAGCGTTCTGTTGGTGATTCCGATGTCCTTTTATCATGAAATCAAAAAGGTTTCTTCTCATTAATTCGGCCAGGTGATATCTCACTGGCGCTTGTGTTAAACCTTGAGGTCTCTTTTTATCCCAACTTGTGGCCTACGTTAACTAGCGCTTTTCCTGTCCCCCTAAAACCCCAAGGCTGTTTTGGGTGTACTGGATTTCTATAAACATTTTACGTATGTGGAGTGATAGTTCTATTTTGACATTGTTTTGTTTGTATTGGCATTATTTGTTCTGTGTGATCACACAATCTGCAAGGCGTTTTTCATTCATACAGAAATTCTATAGAAATTCTATGACTTGTGTAAACAGTCATGTTGTTATGTTCAAGTTTCTATCACAATTTTTCAATTTTTCCTCTGTTATTAAGCGTTATAGATTTTTTTTTTATGATGTTTAGGTTTCGATCACAAAGTTTTTCAGTATTTCCTCTCTTTTTAAGCGTTATAGATTTTTTTTTATTGGCCCCCGAAATTTCTCTGACGATATTGTTATTTTTTTTTTAATTTGTTTGATTTTTTATGTGTACCGAGTTTCCTAAGCGCCTACTCCCGTGAGTTATACATTATATGATTAGTTTGCTGTTTCATCATGCCTTGTTCATTTGTTTGTTTGTTTTTGACGTGTTATTATAGTCATTGTTTACAACCACAACTATTAATAGTAGCGCGAATGAAATATTAGTAACTGTGCTATTCTTATTTCTGGTCAACTTAATAATCCGTAAAAAGGAATGTTTCTTCCCATTCCTTACCTGCCTGCTAGCCATATGTCACACATGAACGCATGAAAAGAGGGTAAAAATGGCATCCATTTTCGTGTCAGGAACGATGTGCTTATATTAAAACTAGACCCCTATGTACACGCTCTCTCTCTCTCTCTCTCTCTCTCTCTCTCTCTCTCTCTCTCCTCTCGATCTGAATATATCATGGCAACAAAACCAATTATCTAATGAGAGTTTTCGGTCGTCGCCCCCCGCCGAAAAAGGGGGTCACAGTCCATCGTCTCCCGACCTTGCATGCGGATGTGGTCTTGACTCCGGAATTAGACACACACACACACACACACACACACACACACACACACACCAGCTAAAGGAAGGTTTTCGGCACCTATGAATTACCTGTACAGTATTGCATGAGTTGATGAGGACACGTTAATTACCGTTCTTACCTTTGAGGAAAGGGGTGAAATTAGTGGGCGTCAGGGGGAGGTTAACGTACGCACGTATTTGTATTTTTATACTCCCCTATCTTCCCTTTTGGGATTACGAAGTGTTCTTTGCTCTGTCTGGCTATAACACACACACACACACACACACATAGACATATATGTATATATATATATATATATATTATAATATATATATATATATATATGTGTGTGTGTGTGTGTGTGTGTGTGTGTGTGTGTGTGTGTTCCACATAGGAAAATGAAAAGTTTTTCAGAAAATGCCCAACAGTTTCGTCCTCCAATGAACCACTTCTTGGAGCGTTTATTAATAAATGCTCCAAGAAGCGGTCCATTGGAGGACGAAACTGTTGGCCATTTTCTAAGAAAAACTCTTCATTTTCGTATGCGGAATACAATTGAATTAACATATATATCGGAGAATAAGATGCACGCACGAAAAGCTAAATATAAATCGGAAAAATGAAAAGATAGCCCTATCTTGGGTATCAAAAAAGCAATCCTTGCAGTCTGAGTTTTTATCAGGCCTTTCTTTACACAGTGAGAAAGAAGAGAAGAAGAAAAAAGAAAAAAAAAAGAGTGAGAAACTCAAGTCTTGAGGATCAGTTGCAGAGTCCAATCCTGGGGTCGATAAAGCCCATCTTGTAAGTTTTTGTCTATTAAACTATGGTGAAACTACCTTAGTTTAATTGCTTCCCTTGCATTGAACTCCGGAAATCAAACTTCTTTGGAACTTTTCGCTGAACCTCCAGGTAATGGTTGAGCGATTCTCTCTTATTTTTTTCTTGTTCTCTTTCTTCTTTTTCTGTTTTTCTCCTCCTCCTCCTCCTCCTCCTCCATTTTAAGAGTGTTAGGATGTGGCTAGAATCCTCTCGACGTTGGTATTCTGAAGAGGTGCTCTCGGCGTCATCACTTCGGAGGGACTTAACGAAGTGGATGGCTTTAACCTCCACTAATGGATCCCATCAGTGATTTTCAAAGCCATTTTGCAGTTATGCACTATTGAGTTCGCCGTGGGATAGGAGGTTCATTGCGTTGCTTAAGGAATTAACCCGGATTTTTCCCAAAAGAACAAAAGGACCGTTGGGAGAGCGCGATGATTCCAATTCGAGTGAGCATTAATATACTCTCGCACATGCCATTTACGCATTATGAACTTTTTACTCCTTTTTTGTTAGGGGGGGGGGGGGGGGGGCGTGGATTCGGATTACGACGGTTTTAACCTAGTTATATATTTCATTCCGGTCGACTTCAGGTTTATTTGTCTGTCGTTCTCGTCACGTGCTCGTAGAGGAATCGTCTCTCTTGGCGTTTTAATAGTCTTGATATATTTTGACATATCTCCATGTTCGTAACTACGGAATATTAATACGAACACGTTTCCTGTTTAATGGAGAGCGTTTATTTTTGTGTGTTTTTTTTGCGGAAGCCGACGGGACAGCAGCTCGTCCCTGAAGATGAAAAAAAGGAGAAAGACGAAGAAATGGCCTTTACTCGCAGATTTTTTCATACAAGAATTGTAGGGTCAAGGAAAACAGAAGTAGGGAGCGACGTCCTTAGCGCAGC
>NC_061096.1:23391029-23433529 GCF_015104395.2 Macrobrachium nipponense
GCCATACCATATCTCACTATTTTCCCCCGTAGTTCCGATCTATCTTCTTATATTGCCTTCAATAATTGTTACCTTCTTTTTGTCGTAACGCCCGTATTTCGAGCTCTCTCTCTCTCTCTCTCTCTCTCTCTTCAGTACTCTATGCGGATCTCTTCTGCACTAAATCTGAGCTATCTCATTCTGTCTCCTTCACTCATTCCTCATTGATGTACATGGTTTATTGCGGTCTTTGTTTGATGTGTTTGAGTGGCTTCCAATTATTTACAAGTCACCCTGCGTACGTAGGGGACTCATTTGATTTCGCTTCAAATTTATGATAAATATGTAGTATAAATTCAACTTCCTTAATATTTAGTGAAGGATAGATCGTATTTGACTATATTGCAGATCTAAAGCCGCATTTCAGTTGTTAATTTAAACTGTGTTATGTAGGCGTTTTAGCCATCCGATGCCGTGGATTTTTACCCACGAAGGAATTTCTCGCAGTGTTTACATATATACATATATATACATATATATATATTATATATATATATATATATATATATATATATATGTGTGTGTGTGTGTGTATGTGTGGTGTATATATATTATATATATATATATATATATATATATATATATATATATATATATATATATATATATATAATGTGTGTGTGGTTTTATAATACTATTATAATTATCACCACTAGTATAAAAGTAAAGATTCTCTCTCTCTCTCTCTCTCTCTCTCTCTCTCTTCTCTCTCTCTCTCTCTCTCTCTCTATATATATATATATATATATATATATATATATATATATATTATGTATATATATATATATATATATATATATATATATATATTAAAGTTCGTCACGAATAACGTAAAGATTAAGTGAATGAAACTCGTTACCGTTGCGTTAGATGTATATTTTGGACCGGTGTTAAAAAATAGCGCTGGATTTTTTACAGAAAACTTCGAGCAGCAACAGAAAAAGGCGAAAACCCCTTGGTGTTTAATACCAGAGAGGCTGATATCTGAGTTTTGCATCCCTAAAAGGCTCTGGAATCGGACCCAGTTAAGATTCAGTGATTCGAAAATCGAAGCAACTTGGTTTGGCAGCTACCATTAAGATAGCGTTTCTCCATCCCCCCTATCTCTCTCATTGACGTGCAAATAACCTGAGAGAGAGATAAAAAAAAAAAGACTGACAAAATAAGCGAGTTTCGTTGTAGACGAATAGTACCAACAACACTGAAGAAGCATAGTTAAAGTTTATTTTTATCCATAATTCTTCCATGCATGTATTTCGTCTTCAGCATTAAGATGAATGAATAATTCGGGTGAATATAACAAGACATATTTAAATTGGACTCCTGCACCGTTTCGGTTGAGAATCCTACGGTATTAGTTGATTGTATATATGAAGAGAACACTTAAGATGAAGATGCATTAGTAATTAATCTAATTTCTCAGTATTCTAAAATTAATAGAATAAATTGTAGAGATTATCTCTGTAACGAAGCTGGTCTATCATATCAAAAACAGGCTTGGATCACTTACATTATTGTGTATATGAGGGGTAGGGGATGCCAGATATCGCTAAGAATTAAAGGTAAGAAGGAAAATTTTAGTGCCGTTGGGGGTCTTCAATGAAATATTCTCATGTCAACAAAATATTGTGCAGGAGCAAAATATCGTTATTTTGTCAATATTTACCTTTTTTTTTTTATGGTGGGGGTGGGGGGGTTGTATCATGTTCAAGTTTGTATTTCTGATGTAATGAAAATTTAGAACAATAAGAAATTCATTGTTCAACATTGTAAGTGGCTTCTGAAGTACTGTTGCTCATACTGCGAATCACGCTCATTATTCATAATGGATATATATAAAGGAAAGAATAAATATATATATAATATTATATATATATATAATATATAGAAAAAAAAAAATATATATCATATATATATATACATATACATGTATATATGTATATATAAAATAAATAATGTTAGCGTGTCAACCCTTACGTGGACAAAATATAAGAAAAATCACACTTAACCAGACCTATTTTTACTCATAGATAAATCTTATTTTGTGGAATATATACATTTCTCACTTTTATGTTATCTCAGTTGAAAAGATATTACAAATCAAACGGCATTAATCTAGAGCCGCGAGACAAATAGTTTTGATATTACAGGTAATGAGTGGGTCATTGTGGCTGATGACAAACAACAAACAACTCTTGCCTTCATTTCACCTGTCATGATGTTGTGTGAACTTTAAGAACGGCATTTAGACTTTCCTTTAACCTGATATATATATATATATATATATATATATATATATATATATATATATTATATATATATATATATAATATTATACACACACATACACACACAGACAAAATTCATCTGTCATCTATACGATCTTTCTTTGTAAACTTATTTTTTTACATTTCTTCATTCTGCTAAGTAAAGTGTGCAGATATTTAATGCTTGCCAGAGCAGACTTATTTTTGTCTATGAAAAGAGAGAACCAGGTCTACGAGAAGTTTAGAAAAGATTTTAGAAGAAAGTGCAGTTTCAAGATCCTCTCACACACAATTTAGAGCAGCTCTCTTTTTCATAGAGTTTTTACCAAAGCATCATAATTCCTAAACCCACAGCAGTCAAGCCTTAAACCTTTGCCTTGCATAAATTTTACAAGCGAATGAAAAATCACCAAACGACCACACTTCAGTGGAAGAACCCGAGAGGGGCAACAGTTTCCCCTCTTGCACCAAAGGTCTTTGAAAACAATGCTACAATAAACACCGCCCAACAGCTCGGTGGTTACCAAAATAAACAAGAGAACTTAGTATCCCATTCCAGGCTGAACGGTGAGCCCAGGCAGAAAATAAGATATTCGTCGGAACTGCCGGATAATGCTTTGTTTTCTCTCTCTCTCTCTCTCTCTCTCTCTCTCTCTCTCTCTCTCTCTCTCTCACAGACAAACAAACAAAACTCCTCTGCCACTGTTTTAAGTTTTTTAGTCATTTCTGACAGAGTAGGAGGATAAAGCTCTACTATATAAGAAGATGAGATTTTATATTCATTGGTCACAACAGAATTGTCATATTTGTATAGGCTTTTGCAATATACATAGCAAGTGTACATACATACACATATACATATGTACATAGAAGCAAAAATGAATGACCTTGGACTTAGTATATGCGTGAAACAAGTCAGGCTGTTGCGAATGATAGTAAGCAGGTTTGCAAATGGCATCTCGACGCTTTGTATATAAAGTATCGTCAGATGATTTATATATTGGATCCATTGTTATTATAAATTAGGCTCCCAGCCCCCATCATCGCCCCCTTCGGTTTCCCTTTTTCGGAAGGGCCAGGAAACAGATGTTGATATATTTTATTATTATTATTATTATTATTATTATTATTATTGTTATTATTATTATTATTATTATTATTATTATTATTATTATTATTATTATTATTACTATTACTATTTTATTTTATTATTTTTTTAGTTTATCACAGTCCTCCAATTCGATTGGGCGGTATTTATAGTGTGGGGGTTCACGGTTGCATCCTGCCTCCTTGGGAGTCCATCACTTTTCTTACTGTGTGCACCGTTTCTAGGATCACACTCTTCTGCATGAGTCCTGGAGCTACTTCAGCCTCTAGTTTTACCAGATTCCTTTTCAGAGATCTTGGGATCGTGCCTAGTGTTCCTATGATTATGGGTACAATTTCCACTGGCATATCCCATATCCTTCTTATTTCTATTTTCAGTCTTGATATTTATCCTTTTTTTTTCCCTTTCTTTCTCTTCAACTCTGGTGTCCCATGGTATTGCGACATCAATGAGTGATACTTTCTTCTTGATTTTGTCAATCAACGTCACGTCTGGTCTATTTGCACGTATCACCCTATCTGTTCTGATACCATATTCCCAGAGGATTTTTGCCTGATCGTTTTCTATCACGCCTTCAGGTTGGTGCTCGTACCACATATTGCTGTAAGGTAGTTGGTGTTTCATTTTATTATTATTATTATTATTATTATTATTATTATTATTATTATTATTATTATTATTATTATTATTATTATTGTTATTATTATTATATTATTATTATTATTATTATTATTATTATTATTATTATTATTATTATTATTATTATTATTATTATTAAGTAAATGACTAAACACTCTTGTTCCACATCTGTGGAATGATTAGCCTCGCCAGACATATTTGCCTTTATCTTCTTGGGGAAAAAATGGGGGGGGGGGCGGGGGGGGGGCGCCCTGCTGCAACTAGTATTAATATATATATTATATAATATATTAATATATTTATATCTATTAATATATATATATGAAAGGGGTTATAATTAATAATATATTTAATATGCCAATGTGATGTGCTGTGACTTTGCGTAGAACAGTCCGAAGCAATGACCTGAGAAAGCTGATAAGTTATTTCTGAGATGGCGTGATATGAAAATGCATAGTTGAGCGGGTCAACGTTCGTTCTGTAGCTATGTGTGAGATCATGAGATCTCGTTCAAGTGTCTTTGAAAAACTGGCTGCGACCAGTTACATGGGGCGTTGACGAAGTGTGCATTCATATCTGGTGTGCGCCTCTTCCATTGATAATGGCATCTTTAGCCAAGTCAGAGAGGTCTGTGCGAGAAAGGCAGAATGCTGGGAATAGCTCTGCGAAAGTTTTTGATTATCTGTGTGTGATTTCTGGGCTGGAGATGGTAAGTGTTATATAACTTTAGCCAAATGGATGGCTTGTTAATACCTTGTAAAAATGTTTAATCTTTGACTTTGTCTTTACAAGTGCGTATACTTAATTGTGTGTTCTCCTGTCTTTGTAACAGACGATTCTAGCAAGGGAACTAAGTGTTCTGGCAAGGGGACTGAGAGTCCTAGGGAGACAGAGTCCCGTATGGAAGAGAGATAATTGGTGTGACTAATTACTGATTTAGACATTTTAAATATTGGGGTTTAGCTAAGCTAGTTAGTCTGTGAGACTTGAGTTATTATCTTTCCATTGTTAAATAAATGTTATATTTTTCCATATCTCTGACTCTCATTTGATGACCTGTTAGAATGGAGAGAGAGAGAGGTAAAGAGAGAGAGAGAGGTTACGAGTCGAGAGAGAGAGAGAGAGAGAGAGAGAGAGAGAGAGAGAGAGAGAGTGTGTGTGTATCAGCTTGCCTACCGCTTTGGTTTCACGCATACCAAATAAATACGAGATTCTTATCTCGTAACAGTGGTGGCAGCGTATGTGGACCGTTGTTATGCCTTTTGTTAGATTAATAACAGCTTAAAAAATGCGGTTTCCGGAGAGACTGATTGTTAAAGGGGTTAGGATGTCGTTAATAAGCGTCAGACAATAAGAATTAGCGGTGGTTTTCGAACGACATAGCCTTTTGTGGGATTGTGGAAAATTGTTAAATTGTTAGATTTCAGTTGCTAAGTGAGAGATAATGAGAAAATATCCGCCCGTTAGCTGTGGCAATGATGGGAGAGAAATTGAACTGGACTCAGCATTTTGCCCAGGGCGATCTGCCTCGAAGGAGTGATCACACTCAATGTGGCTTGTGCGTGTGATATTGAGTGCATCCCGAGATGCCCGTGAGTGTGTGTTATTAGCGTGTCTTGCGCAAATTCCGAGTTTTTTTTTTCTCGCAACATATATATATGTCGGGAATTCGCCACCGGGACGCTGCTATGAACCGTTCACGGTGAGCCACTGAAGCCACACTGTCGGCTGTAACCTTTACCCGGTTTAGGTCAATGGGAAGTTGTCGAAAAGTACTGTTTTGTACTTTCTTGGATGGCCGGATTAATATGTAGCAAGGTATTATTCTATATACCTTGATATGTAGGTAATGGGGCAAGGTTTGTCCTTACAGGAATGTTACTTTCTATGTTAAGGCCTCTCTCTCTCTCTCTCTCTCTCTCTTCTCTCATATCAGTCCATATCTTTACCCCACTCTCATATATATGCTCAAGAGAGTAAGTTCAACTTTCCTCCTGATATTCCCATAAGTTGGTTTTTTCCCCTCCTCTCACTTTTGCTTTTTTTGTACGAATCCTCAATAGTCATCTTTCACCAAGACGTGGAACCTTTCGTTCTTATTGTACTTCCCTTTAATTCCTCCCCCCGTAATGACTTTGCTTTCCCTCCGTCACTCCTCTCTCCTCTCCTTTATCGCTTTTCCTCCTCCTTTTCCTCCTCCTCCTCCTCTGCGCATTTCACCCGAGCTTTTCCATCTCTTCCTTCTAACACAACGTGATAAAAATGTGACTTGTTTTTGCTTATTGTCATTAGGTTTTTTTTATTGAATTTGTGCTACATATTCTGTGATTGAATGATATTTTATTTTTCAAAATTATCGTGAACACTTCAAAGCCACTTCAAAGTCCCCCCCCCCCCTCCCCCCCCCTATTCATAACTGTGGATGTTAACTGCGTCTCTGTCTCTAACTCTCTCTCTCTCTTTTTATCCTTTAGGTGAGTGAGAATGTGGTTCCTTCTTGCGGCATCGACCCACGAAATAACTACGCTTAATGAGGAGGTAGGGTGAGTTTCATGGCTTTTGAAAGTCTTTCATTATTTCTTTATTAAGAAGATTTTGTGAGTTGTATTTTTATATACATTTATATGCGTATATTTGTATATATTAAAATACATTATTTATATCTCTATGTATATAGTTGTATATTTTAAAAAATTAAAAAAAATTTTTTATAGTAGTATATCTATACTCTCTTATATAATCTATCAGTTATTTATATCTCTATGTATATAGTGTATATATATATATATATATATATATATATATATATATATATATATATATATATAGTTTTTTTGTGATATGCAGTTTAGTTTAGATGGAGTTCATAAAGGACAAAGTAGGGTGTGGTGCGATGCATCCATATCTTTGTATTAAAAGTCACATCATCTCAGGTTAATTGATAGATATTGATAGTTTGACTGCAGCCTGTTGTGTGACCGTAAGGTAATTCTGGTATCAATAAGTTTTTTGGGAAGTCGGTCCATGTTATTGTTATAATATATTTTTCTCGCACGTTCATGTAAATGTAACTTCTTTCCTGAAACTTAACGAACCAGATGCTTATCTGGTTACAGTACAGGGTTACAGCGACGGAAGCGGAGGAGATTACAGTCATGTATCCCGTCCTTCAGAAGAGAATTGCTAATCCAATGTAATGAGTTCGAGACTGCGTGTCTGATCCGCGAAAGGTCATTGTCGCTGGGGAGGGCTCTCTCTCTCTGGCTGGCTGGGTCTGTGCCTTGGCCATGCATGCATGTTCCCACATACAAAGCGCTTCCATTTTGCTGTTAACATTCACGCTTCGCCTGGATAGCATAGTCTAACAGTTACTTGGGCTTAGGGGGAGAACTGAGAATTTCAGATAATTTAATCGAGCCGCAGACCATCACGGTACGGAGAGAGAGAGAGAGAGAGAGAGAGAGAGAGATTTTGATGACTGCCGAAATTGTTTTATCAGGGCATTCTCGCCCCTCCCACAGGCCATTCGGATCGGCGCTTTTTGTTTTTAGCATTCCCCCAGAATCCGATTTTATGGAAACCTTTCGCTCCTGATGCCGGTAAGGACCCATCGCCCCCTCGTTAAATGTACATCCAGTGGGGCTAAATTAGTTTCGCAATGAGACAACCTCCGTCGTCTCTCCGTCGTAAAAGAAAATCTCCACAAAAGTCTTAGGAGACGCGGAGGCCATCGGCGAAATGAACTTACGACTCCCTTAACCACCAATCAGAGGGGTAACGCGAGGGGTGGCCTATGGCGTGCCTCCCACCCACCCACCCACACTCAATACGACCTCTGTCTGTACATTACCCCCCTACCCCCTCCCTCCGTGCCCCTGCCCTCCACCCCATCTCGTCCTATTCGCCACTCCATGAATCTTGATAAAAGCAGGAAGTAACGGAGCTTTAAATGAATCTTTATATCTCCTTTTGCCCAGCCCGTATAATTCCTTTTTCTGTTATCACACGATTTGGAGGTGTAAATAGCGGTTTTCTGGGATCGTCGTAGCCTAGATGGCCAGACTTGTTCATTCCCAGTCTAATATACAGTTGTTGCAAAGAGGATTCTGTGTTCCCTGGGCGCTGGCAGTAACTTGTAATATACTTAGAGTCTAAAGGCGATGTTTTACACTCGTACCATCTGTGCTTACAAGTGAACCGGCGGGTTTTCTCTCTCTCTCTCTCTCTCTCTCTCTCTCTCTCTCTCTCTCCTCTCTCTCTCTCTATATATATATATATATATATATATATATA
Source organism: Macrobrachium nipponense (assembly GCF_015104395.2). Lineage (NCBI taxonomy): Eukaryota > Metazoa > Arthropoda > Malacostraca > Decapoda > Palaemonidae > Macrobrachium > Macrobrachium nipponense. The sequence goes on from NC_061096.1 coordinate 23,399,376, forward strand.
TATATATATATATATATATATATATATATATATATATATATATATATATATATATATATATATTTACTTTTTTCTAACCTTTTATATCAAGCAAAATGGCAAACGGTGTTTCTAAGGGTAGAAAACAGAACACGAATGATTTATGTGCAGTTTGCAGTCTAGAAGACGACGTTTATACAAAATGAACGGGCCGCAAAATGGAAGTTTGTCTTTAATTTGTATAACGTCCAATTTTCCGGCAAGATTTGCGATTTATTTAATCTTCAAAATCATTATTTCATAGCTCGTACTTTTCATTATTATTATAATTTTTTATAGGAGAAAAAAGAAGAGAACTTGGCCTAATATCAAACCCTATATTTGCTCCGAAGGGCAGGGCTTAGATGGCAACCAAAATGACTGAGGTTTTGTTGTTTTCCTTTGTCCCTGACCGTCACTTTCACTTTTGTTATGGTGTTTTATCAAGTGTTTCTTTCACACGCTCTTGTACCAAGGCAGAGAATGACGCAAAAGTTGCAACGAAAAGTACTCGTACTTCTTGCCAGCTATTTTCAGCAACAAAACCATTTATAGGAAAGTGTGCGCTCCCGATATTCCTTCTCTCTCATGCATAAATATCCCAGTTGTAGTGACTATGTTTTTCAATGGGTTTTTGCAGTCATTTCGTTTTGCATGCAGCTCCTCTCTGTCCTTCCCCTTCTCGCGAAAGAAAAGTCGAAAAGAAGAAGAGGGAAAAAAGCGGAACTGTGTAAAAACCGACGGCGGCCATTTTACGTCCTTTGTATTTTCTTTTTAGAACGGTTTTATTCTCGGAGAACTGTGGGCCGGAGAACAGATACATGGAATTAACATTTAGATTATAGCGAACGGAGGAAAAGCAATCCATTGGAATAGAAACCTGTTGCCGTGTTTAGGTTTTTGGCAGCTGGATCTGGTGATCTGTTTAGGTAATGTTTACATTCACGTCAAATAGTTATGCAGATGAGTAGTTTTGCTTTTAGATAGTCCTTTCCGGGATCAGGATTTGAGGCTCATTATAGAAAAAGCAAGCTCTGGAAATGCGAGGCTAGATTTTATCCAAAAGGGAGTTTAGTCTGCTATTTAAGTTGCTGAAATTATGCACAATATATTTTCCTTGTATTTTCATGTTACCCTCTGGGGGTGCCTCTTTCCTGCACCTCTAGCTTTACAAGAATATAAATACTTTGTGGAAGTTGTGATAAGCCCTGTGTGCCGTTCACTTCCACGCTGTGGAACTCTCTTCTTTACTTTGTACATCCTGAATGATTTGACTGGGCTGTCTGAAGAGGTAAGTATATTGGAGATAAGAATCCCTTCGGCGTACATTTCTCCAGTAATGATTAAGTTAGATTTATGGCTTTTAGGCAGAGGGTGGGAGATCAGGTTTTCGTTTTGAATGTCAATATGATGTTTATTAGGCACGGACGATAATCTTGCGGCAGCATAAAATCAATTTGCTCATGATGACTCAAGACTGGAAAACTTGGCCTTGTAGTAGATTTCATTTGTAGTTTACAGATTTCAAACATTGCTTTGTAACAACTGCCATAACAGTCACTTGTTCTTAGGTGGTTTTTTTTCTCGAAACGTTAGAATAGGTTATGGTTGTGGAGATGCCGTAACGGTTATTCTGTGTTTTTTTTTTATGGTTATTGCCTGTCATTTTTCAATATATTTTATTTAATTCGAAGTGCACATCAATATTAAATTCAGTTAGTTTGTGCACAGTACTACTTTCTCTAGTTCAGGCCTTGTTTCTATGTTTTTTCACATAAAAACCTTTTGTGTTTTTGTTTTGTTTGTTATGTTTTGATGATTTAGCATATGCTGTACATATTATAAAAACATTTTTGATTTGAGTTGTTAGTTTCATATTTTGTCTCAGGTGTCTCTGCTATGTTGTCATTGCTCGAAGTTTAACATAGATGGTGTTAATTCTGTCTGTTTGATTTCTTGACTTATAATGCAGCTTTTGCCGAGAATAGGTTTTTATTTTTCACTTCCACTCGTTAAATCTTTTTTTCCATTTCACTTCCATGACTGAATTTCCAAGGAAAAAAACGCCTGGTATAAACTGATATCAAGGGGGCCTAAGGAACTTTTTTTCCCTACTGACAATTCCTATAAGGGGACGAATTAGTAAGTTACGGAAGCGTCATACAACCTCCTTTTAAATTTCGTAGTTAATATCATTTGTTATTAAGGTATGTGTATGTTTGTTTGAAATTTGTTATAAAAAAATTGTTCTCTTCTTTATTTTCTGTGTATTAATATAGCCGCTCTGTGCCTTTAGATGCGGTCTGTATGTCAGGACAGACATTGTTAGACTTTCAAAGGGAAGTAATGATAGATATTTGACTGAAAGTAAGAAAACGAAATCGATTCAAAGGTTGTCAGTCTTTCTTTAAATGTGACTTGCTGTCGAAGCCTTCAGTTGCTCACCTATATTGGTTGAAAGATGTAACGAAAGACTTTCATCTCATCAGTTGTTCACCCGATGCAATTAAAATTCCTCTGTGAAAAGACTTCTTTTAATTGTTTACCAATTATGGCTAAACACTTAATATAAAAGGTTTCGCAGTATCCGAACTAGCAATATAAAAGGTTTCGCAGTATCCGAACTAGCACTGCGGATATTGACCGCTTTACAATTGCTGTGGCTTTGAGGTTCGCCCATATATTTTTGCTTTTGCGAGGTTTCTTTCAATGTGGTCTGCAGTGGGCCAATAAATAGCGGCGATAACAGCTCTTGGGAGGATTTCTCCTACTGATAAAACTAGTGTCTCTCGTTCTGACACCATTCCGTAGCAGCTGTATTTAGGTCTCCAATCCTCGGATTGCAGGATTACTGCTGGCGGTGCTCTCAGTGTTCGGGGCGGCATTTGTTGCGCTCCTTTTAGTTCTTTCAGCCCCTGGGCCTTCTTTTAGGCCACTTTTATTTTATGCCCAGCGATTTTTTTTATTTTTATTTATTTTTTTTATTTTTTATTTTTAGGACTAATCTGTAAAACGGGATTCCTTGTTTTAAGAATTTAAATAATTAAGGGTTACATTTATCGAAGTTATTAATTTCATGGTGAGTTTTCCATTAAAGAAACAACACTTGATCGTTTTTTCAGTTAATATATATTATATATATATATTATATATATATATATATATATATAATATTATATAGATTAGCTAAAAACAGTCATGTGTTTGTTCACTGGAAAACTTTACATGAAATTAATGTAATATATATATATATATATATATATATATATATATATATATATATATATATATATATATAATAATAATAGGAACTTGACAAAAACAAGGATAACGCGATAGCAACAGCAATGAGAACAGTGCAACTAGAGTCAGAAAAACAATATTACAAATAATCAAAGAAAAAAAATTCCTGATAAATATTTTCATTGAGTATTTTGGAAAACATAAATATCTTGTGAATATGTTTGAACCTTTCCGATTTTTAATTCAGTTTACCTTAAAGCCCACTAAATTCAATCTACAAACCAAATGACTAGTTCTAAGGCAATAAAGGAAAGGCCTGCTTTCAAGTTTTCAATTAGTGACAACTCGAAATTCCACTTGTTCGTGTACACTATAGTACACACATACCCACACACACACACACACACACACACACACACACACACACATATATATATATATATATATATATTTATATATCTATCTATCTATCTATCTATCTATATATATAGTATAGATATTATATATAGATAGATAGATAGGTAGATTATAAAATATATATATATATATATATATGTGTGTGTGTGTGTGTGTGTGTGTGTGTGTGTGTGTGTGTGTGTGTGGGTATGTGTACTATAGTGTACACGAACAAGTGGAATTTCGAGTTGTCACTAATTGAAAACTTGAAAGCAGGCCTTTCCTTTATTGCCTTAGAACTAGTCATTTGGTTTGTAGATTGAATTTAGTGGCTTTAAGGTAAACTGAATTAAAAATCGGAAAGGTTCAAACATATTCACAAGATATTTATGTTTTCCAAAATACTCAATGAAAATATTTATCAGGAATTTTTTTTTCTTTGATTATTTGTAATGTTGTTTTTCTGACTCTAGTTGCAACTGTCATCATTGCTGTTGCTATCGCGTTATCCTTGTTTTTGTCAAGTTCCTATTATTAGTGTTGATATTGTTAGTGCTGATTTTAGAGCTGGCACTGTTATCATTGCTGCTGCTATCGCGTTATCCTTGTTTTTGTCAAGTTCCCATTATTAGTTTTGATATTGTTAGTGCTGATTATAGAGCTGGTACTGTTATCATTGCTGCTGCTATCGCGTTGTCCTTGTTTTTGTTGGCCTCGTAAGATATGACGCTGTCGCACTTGTAACAGTGTAATTTTGCTCTGGACGGCGCGAGACGTTGTCTAGCCTTGCAGTTGGGTCACTTCCATAAATCATGTGGCCAGTGATGACCGTATCGAGCAGCAGCTGCAATCGTAGCTTGCCATAAATCTAGTGGCAAAGGCAATTGCATCCTCAGTACCAGCAGGAATGGCTTTTATTCCTGATTTGTATGCTTCAAGTCCACCTCCCTCTTCAGGGAGACGGCGCTCTTCTCGTGTGTGTGTGTGTGTGTGTACGTACGAATTTTGTGTGTTTTATAAGAGAGCTTTTGCGTAGATCGACTCCGTCAGATAGGCAGTCCGAATAGCCTGGCATTCTCTCGTTTCATCATCATTTGATTAAGTGCTTAAGAAAGTTTTCCTCCTGACACCCCCCCCCCCTTCCCCCCTCCTCCCTTACTAGGAATGGTTTTCCTGCTCTCTCACTCATCTTAGCTTTCTATTAGACCAGGGCGGTTGTTGGTGCACATTTTGTTCATTTTATTTAAATTTTGAAAAAGAACTAGATTTGGATATTAGAAATCATGGTTCGTTTTTGTGTTTGCATAATCTTTTTGTCATTTTTGCACCCCAATATTTATGCACGTATATGTCGTGAAGATACCTAGGTATATTAAATTATATATTTGGAACATTGCCTTGTTGGCAGATGGAAGTTCATGGAATGAACGTGAATGGGTAGCCTTGTGGAAATATGGGAAGAGCCAAATGGAGGAGATAAGGTAAGTTCAACGCCAAGCACTTCTCGACGGATGAAACTGCTTGTCCTGGTCTCTGCTCTTGGGTCGACTGCTCATTGGACCAACCGTGGCCCTTGTGAATGCGGGCCCAGGGCATGAATTTGTTTATTAGCATACCCATATGAATACTTTATTGCGATGTACTACATGTGGGGATTCGAAATGACGTAATTAAAATTGTTGCATCTCTCAAATATTCTGAAGTACGTCACATGATACGTTTAATGTTATTAGATCCCAAAATAAATTATCATTTAAAGTAAAAATTCAGGATGAATTCTGCTGTTAGCGTTAGTTTTTCATAAAGTCGAAGCCTGCGTTTATTATGCATTGAAAATTGTGTGTTCTGTTTTCTCTATTAATGGTAAGTTTTCCTACATTATTAGTAATCAACGACAGATTATCGCATTTCGGAATATCATTTTGTCAAAGACTTCCCGTGTGTCTGATTCTTTGTGAGGGACCATAAAAAGGAGATTCAGTGCCAGTTCTGACACGTAGGCGGGGATGCTCGGAATTGCTCCTAGAGTCCCCGAGCTTTGTTTGCCCCTTTTTGGAAACGAATACCCTTGTACAACACGTGTCTACGACTTGTCAGAATTAGAGGTGTACTACTCACTCACTCACTCACGTATCTGCATGTTGTTGCAATTGCCGTGTGCATCCCTGGGCGCTTGTTGATTGTTGAGTCAAAGCTGCTGTTAGAAACTAGTATTGTTACATTGCTGATGCGCGTTTAATGGGTGGTGTTTCAGTAACGCTACTTCCTCTTGATTTTGGTATAAAGATAATAGTGAAAAAATTATATCTTCAGTTTCAGATCATCTTAAATATTTTAGTGTAAACTTTGATGAATGTGTGACGCTGTTAATTCGAGTGTATTTTATTCTCTGTCGTTGTACGGTGCAATTTTTCCAGTTACTGACATTGTTTAAAAAATAGCATCATTCTTGATTCTCAGAGCAAATACGTATTTCATTACGTTTTAGGCAATTTTAATGATGAATCATGACTGCTTTATATCATATTGTTTGCTGAGTTAATGACTTTTACGAAGTTCTAGAGACTTTTTTTTTTCAACGATAAACGTCATCCATTCATACGACTCTGTGTGTTGACCAAAATACAAATTCGCTGCTTCTTCTTCTTTGAATGTGCAGTGGAGTTCGACACCATATGGACCCGTTGTCCCCTTCTTGTTTGGCTTTTCTGTCGCTCTCGAAGAGAACTGACGGGTCTGTCCCGCTTTATGAATTCGACCGTTGGGTAGATGGACTGATTATTCAGTTCGGGTGATGTCGGTGGTGACAGCCAGATGGCTTTTCGAATGTCGGGCAGGTCGTTCGTATTGGATCAGAATGTCAGCTTTAAGGTCATTTGACTTGGAAACCTGTTTAGGCTGGGTTTTCCAGGAGGTCCGCAGCATATTCAAGCTGTTTCATCATGTTGATTATACGGTGTAATATGGTACTCAGATATCCGGAATGCAGTGGTCACTACATGACCGTAGATGGCAAACTTATGGTTAGAAGTTACGCTCTTGTAAGGAGCGCTGCCGTAGTTTCATATAATGTCATCTTCTTCTACAATTATATACCAGGAGAGGGAATATTTGTCTTCTAAATTATGCGTCTTGGTCGAAGTGCTTAGAAGTCTGTTTAATCCTTTTATTCTGTGGGGGCGTTCGTATGTTCATCTTTCTTGCGTCATTGTTGTGAGGAAATCGTCAATACGAGAGTCAGTCGTTTTCAGCGTTTCTGGTCGGGAGAATGCATTTTTGTTCCTGAGATGCTCCTTCATAGTTGTCATGTGTTTTTATATGTATATAATATATATATGTGTGTGTATGTAGTATTAACCTCTCTCCAAAAAACATCCACCCTTCACTGTACTGAACAGTCTCATTGTTTTCTCCACCAACCATAGTCTTCTTTTGTATTATGTAGTACAGTGTTTCTCGCCTTTGATCCTGCCAAATACTACCCGGCTTACCAAGCCTCCGACCCGCATCCGCATTGACCTGTCAGTAAACACGCAATCGTTGTAATTCAAGAATGTTTCGATATGAAATCGTTTTGGTCTCTTATTTTTATAAGGTAGCTCGAGTTACCTTTCAAAATCCATTACGAACCTCTGGTTGAGATTCTTCGCTTAGGAACTTTTTGACCGGGAAACTACAAATTCTTTTCTGTCTCTTTTCTAGTGGCTTCTTGAAATTATTATTTTTTTTTTCTAAGAGTAACATTATTTTTCTGTACTTTGGTTATAGTATTCGTTATGCTGCTTTCTCTACTTAGGAGCATTGTTAACGTTTTAGTTTAATAGAGTTTAATAATGTTTTGATGAGTTGTATAAGATAGAATGAAGCACTTTTTAGTCTTCTGCAAGTCCAGTGTTATTTTTTTCCTTGCCCGTTGTTTATGCGTGAATTTGAAACATTACTCTCTCTCTCTCTCTCTCTCTCTCTCTCTCTTCTCTCTCTCTCGTCACACACAGACGCGCGTGCGTGCATTCAGTATAATGAAATACTGTGAAAAATTTGACGCAATTAGGAGAGAGTAAAATACCGGTAAAAGATATCCCAACTGCGAAATCCAATTATGCATAGTTACGATAATTAGCGATTATCCCGCCCGGTCTCTGACCTAGATAGAGGAAATCAAAAGAGATTATTTTTCTAGACATTGGAATTGCAGCGCTGCGTGACCAACGCGAAAACAGAATGGTGTGTGCTACGTACATTCATCTCTCAGCCAGTGCTTAACACTTCTCTTTGCAAGTGTGTCCCATACCCCTAAGATATATCTGTATGATGTAGGGCACAATGTAGTAAATGAAAGCGGGATTTATTTTTTAATCCTAATTGTGGATTAAGGATGAAGGCTGGGCAAAACGTTAACGCCACTGATATTCGTGTGTATTGGTATTATATATATATATATATATATATATATATATATATATATATATATATATATATATATATATATATATATATATAAAATGTCTGGCGGTTGGGTTCATCTGACATTATTTCATTTACCTCTGCAAAAAAAAAAAAAGAAGAAAAATACAGTCGGACTATCTTTTGAATAGTTATGCGATAATGAATTTGTTTTGTTCTGTCGTATGCTTCATTTTCAAATTTAGTCCTGTGTTGATTGTTCGTCTGTAAATTTTGTGCTAGGATGTCGTTTTACAAAACCAGCTCTCTCTCTCTCTCTCTCTCTCTCTCTCTCTCTCTCTCTCTCCTCCTCTCCATATTTTGCGATTGAAGTTGGAAAACATTCTTATCAGCTTTCGTTTTAAAAGTATTTCGGGGACCGATAAGGAGCAACAGTCAACCTTGCGTGTTGGATTTACCAACATCGTTGAAAGGACCGTCAGACTCTTTCTGACTCCAGGTAAACTTACTCTTGCCCTTCAAAGATAAGGATATAAAGCGTTTCTCTTTGTATACTGAATTTGAGTAATTGAGTATACAATTTATTTAGAAATATTTACAGTTTTTCTGTAACGTTGTATTGCCGTTAAATAAGTTGAGTATTCGTGAACGAAAGTAGATGCAATCTTAACATTGATGGAGTCATGTCAGGTGGATTTGTTGTAAATGGTGGGATACTGCAGGGCAGTGTTATGGACTTCGAGTAATTAAGTGTACAACTTATTTAGAAATATTGTTAAAGCTTTTGCGTTACTGTGGTATTGCTGTTAAATACGCAGTCATTCGACAGTATCCGCGAACAAAGTAAATGCAAAGTTAACACTGAGGGAATCGTGTCAAGTGAAATTGTAGTGTAAATAGCGGGACACTGCAGGGCAGTGTCATTTCACCTTTGCTGTTAGCCCTTCGTATGGATTTTCATAATGAATAAAACGAGGTTGCAAATGGGGAGGAATGATAGAGACTTGAAAAACTTAGAAATTGCAGTTCATACTGTTTTAATCAACAATAAACCGCAAGCTTCACAGCCTGTTTAATAGAATGCATCTTCAAAGAGAAATGAGATGGGAATAATGAAACACTATGAATAGAAGTAATGAGGACAGATTATGTACGAAAGGTGGAAGTGAAACTGGATGGAGGAATGATTATTGAAGTTTAATCTTTCAATCATTTTAGGAACGATGGTTTCCAAGTTCACGTTCTCTTGGGTTGTAATTTAGGGGAAGACTAAGACAAGGCAAATCAAACCTTGAGTAGGCTGAATAAGATTGGGAGCTCGATTGACTGAAACTGCATGCCAAAGTAAGGGTTTACTTCAGCCTAGCAAGATCTGTATTGCTATCATGAAACACGCCATGGTAACGAAATTATAGTAGAAGGATTTTGTCGAGGCTAGAATGAAGGTTTTAGTTTGATATTAGGAGTGAAATGGCAGGATAGAGTTAGAAATGTTACCATAAGGGAAATGGCGGGAATCCCTTATGCAAGTAAGAAGATGAAAAGGAGATGGAGATCGCTTTGTCATGTCCTTTGCGTCCCTGTGTGCTATGGAAGACCCAGTTGTAGTTGTATGAGAATAATGAGACGGGAGGCTGCAGATGCGTGGAGATTCGTGCAAGATAAAGCGCAGGAAACGCATAGGTAGCGGAATCTCACAGAGGCCCTTGGCAGGGGAGATGATGATGAATGGGAGGAATTTGATTCATATGAAGTAGGAGGAAGGCCTTATCATTTTTTTTCGTTGGATACTCTTATTAGTCAGTTGGTAGAAAATAGCGTAGACAGTCGGCCATCAAAAGTCAAATTGGTGGTTAGACTGTTCTTCCTTCTTATTGTGTTATTTATTAGGTACCTTCCCTGCAATGTGGCTGCTCCGTTGGGTAGTCATGCTAAAACTATAAATAGCTTTTAAAAACATCCACGAAAATTAAGAAGTAGCTTAAAAGTACGTGGAATTTCGGTCATATTTTAAATGCTGATATGTAAATTCCTGGTCTCTGCTTTTTTCATTCAGATTATGACGACAATTAAAAGCATATTTTTGTGCTTTTCAGGATTTTTATTTTTACTTCAGATTATGTCGAGACAGCGAGTCAGGTCATTGTGCTTGTTTGCGTGCGTAATGTTGATGTAGGGGCGAATGTTGATGTAGGGGCGAAGACAGAATATAAGCTAAGAACGAGAGAAGGTACGATTATATCAGCCTTTTTTCTATCTGATGCTTTGTTCATATAAATTATACTTAGATTTTACGTACATCAACTTGGACACAACCTCTGATTTGGCCGTTAAGGACTCCTGATTAATCTTAAACTTGCACTTGTACTTAGACCGAAGTTCCACAGGGAGAAGAATAGGCGTATGAGGGTTATTTCTGTGGAGCTTGGGGTCTCTTTTGTTTCAGGGACGGGTACTTAAAGGGCAGAGGACGTGTTGAATACATTTTTGTTTGCCTTTATTATACTTCTAAAGAGAGAGAGAGAGAGAGAGAGAGAGAGAGAGAGAGAGAGTTTGGTTTGTTGCCTTAAGGTATCTTTCATAGGGTGAAGGCCATGCTTTCCCTCAAAAGAGTCAATTTCTTGTTGATGTGAATTAGTAATGGTTTTTTCACTTTTTTGTAACTCCTAGAGAATTACACATGAGTTATAACCATATAATCGGGAGAAAAAGGGCTTTATTTCAAATATTTTAAGAAACTAGTTAAATTTTTAAAGATTCACGTCAGTTGCATTATTTCCACTCGAGGTCTGTGATGTAAAGTTTAACGTAGGGCATGAAATTTCTTGGATTTTTATTGTTCATTATTTCCACAAAATATTATGTATTCTGTATAGTCTTTTTTTTTAAAGTTTAATTTTGTCTTTTTTTCTGCATGGACAATCTCGTTGTGGCGACTAACGCGCACTAGCATGCAATGACAGATTGAACTTGATTTACAGTCTAAAATGTGGATATCATTGGATGTACGGAAGACAGAAGCCAGGCTCTCCTCATTTTTATATTTTATTAAAATCTAATCCGTTTTTTCCTGCTTATATGACTTTACCCATTTACTTTAAATTTCCTTCCTCACCGTTTTGATTATTCTGCATCGCTATCTTATTTTACATGTCCTACTTTGGTCACTGCTTCTAACTTGCATACGCTTTTGGAAATCCTTCAAGCAGAATCTCTCTTGCCCTGTAGGGTGTATTCATTGAATGTTTCTATCCTGCTGCAACCAGATTCTGGACTTCTCCAATTTAAGTATTAAGAGAATTCAAAAGATTTAATGGCGATGGTTGTTTCTCCTTTGTATTATTCACGTACCCAATGTTAGATTGAAGTCAGTCATTTATACTTCAAATTAACGATGCCATTCTTTGTTTGTTGTTCATGAGGGCCAGAACACTATTTTGTGAACATTTTTGCTTAATCAGAATTTTCTCGCACGTGTGTGCATTCATTACGTAAATGCATTTTTATACTATATTGAAAAAGTGTGTGTGTGTGTGTGTGTGTGTGTGTGTGTGTGTGTGTGTCTGTGTCTGTGTGTGTGTGTGTGTGTATCGCCATGCCATGGACCCCTTCCAAATGGCTGTACCTAGCCAGTAAGAAAATGGTCCACGTATGCAAATTTTTACGAGGGACTTTTAGTGCGATGCTGTACCGTTTGTAAGGTCGTAGCCGTTCAAGTCACACTTTCAATTGAATAGTTTTCAGACTCGGAACACTGTCCGTGAAATCAGTGGGGGGGGCATGACCGTAGGCTTCGCTATGTAGCTTCGCTATAAGCTTCCTTGGAGAAGGTCCCTTAAAAGCACATCAGCAGACCCTATTTTTGTGTATCTCCTGCCGTTTCCGTAAATGGGAACAGGCATTCACAGTACTCTAGATAGAGGTAAGCTCCTACAATTTTGGGGGGGTATAAGCGTTTGTAAGTGGTGATGGGCTGAAATGCTGTCGGTTTTCTCATTTTAGACATGATTTACTGCACAGTGTCGAAAAAATGATATCACAACTCATTCAGGCTGACTGATTAGTGAAGGATATATGGGAACTCTCAGTTTATTGTCCAAGATCTGATGAAAGTCACTTTAAGATACCCGTTCGGTATTGTGTGCAAAATGAAGCAAGAGATCCCCCCAAAAAATTTGAGCGTGATAGCTTATGCTAAAGTGTATTGCTAAGATGACAGGTTGCAAGCGTGAAGAAACTCTGTTACAATTGTTGAACAGGGTATTTAAAGGAACTGCACCTTGAGGTAGACGCGGCTTCCTTACAAACACGATTGTGTGTGGGAGAGGGAATAATTAGAGTAACGAGAAAATGTTGAATGATTAAGAAAAAGGGATAATGAAAAGAGGGGAAATGGGAGAAATATTGTTAATTTCCAAGAGAGAAAGAGCATTTTATTTATTGACGCGAATTAATAAGGAAATGATGGATGAAAGTTTGTTATATTGCTTTTGGGGGCCCGTTTAACACACGATAAAGTATCATGTTCAAAAATGATTGAAAGGAAAGAGAAATGCTTTAAGTTAATCCTGTGACTTTATTTAAAATGCAGGCGTTAATTACATGTCATTTCCACAGCTATGTTATGAAATATACAATTTATACCGAACGTGTCCCTGTAGCAAGCTATATTAGATACTGAACTGCCAAAAATATTTAGTATAAAATCATTCCTTTTTCGACACGGAATGTAAGTTTTGGCGAGGAATCCATCTGTCTTTTATTTGGCCAATTAGACCTTCAGTAGGAGGAATTCTTGTCAGGTATATATATATATATATATTATATATATATATATATATATATATATATATATATATATACACACACACACACACACGTATGAATGTATATAAAGGGATACTGCTGACCACGATGACTAGAACGTTGATAAACACACACACACACACACACACACACAGATGCACGCATGCGTTTAAGAAAAAAAAGTTGTCAAATGCCACCTAAGTGAAAACAGATACGTGCATTGAAGTATAAAGTGACATCTGGGCAAGGTGGAAAAGACGTCAGTATAAGTTACATTATGTAAACGCAAGAAAGAGAGAGAGAGAGAGAGAGAGAGAGAGAGAGAGAGATGAGAGAGTGGATACCGATAAAAGCCTGGAAACAAGGTTCCCATTGTATAGATACCCGAAGGGCAAAAGGATGCGCATGAGCTGCATGTATTGGACATGACAAGACGTAAAGTGGAAAAAGAAATATGAAATCAATGCGCCAATGGGGCGAAAAGGCATTGATATGGTAATAGGGCCGCAGAAAAGACTTGAAATATATCGGTTGGGTAATATAGGGAGAAAATGGGTGGACGGACGATAGGAACAGAGAGAGATAAGGTCAAAGAGATTAGGGTATTGGAGAGAGAGAGAGAGAGAGAGAGAGAGAGCTCCGATAGACAAAAGGGGAGAAAGAATGTTAAGAGTTAAGCATGAGAGGAGGGAAAGGGGTTTTGCGAATAAAGGATTAGGTGGAATTAAACTATGGAGTAATTGAAGGTACTTAGACTTGAGGAAAGGTGAAAGGGGGGAATATTTGAAATGTACGGCATTCTATACTCGGTTCACGGCAGGGATAAAGAAAGTGGAAGGAGGATTTAGTTTGGGGGAGTTTCATAGGCGATTAAGGGAGAGGAGAGAGAGAGAGAGAGAGAGAGAGAGAGAGAGAGAGAGAGATGATGTGTTGAAACTAAATTCGAAGATAAGGCTAGAACAAAAGCTCCCATGTAGCAGAATAAATGACCCAAGGGTAGAGAAAGGGTGAGGTTCGGGGGAGTTTTATAGAAGATAGGAGGGGGTGGATGGTCGAGTTCCCCCCCACCCTCTGCTACGGGGAGTCTTCTTTCAGGGGAGGTATCGGGGGAGCGGGGGAGGGGCAGGGGGATATGGTTAAGGCATAAATCCCCACGTTGGCTCGCGGGAGTAATTTCTCTCTGTTACGGCACAAGCAGCGTCGTGTGCCTCCGTGTAAATATCTCAAACGTCGCCAAACTTAAGGAGATATTCAGTTCACGGTAAAATATTTGGAGGCCTGAAATGTAAATACTCGTCCCCGAAGGGTTCTTTTTTTTTACGTTGCCCTTACGGACCCTCAGATAATTAGGGGGAAGCCGCTAAGGACTTGTAGGGCTATTGCCTGAATTTATTGTTTCTGGTCTCGTGTTTATTCTAAGCATTTGTCATCATTGGTTCAAAACTTTGACGATGACGATTTACCTTGTATTGTGTGTGTGTGTTTTTTTTATTTGTTTTGATTAATGGGAAAGTTTTGAAATCATGAAAGCATTACATTTTATTTGTTGGAATACACAAGTGTACGAGGCGCCTCAGCGGCGTGGTTGGTATGGTATTAGCGTCCCACCTCGGTGGTCGCGGGTTCGATTCTCGGCCGTTCTATTGAGGAGTGAGAGATGTATATTTCTGGTGATAGAAACTCACTCTCGACGTGGTTCGGAAGTCACGTAAAGCCGTTGGTTCCGTTGCTGAATAACCACTGGTTCCATACAACGTCAAAGCACCATACAAACAAACAAACACAAGTGTATGGATATATACTCCTGATGTGTTGTATTATATAATTGAAGACGCTTAGACATGGTTTTGCAACTTAAGTCGTTTCAATATTATACACACTTCTTAATCTTGATCTCTTTTGATGTTTATCCTTCTTTCTTATCCGGCAAACAAATATGCCATCCAATCTTCAATGCTGCTCACTCTACCCATTTAGGAACGGGAGATCTTCCTAGATCCTCCGATACACCGATTCTGTGGCAGCGAAAGAGGAGAGAAATTAGTAGGCTGGTAGAATAACGGGTTCATTCCCTTGCGTATCTCGGCGAAAGGCTTAGCGTCGGATCTTTAGTTGTCAGCAAGAGATACACAGAGTTCCAGCATCAGATAAGCTCCCGAGAAAAGAATGAATTCGGCAATGTCCCTCATACCCCTCCCCACGACTCGGTAGTCCCCGTCTGAATCCCTATACCCCTGCTGCCCCTTCCTCCTGTTTCTTCGTTCCCCCCACCCCTCCCCCCTTTTTTCCCTTCCCTTTCTCCTTGCTACCCGTTTACTTATCTTATCAAGGCACTTTCTACAAACTCCAGAGGCCACTGCTGCCAAAAACAACTTCTGCAATATTTCTCTCGAGAAAGACTTTTTAAAAAGTTCCCCTCGGCGTTTCCAAATCCTTATCTTGTCGAGACCACTATCCCCACACGATGCTCGAAGAATCCTATTGCGAGTTAACATTTTAGAAGGTATTTTATGTAAAGGACCTCTGACGACGCTACACCGAACTTCGCTTCAGTGTTGCACATTATAAGGATTCTCGTAGGATTCTTCCAGCCTCTGTTTTTTTTTCGTGTTCTTATCTTCTCTTCCTTCTGTGTAAAAACACACCCTAGTTTTACAACTCGTGTATATAAAAGAAGTGTTGTATTTATCATTGTTAAACGTTCTCCTTTTCTAGTTGAAGATCTTTCAAAGCCAGAAAACATTGGGGAGGGTGGATCCCGTAATTTATTTTGATTTTCTGCAGTTTATCAGTAATGTTCTGTTTGGTTTTGTGTTGGCAGAATTCACATAAATAAATGTAGGTAACTTTTCCGCCAAACGTAACTGGATTAATTTGTTCTAGCCTTAACTAAAGTGCAATCTTCCTTGACTTTGCAATAAGATTATTTAAGTTATGTGCTTGTTTGAGCATTGTGATTAATGAGTAAAATATCTCATGAGACTTCCATGTAATATTGTTTCAACGGCATTCACCAAATTAGGTGGTTTATTTGAATTCTCCAAAGTGAAGAAACTTGAGCATATTTGTACATTTTTAGGAAGATGTTGTAGAAGTGTTTGTTACCCTTGATACTGGAGCTCCATATTATTATTCTTAATGCTTCTTAATATTTCTTAATTTTCATATAGTTAAAAGAAAGACCATGTAAGAAAATGGCGAAGTAAAACTATAGCAGCCTAAATCAATATAACAAATCTCTTAAGCATTCAAGTAGTTTTGTGCACGTGTATGCATCGATATTTTTGTAGGGGGCGTGGCGGTATTATGAAAACGCCGTCCCCTTTGTACAGAATGCCAAAAAAAGTAAAAAAGACCTGCCATTTTTCTCAGACCGGGAAAGAAACGATCTTGGGAAACCTCGGCAGAACTCGGCACTACATTGTTTTGGCAGTACGTTGTTTTGGGGGAGAGAAAAGTTAGTTCCAATAGTGATTCAAGTGAAGTATGATAATTGGGTCCTGCTGATTATAGTCGGCGTTTTCTTCCGTTCTCCGGCATCGTTACAATCCTCGGCAGTTCCTCCATCGTGCGGGTTTGCTTGCGCGGTCTTCACAATGTGGAGGAAATGAATGGACGATAACGTCGGAAATGATTTTGGGAGTTCGTATTCTGTCTGGTTATTCTGTCTATTTGTCAGTCTCTCTCTCTCTCTCTCTCTCTGAAGTTCGTTTTGAAGCTGAAATGTGAAGGTAGCTACCAGACATATTTACTGATCTTGTCTTGTCTTGTCATTTTTTTTTTTTCTAATTGCTATGTGACAGGCTTAGTATCTGGCATTTCCTCATAAGAGAAAGTGAGAATACTCACGAGAGAGAGAGAGAGAGAGAGATAGAGAGAGAGAGAGATCGCTGATGGCCGAGATTTAGCATTCCATGCTGCACCTATTTTCGAAGAGTAGAGGTCAAATATAGTGTATAAAGTAATGAGTCCATTCAGGATATGGAGGCAATTTGTCAAAACGTTGCAAGTGATTAATATATTCATTTGTAGTAATATCAGTGAAATTAATCCATCCATTTACAATAATTTCCAAAGCATAGGGCGCGTCTGCATTTTATTGGTAATTTATGTTGATTAACTTGAGCAATTAACATTTGGTCCAAACATATGGAAGACTGTATTTACGTCTATTGCTCATTTATTGAGAAATATGCTTATTGCTTTGTTGGGCTGCGAGGGGAAACAGGCCGTACTCCCTGTGTGTGGTAGCATAAACAGTTTTTTTCTTTCTTTTTTATTTGCGGATAAGGGATATAGTTGAGGCCTACATACGTGCACATAGGTATATATAGCAAGTTCGACTATGCAACCGAGAAACGGAAGGTTCGTAAAATATATTGATGAAATGTATATCAGCGTACGTGTGCAGATCGAAGAACGTACAATTGAAGCACTGTGGTACGCTTACATATTAGCATTGCAACTGAAAGCTTATGTAGAACATCCCCATTCTCACCATTTAACTTGATTGAGAGAGAGAGAGAGAGAGAGAGAGAGAGAGAGAGAGAGAGAGAGAGTAGTAGTAGTAGTAGCAGTAGTAGTATTAGTAGTTGTGTGTACAAGAAGTTGGCAGCAAGGCGAACGGCTGCGTAAATCACTGGCGGCAATGGATTTCTCTGCCCGTGTGAACAGGGCCTTGGGCTGTGTGGTTTATTTCCTCCCAAATGGGAAATTTCTGATGCGGTCTCTCAGCGTGTAGTTTGGTCTGTATCGGACGCTGTGTTAAGGACCACATCTCTCCAGCGTAGAGTAGAGGATTCAGACCTTATGGCTTTAATTGATGCAGCAAGTTCATCGCATCCCCTCCCACCCCCACACCAAATCATACCTCCCATCAAATTCCCCACCCCCATTCCCCGGACAAAGTTTTGATCTACATTGTGCGGTATCTCTTTGCTTAAGTAAAATCGTCTGAAGGAAACTTCGCAGGGAAATTTCCACGCCCTTACTGTTAGCTAGCTATCATCCTTTCAGGTAAACACACACACTCTCTCTCTCTCTCTCTCTCTCTCTCTCTCTCTCTTCTCTCTCTCTCTCTCTGTTTGTTTGGCTCGCTGAAGATGTATGCTTACGTATCGAGAATAACTTTTCTTCATGTCTGCTTGAGCGCAGCTGCAGATGTTGATTTGTATTTTAAATTGGAAGTGGATATAATATATATATATATATATATATATATATATATATATATATATATATATATATATATATTGTGTGTGTGTGTGTAAGAAAAATTGGAAAACCGCCTTGTCACCAAAAGTTTTGCAAATTTTAACTATTTATGGTCTGTCCAGCAGCGACAAATAATGGCGACGAATTTATTTTCTCAAGTTATTCAGGTCTCCTTTAACATGCAAATTTTGCGGAAGGTACTATTTATTATGAAAAGGATATTTATAAGAGCCTTTACGGATTTGAATATAACCAGTATTTATGAACACGGAGACCGTGGTGTTTAGGTATGGGAGGGGGAGGAGAGTGGGGAAAGGTAGGGGGTCGTGAAGAAGCGCTTAAATCTCAGGCTGTCTAAGCACCCCCCTCTTTTTTCCCCCTTCTTTTTAAAGTTTATACTGTAAATTCAAATTTTACGTCGTGTATGAATAATTATTATAATTCATGGCGAGTTCTGTATATACGTACATACGTACGTGGGGCGTATAATGGCTTTTGTCTGCCATTATTATTATTATTATTATTATTATTATTATTATTATTATTATTATTATTATTATTATTTGTTTTTGAGGTGCAATATCATTTTTGGGTATTCCTCTGGAGTGTTTTTTTCCTTCATTAGTTACCATGAGATTCTGGTATCGTAAGTATTTTGTTGTGTCTGAACCGTACGATGTGAGGTAGGTTATCCTAAATGGGTAGGAGTTTTACAATTTGATGTATTCAGTGTTTGTTGACGAGAAAATACTATGGGAAATTTCAATCATTATTTTCTAATATATTCTGAACACTAGTTCTCTGTAATCTAGCCAGGAAAATGGTCCAATAAGGAAAATATGCGTATCTTTTGAAAATAATGTTTTTTCGTTATTCTGGAAACTTTTAGGAATAAAAAAGTGATTGGATACACTGATGACTTCCGGAACTATTCTAAAGAGGCGCAGGTGATTAAGGGTAATTAAGGCGGAACCAGTTGTCTTTACAGCGCCCGTTTGTGTAATGGCTATAGACATCAACTGTGCCAGAAACCCCCTTTCGCTGTTTTCTTCTTATCTATTATGGTAACATTTATATTTTTTTTTTCATAAGGGACATTAAGTTATTTTAGCAATAATTATAGCTAAAGACGAGCAGAATTACGAAAACTTTTTGTTTGATTAGAAGTCATTTTGTACACATGGTTTTGAGATGCATAGATGTGTGTGTATCATATATATATATATAATATATACACACATTATATATATATATATATATATATATATATATATATATATATATATATATATATATATATGGGTCGTTGAGAACGAAAGATCTCAGGCATTTCTCGTTTTTCATATTCCTCTACCTATATATATATATATATATATATATATATATATATATGTATATCTATATATATATATATAATATATATATATATCATAGAATTTTTATAGCCACATACACTCCCTAATATCGAATTGCGAATAACTTAAACCGGAAATTAATCATGATAGCTAAGTTCATTTGCTCTGGGGACGAGTCGAGCTTGCACCTATAAATTACAATAAGGGTGTTGTTGGTTCTGAAGGTAAAGTGTATTCGATTTTGAATGGTATTTGTTATATATATGTTTATGTGGGTGTGTTACCCGCAGTCTCCATGCTTCATGTTCCGTATGTGTAGCAGTTAAATAAACATTAATATTTAATGGTGGAGTAAACATCATTGTCTTTTGTGTATCCCTTTATTTCTTGACGTGTTGACTGGGTCGTTTTTGGAACTCAATCTGGAATTTCCGAACTTGATCTTCAACTTCTCCATTTGCAACATCTGCATCCGAAGTTCGGGAGTGCAAGCAGAAAGTCTGCAAGCTCTCAACTTCCAATCGAGGCGGCTCTCGGGGCCTTCTGCTTGTTTGCCTCCCTCGTCGTCAGTCTTTTTGTTTTCTCCTCCCTCCCCCCGGTTTGGTAAACTCGCCGGTGCTTAGTTTGATGCGAGAGTTTCTTAGATGCCTATTTGTTAGGTATAGTCTGTGTCCTTTGCCACGTTCATCCGAATTGGGATGGGTATGTATGGCCGATTTCGTTTAACCTCAAAAGTGACTCATGTTAAAATTCGTAATTTTCATGAGCTTCTTGGATGGGTGGTTGGCAATTTTATTTTTTTTTAAAGATAAGGTCATTGAAGACCTCTGTTCCTAAATGCTACTTTGATAAGAAAAGGTCGACTTTTAGATTTTTTATACAACTGAACGTCAACTCGCTTACTATGAAACTATTTTCACATTCGTTCATAGTAAGTCGAAACGGCAGTGAAATCCGATCATTATTTTTCTGCACTTTGAAGTCAGGCGGTATCTTGCGTTGGCGCTGTTTGGAATTTAGAGCGATGGAGGCTTCATTAGGGTTCAGTGACGGTGTAATATGATTTTAGTTATCAGACCTGAAATAAGCTTCATCAAGGGATTATTTAACATACGGATGTTTCTCTCTAAACGCAGAATTCGAGGGAAACCCACGTCTTTGATCATACAATGTGTGGAAGGTGTGGAGAAATTCCAACCACTGGTTTGTTGTTGTCGTTGTTCGACTGCGAATTGAAGTTTCCATTCTCATCAGTCGTAAACTGAATTGATAAGTTACATATGGACTAATCCCATGTCTTCAGGTGAAAAGTCAGCAGTGTTTAGAACGTCTGAACTATAGCAATAAGGTCTAAAATTTGACGGTATATACGTAATTGAAAAAGATTATGATCGGGTAATCACTGACTCCCAGTAATTGTGTAGCGCTGAGGGAACTATGTACGGATTTTTTTCTTCAAAAATATTAACTTAATACAACAAAGGCATATAAACGTAGTGGTAGTAATATTAACGCAAGTGATTAAAAGAAGTGTAATTCACTAAAGTAGAAAATGCCAGGATAACCAAAACGGAATGTTCTTGAAGTTGAAATGGATATGTACCCTATCGATTTTTAAATAAAGAGAACAACTTTCCAATACAAGGAGAAAGGGATACTGTAAACTGATATATATATATATATATATATATATATATATATATATATATATATATATATATATATATATATATATATATATATATTATATATATATATATATATATATATACACACGTACAAACTAAAATTTTGAACAGCTCTCCCTGTGCAGCCTTTTCTTTCTTGTGCGTTGTGCAGACGACCTCTGTTGTACAAGCTGGAAGACGAACAAGACATCACGTCTGGAGGAGGAGGAGGAGGAGGAGGAGGAGGAGGAGGGCGTGGAGTTGGCGTTAGGACTTCAGACAAAGACACAGGTGTGGAGGGCAGCTCCGTCGTCAGGAAGACATATGGCCTCATCAGTGGAAGAGAATGATGTGGAGGAGCAGCGGGAGGAAGAGAGGAGAGAGAGAGAGAGAGAGAGAGAGAGAGAGAGACGAGGAGAGAAAGAGAGTGAGAGCGAGAGAGAGAGAGGAAGAGGAGAGAGAGAGAATCAAGAATGCAAAATACAAACAGAACAAGAGAGTACCTGAGAGAAGAACAGGGTTTCGTCTTACAGAGGAAATGAAACAGAATTACTTAAATGAAGAGTAAGAGAGTAAGAATGGCTTAAATGAAGAGTAAGCGTCAGAATTACTTGAAGAGTAAGTGTGTAAAAATTACTTCGAAGTAGGTGTGTGAGAATTAAATAAAGATTATGGGTGTAAGAATTACTTAAAAGAGAAAAGAGAGTAATAATTACTTAAAGACTTAGAGTGTAAGAATTAATTAAATGAAGAGCAAGGATGTAAGAATGACTTAAATGAAAAGTAAGGAAGTAAGAATTAGATAAATAGTATAAGTCAAAGTTACATGAAAAAAAATCCAAAGTTAAAAAAAAAAATTCTCGAGGAAGTACAAGAAAACGAGACTTGTCAGATCACAGATGTTGCCATCTTCCGAGTTTCTGTTGCAACTTTGGAAACTAGCCTTCTGTTGCCATTTCTGAAGGCCATAGATTTATTTAAGGAAGTGCGAGGAACGTAGCTGGGGTTGTGGGGGGGGGGGACTCCGGAAACCCCATTCTGTGCCCCTCTTTGCAAAATTAGTGCTTATTTGGATGTCATAATTTAGAAAATTAAGACAAACCGGACACACACACACACACACACACACACACACACACATATATATATATATATATATATATATATATATATACATATATATATATATATATATATATACATACATACTATATATAGGCATGTATGTATGTATCGATATATTTTTACATATATAGCTATCTTCATATGTAATTATATATATATTATATATATATATATATATATATGTATGTATGTATGTATGTATAACTGAATCAGGAAGTTTTGGAACGTGATAAATCCATAAATAAGGTATAAGCCACGAAGGAAAAATAAACAACGTAGTTTCCGCAAGATCTTTCGACGTTCAACATCCTTTGCTTAGCAGATAAACTGACTTACATGAGGAATTGACTGTACAGGAAAGCTCGCATAACTGACAGATAGGGATTATAAGGAGATTAGTACCTAGAATCCGGCACACCTGGAGAAAGAGTAACCTTTCCAAACAAGCATAAACATGGGTACAATTTAAAAAACAAAAACAAAAATTTTTACCCATGTTTATGCATGCTTGGAAAGTTTACTCTTTCTCCAGATGTGCCGGATTCTTGGTACTAATCTCCTTATAATCCCTATCTGTCAGTTATACGAGCTTTCCTGTACTGTTATTTCCTCGTGTGAGTCAGTTTATCTGCTAAGTAAAGGACGTTGAACGTCGAAAGATCTTGCGGAAACTCCGTTGTTTATTTTTCCTTCAAGGCTTATACCTTTATATATATATATATATATATATAGATATATATATATATATATATATATATATATATATATATAATATATATATATATATATATATATAGATATCACACAAGGGCTCAATATATATATATATATATATATATATATATATATATATATATATAGAGAGAGAGAGAGAGAGAGAGAGGAGAGAGAGAGAGACGAGAGAGGAGAGAGAGATATCACACAAGGGCGCACCTGCTCAAGTGGAAAGATAAAGAGAAAGTTGAAATAACGAGAAAAATCTGTGAAACTGCAAATATACAAACGCATGAGAGAGAGAGAGAGAAGAGAGAGAGAGAGAGAGAGAGAGAGAGAGAGGAGACGTACATTCACACGCTCGCAGAAAAAGAGTGGACTAATAATTGTTGTAGAACTAAACGGGAAAGACAAAACTGAAAGTAAGTTTTGGACACCCCCAGAGGCAATGGACTAGCAAGAAAACTTCGAGCAGCCAACCATCTACCATTCACAGTTTCATTTACCTAAAACCAGAGTGAGATAGAGTGAGAGTTCGGTTACACCTAAAACCTAAGATTCTGAGCGAAAGAGGTAGAGATAGCAGCTATTGTTTTTTTTTTTTAGATTAGAAATAGAATCGGTTGAGTTAATATATTTTGCAAATGTTCTGAAATTTATAGGAACAGTGACTGCATTTAGATGAAAGAGTGGCAATTGAAGCGGTTGGGTTAATATATTTGAAAATGTTCGGAAATTTATAGGAACACTGACTGTTTTTAGATGGAAGATTGTCTTTTTTTATAGCAATTTAAGGATTATCCGTGTTACGTAGCGGGGTTTGTTGAACGTGATGAAGCTTTCATCAGAAATTTGTTATATTAGAATGAAAGATCTTTAAATTTATTGAGCTTGGATATGAGTGTCCAGTGTTAGAGAAAATAGCGAAGACAGAGATAAGCTTCGTACGACGAACTTTTTCGTTGTTCGAACATTGAATTATCCTTTCATATTATTGTAGAGACATTGAAGAGATTTTGTGATACTTCCAACAGTTTCTTAGATATGGTGGGAAAATGTAAAGGCTTTATGCACTTCGAGAGAGAGAGAAAATATTAATAAATAAATTGTACTGATATTGTGAAACCAGAATTTCTTAGATATGCCGTGAAAATGTAAAGACTGGGTATACACATCAAGAGAGAGAGAGAGAGAGAGAGAGAGAGAGAGAGAGAGAGAGAGAGAGAGAGGTGAATAATTGGAAAGGTAGATTGACGCAGCGGTAATTAGATAATCGCAATTAGGTAATATGAGAGTTTGTGTGTTTTAGACTAATGAGGCAGATGGGTGCTGGCCCTTTATAGCGGACTCTCGCTTGTGTGCGTCATCATTATTTTCACTCGTCTCTTCGTGTCCCCCTTTACTTCTGGCCATTTTCTTTCCATATGTTTTAAATTTACTTTCCATTCTTTCTTTGTATTCAGTGATTCCTTTTTATTCGGCGTCTGAATAGCCCTGGCAATTCTCTATAGTTTTCTATTGTTTCCTTCGAGGGTAAACCTTGGTCATTTTCCTTCCCCTTTCTTGCTCTTGCTTGGGTTAAAGAAAAAAAAGAATATACACATATATTGGATGATAATATGAACTTTATTCCAAGATGCCTGAAGTATCGAAATTGATGATCCTCACCGTCCTCCCGGATTCTGATAAAGCCAAGGCATTGTTTACCGTTATTCCTTCTTTAATTTTCCTGCTCAGTTCATTTTCCCATATATGGAAAATATAAGTAAATAAAAATTTATATACTTTAAGGGAATATAGCATTATTTTCAGATGATGATAGAATCTCAGATTGTGTAAAATGGTTCATATTTTCTATTCTTAACTAAGCCAACGTGTAATGTTCTAGGTCCCAACTTTTTCTACATTTTGGAAAGGCGAACATCCTCTGTTTTTTGTCTTGATGTAAAATGCATTATCATGAAAGTGTTCGCTGTCTTAGAATTCTATTTGTTACATTGCATTTTAAACCGCCAGCTATGATGGCGCCTTCATATTTCGTAAAGTTGGTCCTAGTCTCAGTGACTTCATTTTCGATTGTAATCATTAGTCCTACGGGCTGCTCTATGAGCCAGAGCCCGTGCTGGCATTAGGCCAGCTTAATCTTAACCAACCAATCATTAGTCATCGGCTCCCGGAAAGGGCTTAGCGTGAATTATAAAAAAAATTTTCTTTGGTTAGTTTTCTCTTATTTCCTTGGCTTTAGGTTCCGTTTATCTCGGGAAATTTCGGTGAATTCCGCGAAGGTAAGCTTTTCACACGCACACAAACACACACACACACACACACAGACACACACACACACACACACAGAGAGAGAGAGAGAGAGAGAGTTGACGCTTTATTCAGAATGTGACATGTTTATGTCATTTTTATGAACTTTTCGTTAACGTACCAAGTTATATATATATATATTTATATATATATATATATATATCTATATATAGATATATAGATAAATAATACTAGTATATAGTATAGATAGATAATAGATAGATAGATAGATATAGATAGATAGATTCTTCGCTCTTTTTTAGATACGCTTGTCGCTACAGAGCCTTGAGATCCAACTTTAAAAAAAGAATATGAATAAATCATTATGTCCGGTGGCTATTACAATTACATATGTATCTGGATATATATATATATATATATATATATATATATATATATATATATATATATTGCTTGTATTAAACAAAATTGGTTTATTTGCATTCGCACCTTCGCTGGTGATTTTATGTAGCATATTCCTGGATGTTAACGTCAGTTGTGTGAATTGTGGAAAGTGAAGGTCAGGGAATTTTGGATATTCCTTTTGCGAAGTAGTATATTATGTCAATTTTATTTATTTATTACACTTTTCGTTGGTTGCCTCATTTGCATTTCGTCAGGCAGTTGGGGGAGAGAGAGAGAGAGAGAGAGAGAGAGAGAGAGAGAGAGAGAGAGAGAGAGAGAGAGAGAGAGAGAGGTTATTCATAGGTGTAAAATATGCTGATTACATTCTCCTCCATAGTTGAAAGGTTATACGTTTCCATCTTGGTAGCCATTCTCCAAATCGATAGTTTAATCTCAGTCCAGCATTTTTTCTCTTAGCGCCAGATTGAGGCAGCTGGAAAAAAGACCCAATCCATTCGTTAGAGTTTATTTATGTATTCCCTCGATCCAGTATATCTTGGCGCAGCGAATGCATTTGGAATGCGCGAGGAATGCAAGACGGACAGCACTGCGGCAGGCGCCCTTTGCCGCTTTCAGTATGCAAGCGGATGCAATTGAGCCTGCGGAACTGTTTCGGAGGGAATAGAAATAAGAAAGATGCTCTACGCTGACTGTAATATGAAATTAATCCGACGCCATTACACACGATTGGCTGCGTTATGACGGGGGCTTACGTCTTCGTTGACAGAGCTCTCTTTTGTAATGAGTATTCCTGATCGGTTGATTGGTCGGCGACTCTGGCTCGGAACGTTAGTCTTTATTGACTTGTTTTCAGTAACAATTCTAGTCCGTATTAACTTGATCCCATGTTTTATTTTTAGAGGCGAATGGCAGAGAGAAATAATTGTAATTCAGTCTCACGAATTGTATGCTTTTGCAAAGTTTGCAAGTGTATGTTTACTTTTGGTGTTGGCCTGTACATTTGTATATAAAACTGGAATATATTTAAGCCCAAGGTTTATATACTTGACTTGAAATTTCTTTAAACTTGCAGAACTTGAATAGCACAGGAAACCTTTATACATATTATATTTGGAGACTATATTTAGAGGCTGCTATTTGGAGACTATATTTAGGGGCTGCGTTGGAGTTTCATTACTACGGGGCCTTTTCTATTCCGTATATATCGTATGGGTATATTATTTCATTTTTATGAAATATTTAACTAGAGATCCTTACTTATCCCCGTTTTTTTCCACAATGTCGTTCCGGTAATGGCTCGTATATTATCAGTACATACAGATGTCACTGTGGATTTGAATAATGTCAAAGCGAGTGATTCGTATGTGCAGGAATAAATTCAACGGGTGATGGCAGGATGAGAGAAGGGTCGTGTCACCTAGTGCGCGAAGCTTGGAAGTTAGCATGATCTCTGTAAAAGTTGATGAAGAGCGGAGGAGCGTCCATAGAAACTAAAGTCGGAACGTACGGAGGGGTTGTCACGCCACCTCTCATTAATTCAGATGAACTTTTGATGTAGAGATTGAGAGCAGGGAAGTTCGGAGTTGCTGAGGTGAACTGCTTGTGCTGAAGAGGTAGGGACTGAGAAGTAAAAGGAGGATTGAAATGGACAGAATTGTAAGACATAATGGCATGGCTAATAGGCAGGAGGAGGTGAAAGTAAACAATGAAAGACGACAGACTGCTGGGAACTGGAATGATTATAATTAGTTTTGAGAATCCTGAGAGGGGGACTGAGACTGAATGCTGAGAAAGAGGGGTTGAAATGGACAGGCCTTGGTACGAATAAAAAAAGCAATATAGAAGTCAGTGGCAGTCCGTGTGTATACACACACACACACACACACACACACACACACGCACTATATATATATATATATATATATAAATATATATATATATATATATATATATATGATATATATATATATAGATATATATATATTAGATATATATATGATATAACACACACACACACACACACACACACACACACACACACATATATATATATATATATATATACGATATATATATGCTATATATATATGTATGTATGTATGTATAAATGTTTATATAGTTATTAATAATTTCTGAAATCGGTTGTTTATCTCTCTCTCTCTCTCTCTCTCTCTCTCTCTCTCTCTCTCTCTCTCTCTCTATGTTTATTGTAGACAATGCCATTATTTGCACAGGGTATCTACTTATATATTTTTAAGAATTAAATTTTAAGACTTACAGAGAACACAGCTCCATTGAAAATGTGTTCATAGATAACCAAGAATTCTTCTGTTGAGTGAACCTATTGGCTTACAGTTTACAGTCTTATAGATTAGAGAAGAAAGTAGTTTTTCAGGAATTTAAAGAAAACAATTCAGTGGTGTCAGAGATATAAAATTCAAGTAACAAATTTTCTTCCTAAATATTCTAAGCCTTTCAGTCAGCAACTTTTAAAACTGCCTGCAGTTCAACCTCATTCGATGTTTTCCATAGTGTTTTAAAAATAAAATATAAGGTCCCATAGTAAATGAATTACTATTTGGATGGTGTAATAACTACACAATGTAAGGAAGTAACATTCAGTGTAACAGCACCTAATGAAGTAACTCCAAGGTTGAAACGCAATTGCTAATAGACTTTGTTTGAATGAATT
Organism: Macrobrachium nipponense; assembly: GCF_015104395.2. Lineage (NCBI taxonomy): Eukaryota > Metazoa > Arthropoda > Malacostraca > Decapoda > Palaemonidae > Macrobrachium > Macrobrachium nipponense. The sequence goes on from NC_061096.1 coordinate 23,427,689, forward strand.
ATATTTAGTATCATCATAGTCGTTTTCATCGACTTTCATATGTTCATGTCAGATTTCGAAAAGTTTTAGAAAGCCATTTCGTGAGGATATTTCGCAATGTTAGAAAAGTTGAAAGAAAACTTGAGCCTTTGGCTGAAGGTAATTAACAATATCAGATGATATATGTTTTTTTTTTTGGAGGGGGTGGGGTGGGGCAGTCGTATAATTTTGTTGATTCAAAGCCAAATTCGTCATACAATTACTTTGTGTAAAAAGCGCGTTATTTCTTTTGCAATTAACGCAGTTCTTTGCCCTTGCAGTATGAAGAGCCTCATTAGTGGAGAGCTCTAATACCCATTTTGGTTTGTGAACGTTGCAAAACATTTTCGCGCGAAGGATTAAAATTCCATTATGATTTGTTAACTCGTTTTGGGCCTTGTTAAGGTCTTTTGTCGTTGTCTGTTCGAATTTCGGTTCCTGGTCACCGCGCAAAGCGATTGATAATTAGCTGATGAGCGATTGTCTTCATAATTCTGTCTTTATTGGGACGATTTCGGCATTAATGTATTTCTGGAGACGGAATGAATTTGACATCGGGTAAAAGTACCATTCCGTTCACAGAACAAGGCAAGGTAAATAGCGCATACATACAAGATATAGATATATATATATATATATATATATATATATATATATATATATATATATAATAAATATATATATATATATAGTATATATATATATATATATATAATATATATATATATATATATATATATATATATATATATATAGGTATATATATATATATATATATATATATATATATATATATATATATATATATATATATTATATATATATTATAAATAGATATATATATATATATATAATATATATATATATATGATATATATATATATATACTATATATTATATATATATCATACATCTATCTATCTATCTATCTATCTATATATATATATATATATATATATATATATATATATATATATATATATTATTTATATATATATATATTGTGTTTCATGATTGTCTAGAGTTTGCCTAAGTAAACAAAAAGATGGGAATCGAGCAAATACGTAACAACAGCTGAAGTTTCTTTGTATGTTCTTTAGTCGAGCATTGATACCAGTCATCTTGAGGGCTTGTAACGTCGAGTGTATAATCTTACTGGTCGCAGTACTATGTGATGTTTATATTTATTTGCCAGATAATTAATCTAACCCCACTTAGTAATTTTATGAATTTGTTATGATATCAGTTAGTGTGACGGAACTTAAGATAGTGGCGTTAGATATGAGCCAGTTATTTGCTTACCCATTGATCCACAGTTGTTTCTCCATCCGTAGAATATGAAAGCCTCCTTTTGTGAATTAATATTTTGAGAAGTAAACTGAAAAACATTATGTATGGAAAAGAGAGAGAGAGAGAGAGAGAGAGAGAGAGAGAGAGAGAGAGAGAGAGAGAGAGAGAGAGAAAACACGATATCTGTCATAAGGACAACTTCGTCATATCGAGTTAGTGAAGAGTCACCGTGACCTTATAAGAGAGACATCACTCACAATAGTTAACCTTCAGGAAATTACCAGCTTCTCGTCTTGTTAATGTGCATGCCTTTATGCCTTTACGTCTGCAATATTCCTTCGCTATAAAATGCAATGGTTTTGTTTTTTCTTTTTGTCCTGATGAGCTGAAATAAAATCTATTATTATTATTATTATTATTATTATTATTATTATTATTATTATTTGTAATGTGCACTCGTTTTACTGTGGATAATTCTGAAGGTTATTTACTCGAGCAGTAATCCGCCAAAATAATGAGTGCAATTAAGATAGTCAGAATAAAGCAAACGAAATACTTTTGTGGCAAGAATGTCTACAGATACAGTATGTTAATAAATGCATAATTGTCACGTAATCTTGTACATTTTTTATAGTTGATGGTTTTTCCATATTCGGTCAGCTCCTCTTTGATGAACCCCGGAAATGCGTCCGCTGACATATTAATGAAGATTTTTTTTTCGTCCAGGGATTTCCCACTTCGTAAGACACACAACAGTTCATTTTTTATATGGAAAATATTTGCAGTTGAGAAGCCAATATCTAAATTTGTTTTTAGATGTTAAGATTTTTTTAGATGTAGGATACTCCGTTTCTTCTTGCGTGTAAGGGACCAAATAACAGGCCAGGCCAAGGGAATGGTTGAAGAACTACAACAGGACGAAATTAAAAATAAATTAACGTTTTCGATGTATAGAATGCGGCTGTTCAGTCACACAGTATGTATATAGGCTCGCGTGGAATTGTGATACTTGAAATCTGTGTTTGTCGTTGAGGGAAGCATTTTCCAAAGCACAGAAGTTGATAAATGAATAAATGAAAGATATATATTCAGTCTTTCTTTTCGAGTAACTTCTCGGCACCCCGATGTTTACTCTCACCACCGGCCATTGTTCTTCTGGCCTTTGCCTTTGTCTTTTGTCACTCGTCGGTTTTAGTTTTTCAACTTTTGATTCTCTCTCTCTCTCTCTCTCTCTCTCTCTCTCTCTCTCTCTCTCTCTCTCTCTCGTTTTCTTCATCTCTAATGTTTATTTGACTGTCCTTTCTTGCCTTCCGGAACGTTTGTTTTCCATTCAATCTTGTTTTATGTATGAACTTTGACACCGCTTTTCTTCCTCTCGTGCGTTATGAGGTGCCGTAATTTCACCCACTCCTTTTGTGCCCATGAAATACTGGCGCGACACTTTGTTCTTCTTAAATTGCTTCTTGGTTTCTATTCCCTCTCCTCCTCTCTCTCCCTCCGTCCCCACCCCCCACCCCTAGAGCCCTCCCTGCCTTGACCTACCCTCAGTTCCATGGCCTTCTCTCTTTCATTCCTTTTATCCTTGGTCACCTTTCATTCTCATCCTGAGCCCTGTCCTTTCCTCCCTCTTTGTTTGTCAGTAACTTCGCCCACGCGCGCTCGCGCGTGCACGCCTAGTGGCCCCCACCACTACCCCTACCCACACTTTTTTGTTTTCTTGTCCTCCAAATCAATGTAATTTTAATTCGTTTTCTCTGTATCTTAACTGTTGATGTTCTTTACAAAATTGGACTTGATTGTGAACCCCATGTGTTTACACACACACACACACATTATTGCTGTCTGAAAATTCAGGAAAATTTTTGTATTTGTTCCGTCATAATAAAATTTTTATTTCTCTCCCATCTCGTAAAGTAATAGTTGTCTCTGTTTAAATGTTATCATGAAACCACTTTTGTTTTCAACAATATCCTGTTTACATCTCTTCATAAATTTCTACTCAACCGAAGATACCCCAACCAACAATTTTATTTAATTAATGTTGAAGGTTTCACTGCGCTCTTGTAATGAAGGTTGTTAAAGCGCCTCAGTGGCGTGGTCGGTATGGTCTTGGTCTGCCACCTCGGTGACTGCGAGTTCGATTCTCGGGTATTCCACTGATGGGTCAGAGATGTGTATTTATGGTGATAGAAGTTCACACTGGACGTGGTTCGGAAGTCATGTAAAGCCGTTGGTCCCGTTGCTGAATAACCACTGGTTCCATGCAACGTAAAAACACTGTAAAAAAAAAATTAATAAATAAAGGTTTTCGGATGTTAGATTTATTCCGGGTTTTCAGAAAGGTATGCAAATCTCTCTCTCTCTCTCTCTCTCTCTCTCTCTCTCTCTCTCTCTCTCTCTCTCTCCCATCGTTTATGAAGACACCTGAGCTCCCTAACTCTCATTAGCTCCCTCCATCCTCATTAGCCTGCGTCTAGCCAATCTGCTACAAATTTATCCCTTATTTCAACGCCTCATCAGTCACGTTCTGTAGATTCCGAGTCTTGGAGCTGTATTTTCGTGACTGCGTTCTATAGAGTGCTTCACATGTTTGTGTGTGTGTTTATGTATGTTATACCGGTTAGAACAGATTTTCAGATACTCGTGATGTTGCATATATGTATGTATATATTAATTAATATATATATATATAATTATTATTTATTATTTTTATTGTATATATATATATATATATAGTGTCCGGGTGTGTTGTGTGGTGTATATATATATATATATATATATATATATATATATATATATATATATATATATTATATATATATGTATATATATCGTTGATGCTGTATCATGCCATTCGAACTGGCTTCCCCTCTTTGTTTTGGATATTTGTTTTGCGCCCGTTTCCTGCTTGGTCATTCTCTCTCTCTCTCTCTCTCTCTCTCTCTCTCTCTCTCTCTCTCTCTCTCTCTCTCTCACACACACACATTGTATCCTGGGGTCAGATATTGATGAGGGCGGTACAATTACCTTGTGATTAATTAGTGCCATCCGACCACGGCCCGGGTGCCTTGACCATTACGGTGCCACCGCGTCTGGGACCGTGTTTGTCAAAAGTTACCGAGGGACAGGGAGGGAGGGAGTAGAGGAATGCAAATAACTATTTGTTGTAGAGAAAAGGGAAAGGGGAAAAGTCAGGAAGAGCAGAGCAGGGAGGGACCTCGAGGAACAAAACAACGATGAAATGAAGGCGAGGGCTTATAGATTTTATTCATAGGTTTTATTCATAAAGTGATTTGCTTTTATCGATTTCATGGACAGAACTCTTAATGAATAAACATTGTAACTGAATTCAAAAGGGTGGCGTGGATAGAAAAAAGGCTGGAATATTAACAGCGTTCAAAAAATGGTGTAACCCCGGCATCCATATGAGTACCTTGAGCAACAATTGAAGTATGAAAAGAATAGTGCAGTTTGACGACATAACCTTTCTGGAGCTTCCAGTGTTAGATAGCAAGCAAACGTATCCGCATGTTTTAATGGGGGAAGTCGGTAAACCTTAGAAACTAGCCCTTCTGCGAGGCTCAAAGCGTAATGATTTTGGAATGACTCCCTAGAGACTGGGTAATACACGAGGCCATCTACTCGTGCCTCCATTATTTAAAGGTATCTTTTACTTTTGTGCTGATTATCTTACTTCGCTAGTCACTCATGCATTATGTTTTATGTGGATGGTTGTTTTCACAATGAATTTTCTTGTTGTTTTAGTCCAAAATTGACATTTTCCAAAATCATGCAAACGCTTGGTTTATTTGGCTTGCTAGGCAGTATTTCCATTCGTGCGTTTTTAGAACACAGAATGTTTTCTCACTATCTTGTTCAAGTCAGAGATTTCTTTCTTTGGAATTTGTGTACAGAGCCGACGAAGTTATGATATTCACCATTTTCAAACCGTGTTTAGGTATGCTTCTGCGAATGGTGCAGGGATAACCTTCGTAATGCGATTAGTTGCGTATAAAAGCATTTCCCGTGCCATATAGCCGGGCTTGCTTGTTGTGTTTGTTACTTATAGATTTCAGATCCCTGGAGACCTAGTTATTTCCATTGGACGTGGTCGAGATGGGCTGTGTCTGGCGGAGCATTTCGGGACGTCTCCTTTAGGTATATTTTAACCCTGTGAGAAACATGACACGTGTTCGGGGACCTGCGAAGAGATTGATAAAATGTAGAATTTAGAACTTTTTTATTTTGCTTTTGAAGTCATTACACACCTCGCCGTACATTCATTTAGCTTCGGCGTGAAACGTAATTGGTTTATTGCACTGGTTAATGTCGGCATTTAGCCTAGCAAATGGATACAGGAGAGAGGAACGACGGCGTGAATAAATGATTGGTCTGTTTCCATGCAGTGTAATCCAGCTTTGAATCGGGTGTGAATTTAATCCTCTATCGAAACATTTAACTGAAGACAGAAAAGGGATTAGCTAGCGATGCTGCTGCTTTTTTAATCCTCTTTGCCTGTAGCCTACATCGGTA
>NC_061096.1:23436029-23438529 GCF_015104395.2 Macrobrachium nipponense
AATATATATTTAGAAAGAGAGAGAGAGACGAGAGAGAGAGTATTGATAAGCTTATATATATATATATATATATATATATATATATATATATATATATATATATATGTTTTATTTTGAGGAAAATGTTTTCTAGAATATCTCGACACTTTTCCAACCACAGAAACGAAGAATGGCTCTAACGCCCAACCAGGCATCTAATAAGTAGATACATTGCAAGGTAATTCACAGGAGTAGATATCGCCATACATGCAAGACTAGCATTGGAATCGCATGCATCGCTTATTTGACTCGGAAACGCATATACCTATATACGCGTTCGTGTGCGGAATAGCGTTGGCGAGGGAACAAGGATATTGTGTAGTTGACAAAAACAAAAAGCCAGTGCCATTAAAGCAACCTCATTAACGATTCTTGTGTAGTGACTTTTAAATGGGCATTAATCGCTTCCCCGATAATAAGCACTTTATCGCGTATAGGAATTCAGTACGGACGCAATAAACACGTTTCTCTGTGATGTTAATTACCAGAAGAAAAATCCTCTTTCAATTATTTGTTTGTAATTAAAAAAAATTGTTTAATTAGACTTTTTTTTTTTCCTCACTACGTGCGCGTGAAGAGGCTTGTTGCTCGGTCCGCCCAAAAGTGCGAAACCAATTTAATTAACAAGCGTTTCTATTATCAGTTTTTGGGAATCACGTCAAAGTAGCTCTAGTGAATGATGGCGAATAAAAAAAATTTTTTTTTTTTTTGGGAGACGTGCTCATTACGCTGTGTATCGGTGCTTTTCTTCACCCATTGAGCGCACCTTGTGTCAAGTATCGAATTATACTAAGTTAAAATCGCTTGCTGGATAATTTAACGTCTTGCTGAGCAAAGTAACGGAAGATGATGATAGGCTAATTTTTCATTATCTATTTGCCAACTATTACTAGTAGTTATATATATATATATATATATATATATATATATATATATATATATATATATATATTTAAGAGCAATAAAACTGGTAGTAAATAACTTAACTTCTTTCCAAATATGTCGTGAATTCTCAATGATATATATATATATATATATATATATATATATATATATATATATATATATATAGAGAGAGAGAGAGAGAGAGAGAGAGAGAGAGAGAGAGAGAGAGAGAGAGAGAATTCACGACCTATTAAGAAATAAGTAAGTGGTGTGTAGAAAATGTCTGAGGGATGAAACAGGATGTATTTTTATAAAAAAAATGGTTCGATAGGAGAAGCGAAAATAGCCCATTAACTATATAAGGATCTCTCCTAGACAGTGACCCCCAAGGGTTTTAACCCGCTATGTATACACCTTTGCGGCTTGTTTGATAGAAGCCCGTTGGGAGTGACCGTTAAAACTTACAAAAAAGATTGTAAGTATCTAAAAGATAATGACCCCCAAAGAAATGTTAATCCTAAGATCATAAGAGGAGAGTGAAACCTGAAATGTTTCATTTTATATAAAGAAAAATCTTGTTTAGTACTGTAAGTGAAAGGTAACCAAAATGTAATGTTTTACATGAACAGAAACAGAAACAATAATTCCAGTGTTATTTTTTAAAGCATGATGTGTACCATACCCAAAGGTTAAGTAGATATAGGACGGTTCGATTATTTACTAATTATTATTATTATTATTTATTTTTTTTTTGCTCTATCACAGTCCTCCAATTCGACTGGGTGGTATTTATAGTGTGGGGTTCCGGGTTGCATCCTGCCTCCTTAGGAGTCCATCACTTTTCTTACTATGTGTGCCGTTTTTAGGATCACACTCTTCTGCATGAGTCCTGGAGCTACTTCAGCCTCTAGTTTTTCTAGATTCCTTTTCAGGGATCTTGGGATCGTGCCTAGTGCTCCTATGATTATGGGTACAATTTCCACTGGCATATCCCATATCCTTCTTATTTCTATTTTCAGATCTTGATACTTATAAATTTTTTCCCTCTCTTTCTCTTCTACTCTGGTGTCCCATGTATTGCGACATCAATGAGTGATACGTTTCTTCTTGACTTTGTCAATCAACGTCACGTCTGGTCTGTTTGCACGTATCACCCTATCCGTTCTGATACCATAGTCCTAGAGGATCTTTGCCTGATCGTTTTCTATCACTCCTCAGGTTGGTGCTCGTACCACTTATTACTGCAAGGTAGCTGATGTTTCTTGCGCAGGCTCCAGTGGAGGGCTTTTGCCACTGAATCATTCCTCTTTTTGTAATGGTTCTGTGCAAGTGCCGGGCATTCACTTGCTATGTGGTTAATGGTTTCATTTTTCAGATTGCACTTCCTACATATGGGAGAGATGTTATTTCCGTCAATCGTTCTTTGAACGTATCTGGTTCTTATTATTATTATTATTATTATTATTATTATTATTATTATTATTATTATTATTATTATTATTATTATTAGAGAATTTTCCAAATGAATAAATGTACCTATGTGAACTTGTAGAGAATTTTCAAAAGAAAAAATGTA
>NC_061096.1:23441029-23491029 GCF_015104395.2 Macrobrachium nipponense
TAGTCATTGCTGTTTCGGTAATGGCAGTTGCACGCTTTGTTTTTCCAAATCCATGACTCGTAATGTAGATTACTGTAAATCCATAATTGGCTGGATTATCCATCTTAGTGTTTTTCTGGGTTTGGGAGAAGGTCGGTTGTGCAATGATCGCTTACAGTCTGTCGAAGAGGACAAAGCTGTGTCATTAAGTTACAGATATGGAATTGTTATTCGCAACATCATTTTAGCATGCCATGGGAATTTGTGAATGAGGATTTATCAGTTTCCGTAAGTCATCAAATTTAGAATTACACCGTAATCAGGGAGGGGTGTCGTGGCACTGAAATAACGTGATTTTTATAGATGCTATAGTCGAAAGTGACTCCGTGGTACAACTGAAAAATTGTAAGCCAGCAAACAGCATTACTGGAAAGACAGGATATGAAGCCAATAATTAACGGCGCAATGAAAATTAGTAGTTATTTCATATTATTTTAACTCGATTATTTCATTTTCATTTTCCATTAATTATGAAGTGTTGTGTAATTATTAGAGATTCAATTATTTGTTGCATTTTAAATGATTTAGGTTCACCTGGCGCCATGTTTTTTAGACTAGAAGGCAATTTTTTATGTACACACACACACACACACACACACACACACACACATATATATATATATATATATATATATATATATATATATATATATATATATATATATATATATATATATAACTCACCTTGTTTTCACAGCGTCCTTGAACATCATTGCATTGTAATGTGACAGGAAGAAGATCAAAGGGAGAAGAAAACTAATTGGGGACTGAAATGCCATTAATCTACCGAATAATTAACATTGATTTGACAGTTTAGAAAATTTGACACCTATGAAGGAAATAGAATGAAGACAATATAAAATACTTATTTTACTTGTTCATTTAGTTGAGGAATCTATAAGTTACGCTCACTAAGATGATTAGCAGGAAATCTTTTGATGCCTTTAGATCTGAGAACCAGGGAGAAAGTGAAATAGGAAAAATATTAAAGCGAAAAGTGAAAAGAGAGAAAAGAGAGAACAGAAGTGCTGGTGCGCAGGGCAGCAGGCTCAGGGTCTTTACGCCACCTCGTCCAGCGAAAGAAACGATGGGAATTCTCCCATAACCATTGGCCCAATGGTGGATGGGAATGGACGGTGTTCAGGTGTTCGGGAATCACCTCATAAACACTCCGTGACAAACACTCACAAGCGTTCTCTCTCTCTCTCTCTCTCTCTCTCTCTCTCTCTCTCTCTCTCTCTCTCTCTCTCAAGTAAAAAGAATTTTAAAGAAAATGTGTCTTAACACTCTCGTTCTCCTAAAAAGGAGTCTGAAGAATTTTTTTTTTTCTCTCTATTTCTCTTAAAGGTCTTCTCATTGTAGCGATTTAGAGCCGTGGTAACGTTTCAGATGTGTTCGTTTTTTAATGCAAAAATGATATATATCTATTTCTGCAGATATTCTTGGCTCCGAAAAGTAGATACATTTCGAAATGGTTGAAGCGTTTCATGCAAAGGAAGATAGATGGTCTTGACGCTAACACTTTATCCCTTTTCAGAAGATTTTTCAGATTTTCACGGCGTCGATGCACAGGCTCTCCCAAGCTCGAGGACGTTTGGAGACTGGAAAAAAAATAAAAGTTTTGTCCCTTCCCCAGGAGAAGTTTATTTATCATCTCTGTTTGAAAGCTGTCCGCTTACGATGAGCTTTTTCACTTAGTTAGTATTTATTATTCACTCTTTCTAGTTTTTCGAGGGCACACATTTAGGGGAATCGCATTAAATATTTCCCTTCCCGATTCAACGTTTGTAAACCTTATTTATAACTGAAATAAGGTTTTAGTCTTTGTCGCAAAACGCGAGCGGAGCTGCACCCTTTAAGTCACTTTACACCACTTTGCAAAATTGAAGGCCTTTACCGCGATTCGTTTTCGAAATTTAAAAGGTGCGCGACTGAATTTCTAATCGTTTTCTAAAATAGATTTGAATGTTGAATTTAGATGCGTGAGGTGAGACCTGCTTGTCGTGATACCCATAATCCTTGCTAGAATTTTCAGTCTTAATTACTTTTATTATTCTAGGAGAATTCGCACGCTTTTCTTATTTATTGTGAATAGCCTCCCACACCGACCTGTATGATGAAATGTAGATTTTAAAAGTGATAGATTTATTCCTTCATGTAATGCATGTGTGTTTAGTGATGATATTCATTGACCTGTCATTATTTCGTACGTGGTTGTGAAGAAATTTACACGCAGTGCCTCAATTTAGGTCGTGAAGGAGATAAAGCGTTACCCGCCCCCTGAGAGACTCCTGGGTCTCATCTTAGTTTGATAGGAAGGGAGAATGAAATAAAATGGCTATGAATGAAGGGTGTTGGAAGTGTCAAATGTTTATGGTAGACTTCGACTGATCATGGAATGACTATGGAAAGACTTACAGACTTCACGTCAACGACATATTTAAATTCATGTTTAATCTGTGTGGACAGCTATTGTTACTCTGTTGACTTTACTAGTTATACGTTTTATACATGTATTGCCAGTTGATCATGTAAATATTTAGCCTTACCTAAAAGATTCTCTTTACAGACATCTCGGAAATATTAACTAATACATAAGCAGTTCAGCTTGCTTCAGCGCCCCCGCCATTCTATACAGGCGAAGTGATATCAGGGCAGATTGATGGGAAAAGAGTGACGTTCATTTTGGGGCTAAGGTTCTGGCTGTCGGCAGGGTGGAATTTTCTTGGAGGAGGGCTGGAGGGGATGGGGATGGATGGGGACTAGACCCCCTGGGGGGTTATATGGGATGTGTGGCGTCTTGATCTCTCCGATGGCAAATTGCTTTCCGTTACGGAGCTATTGCCCGGGGTAAAAGTTAGGGGTAATTGTAGGGCAGGTCTGGGGGCGGAGTGCATCGTAATTTTAATCTAGTTTCGAAGTTTGCATATGACGGAGGCGTGTCAGAATCTAATTAAAAGTTTCGCAACGCTCGCCCCGGCCTCCCATGTATTTATTTCCCTTTAACTTGGGCGACGGGGAGGGATCGTATAGATAAGCCGACGCCCAATACCCGATGTGTTAAGTAAGTTGCTCGGTTGGATCCCGATCGCTTAATTGGGCATTTGTATTTTTACTTTACTATTTATCTTTTTTTTTTCTTTTTCTTTGAATCTATGTCGTTTGTTTGTCTTTTGAATGTATTGAATCTTTATGACAGCTTATAGATGAAATACGTTGGCTTGTTTTTAGCTGGCCTTTGAAGCTAATTGATTAGTGGTTTGTATTTCATAAATAGCTCATTCATTTGTTCTTATTCTATCAACCAGATCGCTTAAGCACTGCCGATTGTTAGTGATTTTGCATCTAATTTCTTCATCGTCTCTATAACTGCAGAGTTTATAATAAATCCCCATTCTCATTTATAAACGTTCAGTAACTCCAAATTAATCCGACACGGCTGGGAGCAGAGGGGGAAGGGCGCGTTGGATTAGTCGTTAAGTCGGATTTCTGACGCTCTAATAAAGGCTGGATATAGATCGACCATATTTGACCCAATTTTGACTGCCTGGATTACTTGAAACTAACAAAAAATCCCTTACTAATAAAATCGAAGGTAGCTGTCTTTCGTTTATATTGTCTGTCATGTTCGGTTATTTTTGAACCTATGTCAGTTCATTTTTTATTTAGAGTAACACTGGTACCGAGAGATGCTGGGATTTATCAGAAGTTTATTTAAGAAAACAGACTTCATTTTATTACACTGGAAATTGTATGTGAAGAATGCTGGAAAATAATAAGATAAGAATGTAGACATTTTATTCCGTCATTCGATAGGTGTGAGATTTGAATAACTATGTCATCTGTGGTTATGTTTTATTTTTGCTTATTGTAACTTTACTTTGTGTTCTTTTTGCCTTTTTTTTTTACATCAAAGTATATAATGTTCACGGACTCACCATTTACTAAAATGTACTCGCTAGGTGATAGTGCCTTGTTTTTCCTGTCTTATAAGTAACTTACTTCTTGAGTAGCATGTGTGTATTTTTTTTAAAGTTTTCAAGGAAGTTCTACTCTTCGCTTTACTGATACATACTACATTTAGTAATTATTACCAACGAAATAGAGTACGGTAATGTGTTTAATCAGTACTTGGACTGGTAACCTTATATAAATGCAGCTTGTTTCTTGAAATGAGAGTAAATAAACTTAGCCTTTTTTTAAACAGGGAAATAAATATTCTTCGAATGTATTTTGGTAACATGCAATAAAGCAGGTAAAGTTGTTTATTATTATTATTATTATTATTATTATTATTATTATTATTATTATTATTATTTCTATTACTATTACTATTATTATTATTATTATTATTATTATTATTATTATTATTATTATTATTCTTATTATTATTAGTTGTTATTATTATTATTTTATTTTATTATTTTTTTTTTTTTTTTTTTTTTTTTTTTTTTTTTTTTTTTTTTTTTGCTCTATCACAGTCCTCCAATTCGACTGGGTGGTATTTATAGTGTGGGGTTCCGGGTTGGCATCATGCCTCCTATAGGAGTCCATCAATTTTCTACTATGTGTGCCGTTTCTAGGATCACACACTTCTGCATGAGGCCCCGGGGGAGCTACTTTCAGCCTCTAGTTTTTTCCAGATTCCTTTTCAGGGATCTTGAGATCGTGCCTAGTGTTCCTATGATTATGGGTACGATTTCCACTGGGCATATCCCATATCCTTCTTATTTCTATTTTCAGATCTTGATACTTATCCATTTTTTTCCCTCTCTTTCTCTTCAACTCTGGTGTTCCCCATGGTATTGCGACATCAATGAGTGATACTTTCTTCTTGACTTTGTCAATCAACGTCACGTCTGGTCTGTTTGCACGTATCACCCTATCCGTTCTGATACCAATAAGTCCCCAGAGGATCCTTTGCCTTGATCGTTTTCTATCACTCCTTCAGGTTGGTGCTCGTACCACTTATTACTGCAAGGTAGCTGATGTTTCTTGCACAGGCTCCAGTGGAGGGCTTTTGCCACTGAATCATGCCTCTTTTTGTACTGGTTCTGTACAACGTGCCGGCAAATTCAAAACTTTGCTATGTAGTTTATGGTTTCATTTTTCGTATTGCACTTCCTACATAGGGAGAGATGTTATTTCCGTCTATCATACTTTGAACATATCTGGTTCTTAGGGCCGGCCTGATCTTGTGCCAAAACGGCCCCCCCTGTTTATTCATTCCTTCAGTTTCCTTCTTTAGCTCTCCCCTCTGTAGCCATTGCCAATTGTCCATCGCTGGCTAGTTCTTTAGTCTGTCTCATGTATTGTCCGTGCATTGGTTTGTTGTGCCAGTCCTCTGTTCCTTCTGTCTTTCTCCGGTCTCTGTATATTTCTGGGTCTTCGTCTACTTTTATTAGTCCTTTCTTCCCATGCACTTCTTTAGCCACTCGTCTTCACTGGTTTTCAGATATTTGCCCCAGTGCTCTGTTTTGTTTTCGATGTGATGCAGTCCTCTATACTTAGTAGTCCTCTCCCTCCTTCCTTTCGTGTTATGTATAGTCTGTCCGTATTTGCTCTTGGGTGAGTGCTTTGTGTATTGTCATTTGTTTCCTGGTTTTCTGATGTATGCTGCGGAGTTCTGCCTTCGTCCATTCCACTATTCCTGCGCTGTATCTGATTACTGGCACTGCCCATGTGTTTATGGCTTTTATCATATTTCCGGCGTTGAATTTTGACTTGAGTATCGCCTTGAGTCTCTGCATATATTCTTTCCTGATCGTGTCCTTCATCTCTTGGTGTTTTATATCTCCTCCTTCCATTATTCCCAGGTATTTGTATCCTGTCTCATCTATGTGTTTGATGTTGCTACCATCTGGTAGCTTTATCCCTTCAGTTCTCGTTACTTTGCCTTTTTGTATGTTGACTAGGGCGCATTTTTCTATTCCAAACTCCATCCTGATGTCCCCAGATACAATCCTTACAGTCTGGATTAGGGTATCTATTTCCTTGATGCTCTTACCATACAGCTTGATGTCGTCCATGAACATCAGATGGTTGATTTTGTTGCCTCTTTTCTTGAGTTGGTACCCGGCATCCATCTTCTGTAGTACTTTTGTCATGGGAATCATGGCTACTACGAAGAGTAGTGGGGACAGTGAGTCGCCCTGGAAGATCCCTCTCCTGATATTAACCTCTGCTAGTCTTATTCCAGAGCTTGTAAGTATTATTATTATTATTATTATTATTATTATTATTATTATTATTATTATTATTATTCCTGTAACCATTGGGGCAGTCAGAAACGATTTATGGCTTCTCGTGAAAGTAGCGTAGTAAGTTAAATATGGTTTCTATTATCCGTAGAGTGTGAAGATTTAAGAAAACGTTTCAACTTTTCTTTCATATCATTTCAAGTTCTTATGCTAATGTATCTTTTCATCCATTCAGAGTTAAATATCTTTCGATTAGTCGTGTGAGTTTTTGTGGAAATTCTAAAACTCTGTGAGACAATATTTCGTATTGCAGAAAACAGAATATGATGCCCATTACTTCCCTGTAGGAGCTTGGGGAAGGAGGTCTATTTTTGGAAACGAAATAGACGTGCGCTATGAAATTTCTTTATCAGAGGAAGAACTTAATCCTCAAATGTTCTCTATTACGAGATGAAAGAAGAGAGAGAAAAACAGGAGACTCTCCGTGGGGTGTATGCATACTGATCGAGTGTGCTAATCCCGTAGAATTCTTTTTTAATTAGCGCTGCTTCTTGCCCGGTCGTATTGTTGGCTTAACTGCGTGTAATAGAGCTGAGCGTAATCCGTTTATTTTGATCAAGGTGGCTTCCGCCTAACCTCAAGTTTCGTCGGCATTTATGTGATTAAAAAGGTAACTGCATTTTTCCACCAATTTTGCATAATCCCGAGCTAAACTGGTTTAACCTTAGCACTGCCTCCGTGTGGGTGTGGGCAGCGCTTGAAGATCAGTGCATGCGTGGCTTTTTCTTTTAGGATGGTCTTGAAAGCATTATGGTCCGGTTATTTTGGCTGCTGTTGCTCTTGATTATTTTTTTTTTATAAGACTACATTTTTTTTCTGGAAATGGCTTCAAATGTTTCTGTTGTCTTTTTACTGCTAATAGTTTCAATGGTAATTTTTAGTTTCAATGATAATTTTGCTTTAGCTACGCATTATACGCTGTACAGAAAACTCTATTGCGCCGAAGAGACATCGGCGCATTTTTTGTTTTCTTTTTTGGTTCTTATAATAATTTTTTTTATAGTTTGCATTATTTTTCTGTACTTTACGAAAAGTAACATTAGGGCAGTGATTGTTAATCCAAAGCAATGAAATTGGAGAAGTTTGCATTTTTACAACGAGTTGCGTAGATCCTTCAAGTATGAAACTCTTAAATTTTAATTCAGTATCTCGCTTGAAATCAACCCGTATTCATAATCTGGGTAAAAACGTTCAAAGTTGAAGAAACAATGCTCAGCTAAACAGAATGAAAATCTGATGTGTAAGGTCTGTTAACAATTAAAAGGGGTAGGATCCTTGATGGAAAAGGTTCGTATTGTGATTTTTTCTTGTTAGTGATAAGTGAAATGCGATATGTCATTCGATATTAAGCCCTTTTATTTTCTTTTCAGGTAAGGCAGCGAGTTGGTCCTTCTGTAGGGCAGCATTTCAAGGGGTCTGGTGAGTAATTGGTGTAAAGTGAAAACAAGTGATATTTTCGTAATTCAGAAAGTTGCCTATATTGGGTTCATCTTTTTCTTGCAGATTTTGTGTGGAGGAGGAATTTATTTTTCAGTTTAAACTTGAACTGGAATGCTGACGATTATGCATGTCATATACATTTTTTTTGCGTTTGATATGTACATATATATATATTATTATATATATATATATATATATATAATATATATATTATATATATATATATATATATATATAAAGTACTTTCGTAATAGGTTTCCTAGTAATGGGCATAAAGGCCCTCACAAAAGGTGGGATCCTGGACAGAAGAAATACATTTAAAAGTGTTGCAGTTGCGTTATACATCTGTTAACAAAGCTTCAAGTTGGACCCAACACATCTATAGGCCTCCATTCTTCTCTTTCCAGAACTCACTGTGGCGTTCTTAGGGTTTTGTCATTGTATTTTTGTACATAACAATATACCCATTTTTCATAACATAGAGTGGCTATAGAAAATAAAGCAAGCAACCAGTACTGTCAGTCTCATGCTTTAACTGCTGAATCGATGATATTGGAGAAGAATTCCACGACGTGATTCGGTACCTATATTTGCATTGAAGTTTTATAAGTTGCACATCGAATCTCACTCCAATCATTGCAAGATTAACCTCTATTTTCCTTGCGCTATTTCGTTTTGGATACTAAGGCCCTTATTGTAATTTGTCCCTTTCATTCTAGCATTATTTTGGTCCTCTGCTCTTCCTCCCTCCTAACAAACACGTCGGAATTATATACTTTCTTCTGCTTGACTTTTGGAAAGGCCTCATCTTATTACGTTGTACTTTCTGATATTATTAAGGTTATTAAGTTTATATTTATCTCTCGTGCGTCCTTAGCATAAGGTTGTTCCATACCTCTTCCACTCCAACAGCACTTCAGAATAACATAGGCTTTTCACCAACCTTCTCGTACTAAATATTAATTCGTAGCACTTCTACTAATTGAAATTATATGCTAAACGTAGGAAAATGAGATGCAAATTAGAAATGCTAATTGTGAGAAGTGCTAATTTGTGGTTAATGTTAAACATGCATTAAGACCATCATACAGAAGATATGTTCCTTAGGGTGACTGTATACTAAACAATTCATGGTAAAATGATCAAAGTAGACAAATTATATATATATATATATATATATAGTATATATATATTATATATATATATATATCTATATACATATATACATACATATATGTATATATATATATATCATATATATATATATATATATATATATATTTATGTGTGTGTGTGTATGTATTTGATACTGTTATCTTGGCGTAAGGCTATTTGTATGTGCGTTCAGATTTTCCTGTGGCGTGTTGATTTATAGGTAGAAATATAAAACCGCTCTTCTTTAGAATTACGATTGGTGACCAACAATTTCGGCTCAAATTCTCTCTTGTTGAATCGACACTAATTTCGCTGCAGCAACACTTGTATCGGCCGTATCCCAGTCTCGACACGGTTATCCCTACCACCCACAATCCCCACCTCCCACCGCCCCCCAAAAAATCCTCCCGAGGGGATATGGCCGTCCCGGACGACCCGTTCCTTGATTTATCCCGAGCTGGTCACGAAGGGACGATTTGGGCCCCGCGATACCGTAATGATGCCGTGCAACTCCGCCTGCAATCAGTATGTCACCTCCGGTAAAATTACTCTTGCCGTGCACGAAATCAGTGCCAGAAGGCAAGAGCTGGTCGCCGGGTTTGAGTTTGGGTTTGGGAGTGTTGGTGGGGGTGGGGGGTGATGTCAGCGCGAGGGGCGCTTGTGGGTGGGGAAGAGGCTTCGCTCCCCTCACACACACCCCCTTCCTCGCTCCGTCATGTTCTGATTGCATTACGTGCAAAACTCTCTACAGTGCCTGCGTTGACGTACACGAGTCAACAGGCAGTGTTTATACCGCACGCAAAAGAAGGTTGCATGCATCCGTACGCACGCCCTTGCGTACCCCAACACATGCCATTTTTATTTGCAATCAGTTGACAAGGGGAAGTTTATGCCATCACGCTTCCATTCAGTAGAATTGACATTAACCGTAACGGCACAAGTACGCGGTCTCACGCTCTTTCAAGTCTTGAGCACAAGCGCCAGCTCTTGCAGATAAGTAAGTACAAACTTGCTTAAACGCGTGATGTTATATTGTGTGTACATTTCACATATTCTAATTGAACACCATCGCCCAGTCTCTTCCTCTCTCTTCGTTTCACTGGGTAGTTCGATAACTGATGAAATAGTTGCTGTCTTTTCTTTTATCCAAGGAATTGGTCTAATCGTGAAACGATTTCTGATTTCATTAGCAGCTGAAGTTTTTGTGATCCCAAAGAAAATTTGCGAAGGCAAATATGAGTCATCACATGACGGGAGAAAAAAAAGTATACGTTATTCTGATTAATGAGAACTCTCTCTCTCTCTCTCTCTCTCTCTCTCTCTCTCTCTCACCCTTTTATCACCTTGGGATCGCGAGCTCTGCCCGTTTCTGTAATACAATCTTGTGAGTGGGAGGGATTTGATAGTTGACGATCATTTCTGTCCATATAGACGTTCTTTTAAATAAAATAGTTAATAACATTTAAGAATATATTTCCCTGGTTTTGTTTACTGAAATCATTTATCATTTTGGGAGGAAAGATAGCTTGTATCTCCGCGCCGATAAGAGATACAAGCTATCTTTAACAGTAGGTAAGCCCAATAATACTTTTTATTACGGAAAAACTCTTTCTTCATCACCTGGCCCATTAACGAGCTAACGACGGGTGTCAACGATCTTCAACGACTCTTGTTTTTAGATTTGCCTCTGTACTTGTTGTAACTAAATGTTCATTTGGGCTGAAGATGAACCCAGGGAAGGGTTCGAAAACTTTTTGTAAAGTCTTAAAAATTATACACAGACTCTTAACACTTTGTATTATTGTGGACCCTTTAGAACATAATACTTTTTATTGTGAAAATATAAATGCTCGTTCTCCCGTTCATTTTGATGACAGTTGCCTGTTATCACCTCCATGAAGATGGGCTCAGCTTTAACCCATTCGAAGGTCCCGAAATCGTAAGAACTACAACAAAAAATGAATTTTGAAAAAGAAACGTAATGGAAATTCATCCGTTATTGCATAAAGCCATTCCTGGCCATTGCTTTCCAAGTTTTCAATCAGTTGCATAGTGATTTCCAATATTCAAAAATTTTCCGTTCTTTTTTAGTAGAAGCCTCGATCTAGGGAAAAAAATTAGTGTTGCTGTTGGGGACGAGTGAATTATTTTCTTTTATAATGCATATTCGACAACGTAGCGCTGTTTTTTTTTTCTTTATATAAATAGGCTTATGAATAACTGTGATACTTTGACAGTTCCTGGCTGGCTGAAATACAATGCTGTGATCTCGATTTGAATTTTGCAAGGTGTGAAGGATGATTACTATGGTACCGTAACCTTTCGATCGAGAGAAAAGGCTCATCAATCATTTGTCGTTTTTTCGTCTGATGCTGCTCACGACGTATTTAAATCTGGCTGGAATCGCTCTAATTCTTCACATCAAAGGAAAAGGTTTTTGCATATCGTTAGGAAATCTAATATCCTGATACTGGAGCAAAAATGAAAACGTTGCTGGCCATTTACCTTATCTATATATAATGCTAAAACTCCGACATTTTGTTTGTTTGCACATGGGAAGTTAGACTTAGCTGATTCTGTCCGTAGACTTCCCCTTCCCCCTTTTTCTTTCTTACCCTCCCCTCCTTTTCGTCTTCCCCCTTCCCTTCCAAATGACCCAACGGGTCGAGGGTGGTCTAGTATAGCATTAAAAATTCACCATTTGTTTTTTCTTCGATAACTTGCTTTCCTGTCAACAAGGCCACTTTTAGCATCAGCATCTGTCTTGAAAGTATCAGTTTTTTATATACTATATATATTTCTTCAGTTTTCCGTGGGAATTTGGAGAATGATTTGCCATCATTGTTAATATTTCTGGTCAAACTTTGTATGTGCCTCTATTCCTACACCTGTCAGTTTATTTTCAGATTATTTTCAGTGACCTTTTCATACCAAGGTGACTGCTGATCTTCTACCTCCTTCCCACTTTTCAGTGGTGTTTTTGGGTTCTTATTCTCCCATTTCTTTCCTTATTCTTTGTCATCTACCGTGTCCATCTATATTTTCACCCGTTCATATCTGGATTGATGATAGGGATTCCACATTTTTTCTGTTGTTTGAACTTCGAACTACTCTTTCATCATCCACAAACTTTAATACTGACAGCGTAAGCTCATCTCAACAGAGATCCTATTATTTATTCAAGTTCAGAGACTAGTAGTCAGTTTTTACTGCTCAAAATAATAACAGATCTTAGTTTTGAAAATAATTTGTGACTTTATTGTGAATTACCCCCGCATTACTTGTGAGTATTTTTCAAACATTCAAATTGCTAAATCTGCATTTGAAATAATTCAAGGTTTTTTTATATTTTTCCTCGCCGATACAATATTTTTATTAGTTTTTTTCGTTTCGTTAACTTTTATGGAATATTTGAGTACTACTTTTCATCGTTTTTAAATATGACTGGATGATTTATAACGTTTATCCCTCTCTCTCTCTCTCTCTCTCTCTCTCTCTCTCTCTCTCTTCTCTCAGCTGACTGACATCTCTGTTGGTTCTTTGTTGCTTTAGAGATTGCTCAGCAAAGTTAACTGAGAAATCCGTCTTTTCTCCATCATGCGATAGCATGCAACATTATTCGTCACTGGTGGCTCTATCGAAGTATTGGAATGTTCTTCACACTTCTGCTTCATGGTATTTCCTTAAACTGTCAGTCTTCAGAATGAAATAGACCTACTGTCGCTTTCTATTATGTTAGATTCATTCGGTTTCATTTGTGGGTTCATATTCCCATCAAGTCAGTACCATAGGCTTATGTATAAAAGAAATTTCGTGTTCATTTGCATCACGCATATCCCAGATACCTACTGTACGCAACAGACACCTCCACTGAAATGCCAAAAATTACTGATAGTATTGTCGTTTCACTTGTTTTTTTTTCGTATGAATTTCATATTTTCCACTCTGGTTACGTCCCCCTCTTCGTCATGCCGTAAAACCACAATAAATCAGTATTATAAATCATGCTCAATTGGTACAATAAAGGAATTACATATCTCAGTTTATCAGTCGTGAAGTATTTTTTTCAAATATTATTCCATTACCTTTTCAATTTTACATTTGTTGGAAATATTCCTTTCTCTAAAACAGAACGTCGCCCCTCGTCAACAGGAGCTTCCTCTGCTGTATATTCACGATCCCGTCTTTATGCTGCTCGTCTATAATTGGATCATCTGCTCATTCCCATATTTCCTCATCATCCGCTCCACGAGAACATTAAATAATGTGTACGAAACTCAACCTTCTAGGAAGGTTCGTTTGCTCACACAGAGGGGATTGGGAAGTAAATATAGTATTACAGCCCCACCGCTCTCTCACTCTCTCTCTCTCTCCCTGGTTAACTACACATACGGGCACGCTTCTTATGATATTATATATATATATATATATATATATATATATTATATATATATATATATATATATATATATATATTATATATGTATATATATATATATATATATATATATATATATATGTGTGTGTGTGTGTGTGTGTGTGTGTGTGTGTGTGTGTGTGTGTGCTGTGTATATATTTAAGAGCTTGTGCAAATGTTAATATAAAAGTCTATTATGTTTTCATATTGATATATTCACACAAAGAAAGAGGTTGGGAGAAGACTTGGTTCAGGCGATTACCGTCTTCCGTGACGTTAACTGTCAAGTATGTCTATTTCAGAAGGCTAAGCCAACGCAGATTCACATGAATGTGTTAATCTTAACGTCAGGAAACCTGAAAGACAGGTTATAAGTTTCTGCTTTTATTGAAACCTAATTTGATGTCATGTGTCGCTCTGGGAAGTTATTTTATTTTTATTTTCTATTATTTTCCCATGTTAAGGTGTCATTGGCCACTAACTTTTATTTTGTTTTATGGACGTTGCCAAGAAGTTAAAATTTTTTTGCATTTTTATTTAGTTGTTTGGGGCCCGATTATATTAGTTACTCTCTTTCCCTTGATAGTTTTTTCCTATGTGCACTGGTTTGATAAAGGACTTGTATTTCTGTTTCTCGACTTAGCCAAAAAAATGACATACAATTCTTTTTAGAATGTATCCTTTCTTATTATTATAAGCTCCATAGCTTAGGACGAGGCTTAGTGGTTTCAGCATACAGGATATACCCTAAGATAACCTTGCAATTCTTTTATTTAAATGCCTCACACAGATTTGACATTATTGTTTTTATGTGAATGCTATTTAAAGTTGTAGTCATTGTATTTTGAAGATATCTACAGCCAGCTAATAGAGTCGAATGGTATCCAGCAACCAGGATTAGCATCCTACATAACTCCTTCGAATCCTTCCCGTGGGAGTTATGCCGCGAATATTGTCCTCACCGGGCGCCTCTCGCTGCTGACTATTCCTTCATCTTATTGAAGTAAACGAGCCTTTTGGTCAAGACAGTGATAAGCCCCAGTTGTCTTGAAGGGTCGTATTCGCGCTTTCCTATTGCCGTCGTAGAGATCCTACAGATGGTTAGAGGGCAAGAGGGTTTAACTCCCAACATGGGATTTAAGTATCGTAGAGGCTCCCAGCTGGCTGTATGACTTCATTAGGCCTTCAGTCACGCCTTGGATGACTCCCATTACCATTGTGGCAGGGGTAGGGGCCGGGCAAGGGTGGGGGGGAACCGGGGATATGGGGCTGGTGCTTCTAGTTACCGTACGTTTCCCCGCATTGGCACCGCCGAATGAACCGGCACGACAGACAGGGGCCTTTGATGGGTAGGGAGGGCTTACCATTTGTTTCCGAGGGGCATCCAGTACCCCCAAGGAAAGGATGCCGGCGTGTTGCCTTCTTGGGATCCGTTAGTATGTTATAACTAACTCTGAATGATTTCGAGGATGGCAACACTATCGCTTCCCTTCAGTTGCTACGCGGTCAGGGTATTTGTTTTATTATGTTTTGCCCAAAGTTTTTCGCCACTGGTATTTGAAGCCGTTTGCAAGTGGATAGATAGGTACATATTGTTTTCCTCAACGTTAACGTAAAGGAACTTACAGCCGGTATAGACGAAAATTGAGGTAGAAGGCACGCACATAGCAGTTATTTAAAGGCTTTTTTATTATGTTATGGCAGTAAACAGTTAAGGCATGCTTTCATAAACATGATCTAAATGATTTTTCCCCGGACT
Source organism: Macrobrachium nipponense (assembly GCF_015104395.2). Taxonomy (NCBI): domain Eukaryota; kingdom Metazoa; phylum Arthropoda; class Malacostraca; order Decapoda; family Palaemonidae; genus Macrobrachium; species Macrobrachium nipponense. The sequence goes on from NC_061096.1 coordinate 23,456,100, forward strand.
TGTTAATGCAAGAGTTAAGTGATTAATGTATTTGTTTATGTATTCTATACGAAATTTTTGATCAAGACTGACTCTCTCTCTCTCTCTCTCTCTCTCTCTCTCTCTCTCTCTCTCTCTCTCTCTCTCTCAGGGAGAGAGACTGTATTTTTCACCGATGGTTGCGGGCGAGGGTGTATGTGGTTGGGGGGTGGGGGTGGCGAGGCTTCCCCGCGGGACCTCATTAGGAGAAAATCAGGGGGGGATTAAATGGATTAATTAGAGACAAACGAAAAGAAAATGGGGGAACCGGAAACAAAAATGTTTTGGACGCTATTCTTTGCTAGTTTGGGAATTTCTCACGGTTACGAGATTTCTTAAAAAATAAAAGAATGAAATAAGATAAAATAGGCCTGATTGCGTCAGGAAATGTAACACTTTCTAGGTGTTGCAAATCTATCCGGACTTTTGTTCTTTTAATAACCAAACAAGAAGCAATCTGACTGTTCAATCATCCAGTTTAACAGAGTCTTTCCAGCTGTTTACCGAGTTCCTAATATATAGTTTTCCAGCGCGAGCTAATAATGTTTTTTTTTTTTTTTTTTTAAATAACTCGGTTCATTATTAAGCATGCTCTAATGTCCCTTGTCGTTCTCCTGGTCGGAACACGCAGTTTATTTTTCAGTGGTTCATGAGTAATACCAGTAACGTGTGAACTGTATGTATGTTAACTTTTCTTTTAGATTCGGAGACTAGTAGCGCTCCTAGGTTCAGGACTTTGTTTATAGCTCGTTTTAGCCTTGTTCACATCCTTCAGGATTCACAGTTACGAGGGCTGCTCATCTTGAAGCATTAATTAATACTAGATTAGCTTTGTGCCCCTGATGCAACGACATAAACCATGACTGGCTCGGGTAATGTTAATGTGAGCTATGTTGTCAGTTGTAGATGATGATGGCAACTTGACTGAGGAGAAGTAAATCTTGTCACATACCATCTGTAGAAGTTCAAGACATAGCATGGCGTATGCAACTAAGATTAAAAGTGTTCAATAGCATTCTAAGTTAGAATGGCTTTTCACAAAAGTATTCATTGAATATTAGTGTGAATTCTACGAAGACGAATGTTGACTTTCGTCATGGATTGCCGCTTCATCAGGGGTTTGGATCCAATTGCTGTCTCATAAACAAAAAGCAAAATATAAACACAGTTGTGTAAGCGATAGATCCTATCCAGTTGCCCAACAGCTGACCTCTATTAGAATAGGTACAAACGTTAACTTGTGTTAGGTAAAAGGGCTTGAGGTTAAAACCTCTTTCAAAGAGAAGTGTGCTGAAACGGAAGGTTCTACCCTTTTGCATCTTTCAGATCTACTCAAGGAAGAGGCTTTTATTTATGTATATGTGTGTGTATATATATATATATATATATATATATCTATATATATATATATAGTTATATATGATATATATATATATATATATATATATGTATATATATATATATATATATATATTATATATATAGTATATATATATATACACTATATATATATATATATATATCTATATATATATATTTTTATAAAAAATATAATATTATACACTATATATATGCTAGTATATATATCTAATATATAGTATAGGTATCATATAAATATATTCTCTATAGTATCTATGTAGTATTATTATAATATATAAATACTAGTATATTATATAGTCTATATCTCTTATATATATATATATATATATATATTATATGTATAGGATACTATTATATATAAATATATATTATATATCTATACTCTTCGTATAATAAAGTGTTAGTATATATATATATATCTTTATATATGTATATTATTATAAATATACATATATATAATATTATATCGAATAAGTATATATACTAATATATCACTATATATATATATATATTATATTTATATATCCTATACTCTATATATATCTGTATCTAATATTATACTATTATATATATCTATACTATATCTATATATTTATATATATATACTATATATATATAGTATATATATATATATTATATATATATATATATATATATATACTTATATATATATATATATATATCTATTATATAATAATATTTATATATATATATACTAATATATATATATTTATATATATATATCCTATCTATACTGTATATATATATATCTCTATATCTATATATATCTATATAGCTATATATTATATATTTATATATTACTAATTCTCTAATATATATATATATACTAATATATATATCTATATATATACTCTATATATATCCTATCTAGTCTATATCTATATCTATATACTATATGCTATATCTCATATATAATAGATACATATATCTATATGTGTATATATTATATCTATATATATATATATATTTTATATATAGATATATATATATATTATCTATATATATACTATATAATTACAACTATATATATATACTATATATATATATTATATATATCCTCTATATATATATATAGATATATATATCTATATATATTTATCTATATACGTATATATATCTATACTCTATATTATAATCTATATATCATATATCTGCCTATATCATATATATATCTCTATTATATATATCAATATATATATATATACTTATCTCTCATATCTTATATATATATATATAGTATATATCTATATCATATATAGTATATATCTATATTCTATATGTTTATATATATCTCTATATACTCTATCTATATATATGTCTCTATATATATATATATCTCTCTCTATATAATCTATATATATCTATATATATATATATATATATATATATATATATATATATGCACGCGCGTGTATGTGCTTGATACTATTATAAATTCTTCCAATCGGTGGTGAAAGATTGAAGGAAAGGATTATAAACAGCCAAGCTACTGTAAACACTATTTTATATAACATACATATACATATGTATATTTATATATTTATATCTTACTTGTATGTCTCTACGTCTGTGTGCATATGCTTGGGTAACCTCTCCCAATTATCAGATCACAGTATAAAAAGTTTCCTCCAAATGCTGACTTTATATTTTTCGATAGGATTTCGAGGTTGTATGTAGAGTATGATTGAAATTTCTTCCTTTTTTTCAGAGAACGTAATGAAATTTTATATCTGTTTAGTATGGTAAAAAGAAAGCAAACCTAGTATAGTAATCTAATAAGTAAATCAAAATAAGTTATTGTAAGAATTAAAAATATATATATATATATGCATACATACAAACGCGCACTTACGACAACGTGAGGAGCAGAAGCCACTGGGATTTTGGCCGTATTCACCTGCCACCTGAACGGACGGACGTGCAATAAACTAGAGGCTGTCAGCGGGGCAGTGGCCATGTCAAAACACCCGGTTCGCCACATCACACGGACATGATAATCACTTTGGGACTGCCCAGACCGCCGCGTCGCTGCTTCGCCCTGCCTTAAGCTTTCGAGGAAATTCCGGAGCAGAAACAGCAACAGCAGCAGAACAAGCAGCAGCAGCAGCAGCAGCAGCGCCGTCACTGTGGGTTGTCTTGTGGTATGCCGACATGCTGTGCCACTGCCTCTCATCATGCTGGTGGGTCTTTGGTCGGAGAGGTGCCGTGGTATAGGCGGTGGTGCGAATTTAATGAGGAATATATCGCGGCAAAGTGCCTCCTCTCTTGCATCTGTTCAGGCCACACACATACACACGCAGTCCCGTGCGAGGGCAGCGGATTGTGCAGCTCTTGGTTGTATCGTTGGTTACAAACGTAGCTCATTATGATATCAATCGTGGCATGTACCGACCGGGGATATGCTATGAGAACACACTCAATCTGCCACGTCTTCTTGAGAACGTTTTCGCCATGATGAACCTTCGTTTTAAGACCATATATTGCCGCTAACAATACATTTTTGTTCAATAGATTTTTTTGTCCACAACCCCCCTCCCCCCCCCTTTTTTTTTTTATTTATTTATTTTTTTTGCAAAGATGTGGCTGTAATATAAAAGATATCCGGTAAGATAACGATAACACGCATCATGCAGAATAAGATTGATGGCTGAATGGCGGAAGGTGACTCCTAGAACGTTGCGTGTCATCTAAACAAGTTACATCTGTATTGTGGGGCGGAGAATTGGAGACAAATTCTCTCTACATGTATTCGAAGGCTATCGATGATAGAGGAACGTTGTAAATACGAACGTGAGGAAAAGCACACAAGTAAAAATATTGCCCTTAATGTTTAAGCAAATCTCATGTGGAAAGAAGCAGCGCTGCAAGAAGACTTAAATGAATACCTTCACATTTTAAGGCGAAATTATTTATATGCAAACGCAGGGTTTCTGGGAAAGTCATAGTCTTTCTCAAATTTTTGGGTTTTCATAGATATAGGTATTTTTTATCGCCTTTTTGAGACCTTTTATATGGATGACCAACAAAATCTGTTTTTCGAATTTTCGTTAATGGATATTAATAGAAAAATGTGACTGATTAACAACGGGGAGGAAGACAGTCAGACAGACAGACAGACAGACAGAGACGGACCTGACCTTCCGACCGACGGCAGAAGAAATAGCCAATAATTCACTCCCGGGTATCGGTCACTGGTCCCTCTTTAATCGCCCAAGTTTCCTCATCCATCTGAAACTTGGTTTATTCAACGCCAGAAACTTGATAATAATGAGACGGACACGAGCAACGTTCACTCTTCTTCTGGACCTGATTTTTGTTGTGCGGTCGTGCAGTCGACGTCAACACACGGCGAAAGTAATCGTGTATGTATTTGACTCAAAATAAATAGACTTAGTAAATTAATCACTACTGTTAGTTTACATTTAAATTGACTAGTTTACCGTCTGGAACCGTCTAACAACTGACCTGTCTTGGTGTGTTTGTCTGTATGTTCGTCCCTCTATATGTCCGTCCATTGGGCAACGTTCAGTTTTTAAAGCGCCATAACTTCATGCACATCTTGTATGAATGATGGGATTCATCATTCATGACCTGGATCCAAGGGTCAACGTAACGGTCATACTTAGAGGGCAAAGGTCAAGTAGGAATTTATTCTCTGTCATAACTTTTGAAGTGTGCGGGTTAGAGACTTCATATCGGCATGCACACTCCACTGATGATGTCGAAATGTTTGTGCATTATTTTGCCACAAACACACATGATTCTACCTCCGGTTTCTTTCAGGGACATGTAGTAATTGTCCTCCTGTCTGTCTGTCTGCCCTGCCATCAATATGTCTGTTGATCCACAAAGGTTTAAGTTTTAAAGCACTGTACTATTAATATTTCTGAAGATTAGGTTCTAGAACTTCATATGGACCTTGTATGGTGATAGGGATTCAATATTCATGTGGTGGACCCTATGGTCAAGGTCATACTTAGAGGTAAAAAATCAAACAAATTTAAACCTTGGTACACACACACACACACACACACACACACACACACACACACACACATATATATATTATATATATATATATATATATATATATATATATATATATATATACATATATATATATATATGTATATATATATGTATATATATACATAGACACACATACCTATATATATATATATATATATATATTATATATATATATTTATATATATGTGTGTGTGTGTGTGTGTGTGTGTGTGTGTGTGTGTGTGTGTGTGTGTGTGTGTGTGTGAATACTCAGGAGTATCTTTCGCTATTTACAAAATATACCTAAATATTTTACTCAGATTCTTCCAAGGTATGACTGGCTGGAGATTTGAATTCAACTTTTCTGTATCTCGTCTATAATTAAGTGTTTTTTGTCATGAGCAATGTACTGAGTACGCAACCTGCAATAAAACAGGGCGCAATTATATATTTCTCCATTGCAACTTTAAATCATAGAAAAGATGCCGAAAAAAGTTCGTGTTTCTAGTCATTGATGTCTTAGTAGAATATCATTTTCGAAATATTTATATTTGCTTTTTCTTTTCAGAGAAGCGAAATAAAATGCCTTTAATATGTTTTCATTTTTAAATTCATATACAAATGTAAATACTTATGCTTAATCTATTGATACTTTGAACATTTCCATTATTCCCCAGTCGAATAAGTGTTTTATGGGCAATATTAAAGCAAAAGTTCTTAGTTTTCACATCGAGTTGTAAAAAAAAAAGTTTTTTTTTTTTTTTTTTTCATCGGATAAATTATCAAGTTGTACAAAAAAAAAAATGTTCTTATACTTTCGATAATTATTCTGTTAAGATGTCGCTTGCATGCTCACGCGGGAACCTCCCACCAACCCTTCCCCCGCCTCCCCTCACCCATATGCGATGGGGTCATTCATAGTCTTACATTAAAAAAAAGAAAAAAAAATCTCTGTTACGCGTTCTCACGCAGACCGAAGCACTCTGAAAGAGAAAACACGCGCTTTCCCTAATTATCGATTTGGCGAGAAATGTCTACATTGACAGCACCTCAGTATATCTTGCAGTTGTGTCTTGCAATCAGGAATAATCTGCCATGAAGGAAGTCAGTTAATTTGTGTTCGAGATAAAAAAAAAAAAGGAAAAGAAAAGTCATCTTTTTCTCGCACGATTTGTTTAATTGAATCTGTGCGTCTGCGAGACCTTCCCGGCAATAACGAAGTCATGCAAGGGGTAGGTTCGACAGCGGCGGCGGCGGTTGCAACAGTCTAGTGTCCAGCGAGAGAGAGAGAGAGAGAGAGAGAGAGAGAGATAGCGACGACTCAATCAACGGGGACAGACTAATAGATAATCAATTGCGAACATAATGCGGTCAATTAAACTACCAGCGATGGGCCCCAGGTTGCGTGATGCCTGCCTCTGACGCGCCTGGATCCCTTTCTGGGGGTCGAGGGAGACCCATTTGGGAACTGCCGATGACGCCCCTGGATCTCGTTCTTGGGGGTCGAGTTGTTGGGGAAGTGGGAGAAAGGGGGGGTGAGAGCAAGAGAGGACGAGGCGTCCAAAGAGGAGGAGAAGGAACAGTAAGGAAGAGGGTGGGGGTGGCGGGTGGGTGGGCAATCATGCGATGGGAACTGTTTATTAAGTTTGCTAAAGGTCGTCGAAGTGCTTTAGGTTGTTGCCATTAAGGGAATAGTTTTAGAATGAACTTTTAGAGATAATTTAGCGTTACTCTTTCTCTGTATCATTTGAACGTAGAAATACTAGCACATTTTAAACACTGAAATCACTTTCGATGGTGGAAGTCCAGGTATTTACCCCAAGAATTCTTTAAAAGTAAGGTTTTTTTTTTTTTTTTTTTTTTTGCCTATGTAAAGATCCACACACAGGATTTAGGCAAGAGCGCAACGCAATTTCCTTATAGAAAAGCTTATAATCTTTGTGATCAGGTTGGCGATCAAGACATTATGTTAATTAATACTTTTAACATAAAAAAACCATACTCTTGATAAGACCACATGAAAAAGAGGCCAGCGTGTCTCCTCCCGTTGCTTAATATGCATAATAGCTGGTGCTGCTTCCCCATCCACCCCTGAATAAACCCGGGGGAAAGTTCTCCTAGAACAGCAGTATTTTGCGGGAGTATTATGTTTCTTTTCTCAGTTTTTAATTTGTTTTGCAAATGGAAAAATGCATGGCGTTTGTTGGCCTATGTACATTATATATATATATACATGCAGAAGCTAGGTACTATGTCGTACCTCTAAGTAAATGGGGGTACAATCCACAATGATGTAAAATCGTTCTGTAGTTTAAAATATATATTTCTTGCACAGGAACTTATAGCTTTTGACCATCAGCTATAAGTTTCTGTACAAGAAATATATATTTTAAACTACAGAAGGATTTTACATCATTGTGGATTGTATCCCCATATATATATATATATATATATATATATATATATATATATATATATATATATATATATATTATATATCGAAAATATGTATGTATGTATGTGTGTATATAAAACAAGAGAGACTTGAAATGGGTTTATAATACTGTTTTGATAAATCTGATGGATCCTTTATAATTATAGTGGATTTTATGTTTTGTTGGTTCTTCTCAGTTGCTGTTGCAGAACACTGGCCGTGACTACAAATAATTCCCCATCTTTTTTCAAGAGAAGGAAAAACCACCGAGATGGCCAGTATCTATTCCGGTGTTTCTCCTAGTTCATCTTATTAAGATTCTTGTCTTCCCTTAACTTGGAGGCTGGTGGGACGAGTAAGTCCAGTCGGTACGTCCTCTCAAGCTCACTAATTTGATCTGATGTTACTCGACCCTTCCTCCTCCTCCTCCTCCTCCTCCTCCTCCTACTCCTCCTCCTCCTTCCTCCTCTCCCCTCCTCCTCCTCTCCTCTCCTCCAAACTCCTCCTCCTCCTCTCCTCCTCAAACTATGCTTCCATTCGGGGCAACCTAAAACTCGAATCAAGGAAATGATGGAGGAAACATTCTCGGATTGATACAGGAAGACATCTTTCAATTGGTCCTCAAAATATCACGAGGATTAGTTTATTTCTGGTCATATGAGCTATTCAAAGCGATTTATTTATTTTTTTATTTTTTTATTTATTTTTTTTTTTGGCGGGCAAGTTGTACATATCTTCCCCTTCTATCTGTTTATTTATCTATATAAGATATATGTATACATATTGTATATATATATATATATATATATATATATATATTATATATATATATACATATATATATATATATATTGATATATATATATTAATAATATATATATAATAATAATATATATAGATAAGTTATTGCATCTATATAGATATATATATATATATATATATATATATATATATATATCTATATATATATATATATATATATCTATTATATTTGTCTGTGTGAGCTGCTATAGATTAATTACGCTAAAAATAGCGTAAATATTACTTCAGTTATATGTAAAAGAATGTAATTAAATTGGAAACATTATACACCAGATGTAGATGTCTTAGTGAATTGCTCTTTAGGTTTCTTAGTCATCCACGCTCATCGAACTGTATAAAACAATGTCTCCAGGTATTTTTTTATTTTTTCATTTTACCTACACCAGCACTGGAAAATAGAGCGATAGTCGTATTCCCTCTCGTGGCTAGCCTCTCTTTCCATTGACTTGCATATAAAGTTTACAAAAAGAATACCTACGTATGTAGGATGATGATATTCTGACAGTACTTCCAAAGCTACATTATCTATCATAACAGAGGGAGCCTAACATGCAATAATGTATAGTTCGCAGAAAATAAATTGGTTGATACAAGTTTGCAAACGAAGTGAAGTTGACGCAGATGAAATCGGAAACTGTGGCAGACGCCACTTATGTGAGTTATTTTGTTAGTCAGAGTTGATGACAGGCCTGAAGAATTTTAGACGATACCAGTATTCTGACATATGTCCAGGAAGCGTCGAAGTTGAATTTTGACCGCTGACACATTCGTGATGACTTCGTGAGCTTATTCAATTAGGTTTTCTTGATAACCTCGTGAGCCATTATCCCTTATGTTACCGTGGTGACAGGTTACTTTATGAACTTGTTTCATTTGGGTTATGTTTGTGACCTAGTTTTCATTAGCTGAAATATTAATAATTTAATATTTTCCATTAGGTTATCACTGTGCTAACCTTGCGGGCTATTTGCTTTAGGTTATCTTTGCCATCAAGTTTTCGTGTAACTTTTTAAGCTGTTTACCCGTTGATTATCACGGTGATAGATTTGTGAGCTGTTTTCCATCAGATTAGCGGCCTAACTTGGTCAGCTTTATCCAAGCTGATAACTTTGGAAGCTATTTTCTATCAGGTTATCAGCCTGTAGGTTAAATCGAGCGCAAAATGAAGATAACAGGCCTACCTTAGATCTTGCTCTCCACAATTTGGGATTATTCTTTTAAACAGCTCCATAAAGGTGAAATGGCATAATTTCTGAGACACTCTCTCTCTCTCTCTCTCTCATTGAAAATTTTTACTGTCAAATATACTTCTCCATAACATCTCAAAGCAACGTATTTTTCTCATGTATATATTGCGTTTAGTCTCTGTTGCTTGTAAGAGATTACTGTAAGAGAGAGAGAGAGAGAGAGAGAGAGAGAGAGAGAGAGAGAGAGAGAGAGAGAGGGTTTGGGGGGGGTGGGTGGGGGACCGGTTAGCGGGAAGAAAAAATGTAAATGGTAGTCCACATGCTGTATTGTTACAACCCTCACGTCCTGAGGAGAAATTTATATTTAGTGCGGTGCAGAATAACTACTTTAATATTCCCGTGTTTTTGTTCATTATCTCCGAATGAAGTTCTTCATGAATATTATAATGGAAGACGCTCAGAAATTCACGCAAACCCATTCGCACAGAATTCAAGAAACGCAGATTTCTTACGTAAAAAAAACTAAGTCATAATTCCACAGCGTATTCGAGTTTCTTACCGCATTAGAAAGTCATAATTCCACAGCATATATACGAGTTTCTTACCGTATTTATATTATTTTCTTTATTTCTCTTTCTTTTCCTCCTTCCTTCCAAAAAAAGTCTTAATTACACAGCATATACGAGTTTCTTACCGTATTTTTTTTTTATTTTTTTATTTCTCCCTTCTCCTCCCTCCTTCCAAAAAAAATGTCATAATTCCACAGCGTATTCGAGTTTCTTGCCGTATTAAAGAAACGTCATAATTCCACAGCATATACGAGTTTCTTACCGTATTTTTATTTATTTTTTTTTATTTCTCTCTCTCTCCCTCCTTCCTTCCTTCCCTCTCCACCAAACCTCAGATATTTCAAGATGGGCCAACAAAAAATTCACCGCGAGCCCTCGCTCCGAATCCAATTTCAGGAGTTACATACATGTGTGGAGTACGTGTGCAGGAAAATAGCGGGCCAAATCTTGTATCCCAGGGGACAACTAAAAGTTCCTCTCGAAAAAAAGAAAGAAATAAAAAAGGGGAAAAATCAGATGTCCGAATGAGGCTATTTCTTTTTCTGACAATGGATACAATGATACAAAGCCTTGTATGCATTTTTCACTGCCTTTAAATTTTTTTTTTTTTTATTAAGCTTGGTTGGATTTGTGAATATTTTGTAGGTTGTCTGTGTTTTCATTTCTTTGTTTTTCGTTGGAGTTTTTTTTTCGTTAGTGAGGCTGTTTTATTAGAAATGTACTGATTGTGGATCAAGCAAACCAATTATTTCCATTTTTTCAATAGAAGTTTAAGTATTTCAAGCATGGTTGGATTTGTGAATATTTTGTAAGTTGTCTTTGTTTTCATGTCTGTTTTTCTGTGGAGTTTTTTTTTTGTTAGTGAGGTTGTTTTGTTAGAAAAATGTATTGATCGTGGATCAAGCAAACTAATTATTTCCTTGTATCAATAGAAATTTAAGTATTTTCCTTTTTATTTTATTTTTTATTATTTTTAATCCTTCCAGCTGTAAGGTATAGAGGAATCTAACCCTTGGTGCTTAGTGTCTCTGCTATTGTGTGAACTACTGGAGCGAGATTCATGAATGGTGGTGCTGTATATATGAATAGATATCTATTAACTAGGTGAATGATTGGCTATTGTTCAAAATATTATTGAAGTGAAATAGGAAACGAAGAGGCTAATTCATCCTTGACAAAGACAGTTCGTATTGAATTCTTATTTTCTTTGATGGAATTTTAAACCTTTTCCTTTTTTTCGCTCGGAATAATTGATTGAAATTGTTTGTAAAGACGGCATCTGAATTATGGTAATTAAAATTATTAGTTTAACAAATTTTGTATACACCTTTTTTTATGAGTTCTTGTTCAGATAAAGCATCTCTAATCATGCCAAGCATAGGAAAGCATCGCTACTCTGTCCTGTTGGCAGACTTCAACGAGATTGCACCCCAGAATGGCCTCCAGCGATTAATCCCTTAAGGAAGCGCAGATTTCAGTCGTTGACCTAGGGAATTAATCGTGTCTGCTTGATAATATCTTCCTGAAATCTTCGATAAATATTTAGTGCATATTATATATATATATATATATATATATATATATATATATATATATATATATATATATATATATTACTAACAGCACCTCATTGAAACTGGGTTGTATCTAGCGGAGATATTTATTCAGGAAATGTTGACAAACTTTCCAGGACTAACAGTCCTCATTATCAGGTATCTACGGAACTATTGTGTAGATAATATATATATATATATATTATATATATATATATAATATGGATATATATATATATATATATATATACACATTCTTGGTCACACGTAACTTTTATGCTTACAAGTATTAAGTCATGAACACCACTTGATATCGAATTGACTATCCTTTGGAATAACATACACAGTACATTCAAGAGATATTTCAACTATAAGAACATGTCACTGTCCTTCTCTGTACCTAAATCAAAGGTGAAGGTTTGCACTCTGACAAAGAGAGATGCCTTGTTTAGAAAACTAAATGTTTTTGAGCCTCGCAACAAACCTTATCAGTCGGGTGCTCGCAACAATCGATTACGATGAAACTGTAATGCATCTAGATTAGAAGCGTATTTACATTCAGTGATTGTGGTAAGCTTTTAAGTAATTAAAGGGGTTGATGATCATCCAGTTTACCAATCCTTTTAAGTAAGTGTAGGTTGTTAACCAACATATCATAAAACCCGTGCAGGATGGATGATTATCCATTACTTTGATGGTCTTCTTACTGTTGCAACAACGATCTATGAATTCAGCCTTGCTTTCATGAGATTTCTTTAAAGGATTTTGTCCATTGCACTATTTTAGTTTCGATATTTGTTTTTTAGCTGATGTGCGAGCACTTAAACCTGCATGAAATCGGTCTCTGCGTAGCCTCGCTGAATTTCCAAGCCTTTTCTGATCCCGGTCTAAAAGCGTTTCTCCTAATCTTCCGTACTTGAGTGTCTCTCTCTCTCCTCTCTCTCTCTCTCTCTCTCTCTCTCTCTCTCGTCCTCCATCTCTTCTCGTCTCGCTCTCTCCTCTCTCTCTCACACACATACACACACACACACACACACACACTTAAACGTAAGGCGATCCTTGAGAGGTGCAAATGAAATGCATAAATCGGTTTTTATACCTGTGTTGGAGGGAGGTACTCTGCATTTATTTAAAGAGGCAGATGATGTACTGAAACAGACAAAAAAAATTTGAAGAGTTAAATTTCTTAATACGTATTCATTGTCACTATATTACCTGAATGTTATCAAGCTTAGGTTGCCATAGTCCAAGATCATAGATAACTTGGCATGTGACTGATTAAAGAATGCTGGAAACGGACGAGAAAAGTCTCTTTTGGTGAACATCTTCTAAGTCTTCAGTAAATGAACAGCGTTGAATCCTCTGTGAAATAAACTAAAGTAATGAGAGAGAGAGAGGAGAGATAGAGAGAGAGAGAGAGAGAGAGAGAGAGGAGAGAGAGAGGGGGGGGGATAAAAGGGGGGGGGTAAATAAGGTGTGAAAGAAAAATGTTGTTGGGGTAAGGCCTCGATAAGTGATTCACCACCCAGAGTCAAATAAACCATTACCTGATTTTTTCCATTGTAAATAGTGACCATCCAATGGCATTATGATAATTCCTTAAAGCCTTTGTCATATCTCTCTTTATCTTCGACTTGAGCCTCGTGCCATCGCAGAATTCATTTTCGTCCAACCCCACCCCCTCCCTCCCCCTACCTTCCCCTCCCCCGCCAAACACTTCGCTCGATCATTTATTATCTATCAAATCTCTCCACACTTTTACGGCCGTTGCTCATTAACAAGACTCTAGTTCATAATAAAAGTAATATCTAAGTTGGGGGAGGAGGGGAGGGGATGATTTCCCCTTCATCCCCAGCGCGATCATCATTGTCAGAAGTGCTGGTAATGATCGTGGAAAATGCCGCCCAAGATGCGACAGACACAAGATAAAATGGCTTTAGTAAGCTTGGAGATTATAGTGACGATGATAGAAGGGGCCAGCTCTCGGTCATAAAGATGTTGGTGGTATATAACGATCTGACTAAAACTCGGAATGTAAGTGGAGCTACGTCCTGTAATTGATGCTATTTCTGCATCTGTGCTTCTGTAGCATTGCATGTGTGTGTGTGTTTTTTTTTTCAACTGCATTCCGGCGGATATGTTTCGATGTGGAAAGGGGCTTGCGGGTGCATATTTCTTTCATTGTTTCTAATTTAAGTATTCGTTTGAGAGGTTTAACCACAAGTTTGCCTTTACGTTTGGTTTAACTGAAACATTAAATGGGAAAATAATCACATACACAAGTGATTGACCATAAGTTACGATATTTTTATACCTAGATATATTCCTTTTCAATCCTTGCTGATATATATATATATATATATATATATATATATATATATATATATATATATATATATATATGTAATCATAATTTAGGTTGAGACCTTACGTGAGTTAAGATAAAAAAAATTATATATATATATATATATATATATATATATATATATATATATATATATATATATAAAACTTAACTTACGTAAGGTCTCAACCCAAATTTTAATTTCTAGGATAGAAAGAGCTTTGACGAATTATGAGATATCCAAACCAGATACTCGGTGTCAAAGTGGAGTTTATGCAGAATGATGATACTAATTCAGTCCGTCGTGTACTTAGGACCCACAGTGATAAACAGAGAGAGAGATGAGAGAGAGAGAGTGCGTGAGAGGAGCAGGAGACGAGAGAGTAGATAGAGAGAGAGAGGGAGAGAGAAGAGAGAGAGAGAAGGATGAGGTATTGAGAGATGGAAGTTGCAGGGTTTTTCGACGAGAGTGGACCAATGAGTGAGGAGGGAATTAATCAGTTCACTGCAGAAAGGAAGTTCCTTTCACGTAACTTTAAAGAGAAAGATAAGGAGCCACTTTTTGTTAACGGTTACATTTCGCTTCCAAAAACAAAGTCAGTTGTCTGTCATAAGGTCCCATTTTTGTGACATGAAACAAACGAAAAACATACCTTCTATGTAGATAGTAATAAAGCACAATTTCGTATATAGACAGTTTTACACAGTGACAACGATTGGTTAGGTGATAGCAACAGTGGGTCTCAGTGAGGTCCAGGAGCTACAGGAGCACGTGAATATCCTACTGTAAAAGTACTGAAAAACCTTAAAGATATGCCTGGAGACATCAAGTATTTTCATGAGGTATTTCAAGTATTTTAAACCTTTTTTCTAAACGGCAAAGTACCTGGTAAATGCAGAGGTCTACCAAGGAACTTGACGTGAGCTTCAAGCAAAGCCTCCCTCATATCTTCATATTATAAGTTTATTTTACGAATAAAACTTTCCGGCTCTCGAATGCTGTGGAAATAAATGTTAATAGTTTAATCAGGCAAGCCGTTTTGGATATTCCTAACAGTGATAAAGAATATCTCATTCAATGGGTTACTCTTTAAAGGTGGCGACAGAAGGGCACGGACTTGAAGTTCTCTGCATGTCTGTATAAATGAAGTTCATAGCCCCGTACCTATTTCTTGATCTCTTCAAAGCTGTATCATAGGGTGAGCAGTGGGCTGGGAATCGAGCCAGACTTTGCCACTGCCAGTCATGCATTCCTGAAGTACATTAAAATATTATCCATTAATTCTATCACAAAAGCGCAATTTTTCTCATCCACACAAACATACACACACTATATGTATATATATATATAATATATATATATATATATATATATATATATATATATATATATATATATATATATGGCAGCATTTTTATTTAGTCAACATTCGAATAAAGAAACAAATGTTTTCGAAAGCACACCAAACGAAAAGTTTAGCTCGCAGGAAAGAGCTACAAAAGCATTATTTTTTTCCTTTTTCAGCCGGTTTTGGCCGGAGAAAAAAAAAAGAAAAAAAAAAGAGGGGACTGTGGTTAAAAAAGCAGCAGTTTCTTGTAGGCTTTTCATATGTAGGTTGGGGTTGGGGAACTTTCTATAGGTTTTCCCTCCCTTGTCAATAGAACGTAAATTGGTCGGGAAAGGCATTCGATAGCCACGGGACTTTGCAGAATAGCAATTTTTCCCACCGTTGGAAAAATGTCGATAAATGGCGTCGAAACAGGTGACCTGGTTTGCTTGTTTGTTTGCTTACTTATTCGAGTGGTCCTGTTTGTTTGTTTGTTTGTTACTTTATTTCATTATTTTCATTTTATGTACTTACGTTGTAATTGATTTATGCACTTTAGATAATCTGCATGTATAACGAATCACACATAAATATGTTCAACATTAAACCGTATCCTCAAATGGGATGGTTTTAGAGGGAAACCAACATAGCGGGTCACTGCCACATTCAGACTTAACAGTTGAATTGGGTATGGATGTATGTTTGTGTACGTATGTATGCATGTATGAATGTATGTATGTTTTTGTTTATGCATGTATGTATGTTATATATATGTAAGAGAATGTGTATTCATATTCTTATAGATGTGTGTGTGTGACAGTACTCCCATCTTCGCCAGCAACATTTGCGCTTAATATTTCTCTTAGATATAGTTGGTAGTCGTATTAGGTTACTGATTTACGTACCCTGGTAATTGGTAATTCTGAGAAGGTAAAACAACAAAAGTAAAAGGTCAGCCTGACATGTATAAATATTTCCGTAATAAGATATTCACCAAAAGAATAAAGTATTTCAGATTATAGTAAATGTATTTGCGCTGAAATGAAAAGATGCAAGATGCAACACATTATGTGATTCTGCAGAAAAGTGGCTTCACGATTAATTTCATTGATTGGTCTTTGTGAAGACAACTTTCATGCTGGGTTACTTATTTTCATGTTGTGACTGAATATTTTCTCTTCATTGCATTAGGTAAAACCAGTGTGAAATAATTAACATTTATGTATCTGAAGATGAAAAATTCTCTACTTAAGAAAGAAAAGTTTTCGCACTAAAACACAATAATAAATTTTCGAAAGCACGCACAACTATGATAAATCAACTTTCAAATGCTATGTAGTTTTAATGTTGTGCCTCGGATCGCCCAATTCGGAGTAGGTACCGTGTTGAATATATTGAAATGTTATGGGTATCCATTTGTTTTGCATTTCTGAGGGAAATGATGAGCACTAAGTTTAGATTTGCCTCTCTTACCACTCGCTCTTTTATAAATATAGAGAATGAAGGTTCCTTGGCCCTGGCCTCTATCGGAGGGTATTTCTCTAAGCTCAAGACTAGCTATGTCGACCTTTAAACTGTGTGGGTACACTAGTGAATGTACACCTCATAACTCAGTGCGAGCTATATTTGCAGCATAGTAAGTATGTTTATTTCTCTTTTAAGAGATTTAGGCAAGGAAGTCTTTGGACCTTAAAAATCACCACAAAATAAGTTTTTGTAGCCTGTCTTTGAAGTATGAAGCAGTTTGCTTGTTGTTGGTAGAATGTTATACCTTTTTTATGTAGATATGACCAAGAATGAACTAATAGTTAATAGAAAAAAAAGTTATATAACTTACACAATGAAATCTGTTCTAGACAAGCCATACAGGATACATGGGAAAGTTTATGTTAAAGTGTTAAATATAAAACAACTAGCAGTGTCATGAATAAGCGATACAAAAGATACCGGAAAAAAATAATCTTTCTGCTAAGTTAAGCACGTTTTCAGTAATACCAATCCCTCAATACCATGATGCCACTTTTCTTACGCCGCGAGCTTTTTCGATGGAACATTAGTATTCTTGTTTTCAAGTATTATGGAGGTTTATTGTAGAAATAATTACAGCATATCCCATACGTCCATGTGCAATGATTGATAATGTAAGTTCATCATGCTAGTAAAACCATTACTCTCTCTCTCTCTTCTCTCTCTCTCTCTCTCCGTTAGATATGAAGAGATTCCCAGAATAGTAGTGTCGGGGACAGATTAGTTGGACCTGGGGTTGAAAGAGTTGATGGAGGCTAATGATGTGAATCGAATAGCCAGTTAGTTAGTCGCTGGTTGGGATGGGTCGGGGGGGAAGGGGTAGGGGGAAGATCGGATAGCGGCGGAGAAGGGCTTTGCCTCAATGGCTGATGTCAAAGAAAAATAATATCAGATTTATTCGGGTGGTCACTTACCGGGGCTAGACAGTCGCTAATTCTACTCTCTCTCTCTCTCTCTCTCTCACATATTGCAAGAATGATGATGGATCTACATCACCTTTAGTAAAAGTCCCTTGATTTCGACACATATACTTGTATTGTCCGAATAATTGTAGATCATTTCTTATCCTTCGTTGTAGATTGTTGGGTAAGAGTTGAACACGTTCCTCCGACGGACCAAGATTTGAGGTTCAGCGTTTTTGGCTCTGAAATTCTTCACGTTATTATCCAAGTCGGATTTTCGGTTATTCCATAGGAAGTTACATCAGTATATATATATATATATATATATATATATATATATTATATATATATATATATATATATATATATTTATTATTGATTATTATTGATGTAACTTCCTATGGAACACTACATGTTCGACAAAACATATTGAATGAATCATCATTGATTATTTATGAAGTACTGCAACATCTTCGACTTTAAACAGAATTGCGAAATGATTTCCTCTCACCCTTTTAGCTCTGCCAGGCTTCCCCGTCCACAACTGCGGCCAACTCTCTCTCTCTCTCTCTCTCTCTGACCCGTCTTCTCTACCGGAGGTGGCGGCTCCACGCCACGTCATACCACCCTGAATCAAATATGTTGTGGGGGAGGGGGGTTGGAACCGGGAAAGGGCTAGGGTGGGGGGGATCCCTAAAGAAAAACCCGGCAGCATAAAAAAGGGGGGGGGGTGCTATTCCTGCGGGACCACACCATTAACACATTACTTCTGGAACTGTTCTCGGGTGGTAATGGCATTCCAGCGTTCATTTCCATTTCCCGTTAACTATAGAACAAGGGGGAATTACCACAGATAAAAAAAAAATGACAAAGTCATCGAGTGGCTATAGAACGAGAGAATTGCTCTTCTAAAACGCTGGCGAAAAGGGGGGAAAGTCGGCGGACGCTTTGAAATATTTTTCGCGCATTTGACTGAAATCGGATCATTTTGTATGCAAATTGTATTTTGTGGAGGCCCAGAGTAACAATTTTCAGGAAATATTTGCGCCAACTGCATTTGACGTTATGCTAATCTACATAAAATTGTATCCCTGCTAAATGCGTTGGATGGAAGTTTTTATGGTTTAGTCCTGAAGGGGAGAGAGAGAGAGAGAGAGAGAGAGAGAGAGAGAGAGAGAGAGAGAGAGAGAGAGAGAGAGAGAGAGAAACTAAGCATTGGAACTATTAATACCGTAGCCTTATTCTGTTAGATTAGGAAGTGCTTTTAAGACAGTTTTTATTTGAGTAATGCCATTATTAGTGTTGTTTCTGTTTCCAACTTTATTATATGAATAACGTCACTAATATTCTGATGACAAGTAATTTTCAATCAGGAGCAAGCAAATAAATATGATTTCGTGTTACATTTCATTATGCTTATACGCTTTAATAAAAAAAAGTTTATTATACAAGTCCTTTTTCCTTCCTGTTTTACATTTTCATGTCGGCCAGAAATTGAAATTTTTTTGTCACTAAACGATGCTGCGTTTGTTAGTATTTCACAAAATGCACCTTTGCGAGAAACTTTTGTCGACATCCGTCGTTTTAATATTATGTTCAGAAGTTTTTATATATATTTTTTTTTCACCGTTCCTCATTTATTGACCCGAAGTTTGTCTTTTAGGATTTCACAGGCAGGTCCAGAAGTAAGAGCAGTGCTGGGATAAATCTAGCCTGATATAAAATAACAGAATATATATATATATATATATATATATATATATATATGTATAATATGTATAATATTATAAGTATATATGTTCTATATATATATATATTATATACATATATATATAATATATAAATATAATATATATATCTATATGTATATATGTCATATATATATATATATATCTATATATAATATATATATATATATCTATATATATATACACACACACATATATATATATATATATATGTGTGTGTATGATTTAAGATCAGTCATAGAGAGACGTGCAATATTTACTTTTATCATCGTATTATGAGTCGTGCGAGTATATAGAAAATCCTAATTACAATATTCTCATATTTCGAATCATAAATAAAGTTGGTAATGAATCAGTGCAAAACACGTTCATTCTTTCTAGAAAATACGTTCATTAGATACGTCTATGCCTCCTCACATAGGATAAAAGCAATTTGTTTACTTTCTTTCTGTATCCTTCCAATGATACCAGTAAACGTTTCTCATTAAAACATTTTTCTTCAAAAACATGTATCTATAGTTTTGTTTTTGAATATATGTTCCTTGCTCTCACTCTATATAAAAACAAACCACTGTATGAAGCTTATGTATATATATATATATATATATATATATATATATATATATATATATATATATATATATATATATACATATATATATATATATACATATATATATATATATATATATATGTATATATATATATGTATGTATATATAACTTGATCACGAAGTATATAAAACGTGATGCTATGTATAAATAAAGGTTTTTTGCCACGAAGGAAAAAATGAAAAAGCTCGCTTTTTCATTTTTTCCTTCGTGGCAAAAAACCTTTATTTATGTATTTATATATATATATATATATAATATATATACATACATAACATAACAACATACATACAATATCATACATACACACACACACACACACACATATATATATATATATATATATATATATATATATATATATATATATATATATATATATATATGAGATCCTCACGTGAAAATGAAAGGAGGAGGTACCAAGACTTTCAGCTTTTATTCCAAAGTCATCTTCAGGGGACTGAACAATTTTAAGAGAACAACTTATACAAGAAAGCAACATGAGGCCACAAATAATAAAACAAGTCAACAACCTACTTAAGTATGCAAATAAACATTGTTCAAAACAAAAGACATACTTAGCGGAAATATGTAGTTACTAAAATCACAGTAAAAACTATCTGTAAAATGTCTAACTACTTGTTTAACTTTTAAATCATCAAGAATAAAACTTTCTAACAATTCGTCCATCTTAAAAAGACCATTGCTCATATTCATGTTATTAAAAGAACTGATGAGGCAACCTTCAACTAACAATCTGTCATGTATTGATGAACTTCTAAAAATGACTCTCGCTGAATTCCAGTCTATAGGGTGTTCAAAATTCCTCACGTGACAAAAAAGGGCACTTGAACCGTTCGCAACCCGTACATTATATTTATGCTGTCTAACTCTCTTACTTAGTTCCTTACCAGATTGTCCAGTATAAGGCAAATTACAAACAGGGCAGTTAATTTTGTACACGCCTCCTGTTGTCATCACTGATTTATTACGAGACAATGTATTTTTGATAGATGAATTATTACCAAAAACAATACTTGTATTCAGACATTTCAGGCTACGTACAATTGATAAAAATTCAGTGGTATGGCAAAACTAAAATATTTTCAATTTCAAAATTACCTGATCTTTCGTGACAATAAAATTATTTTTTGGCACTTTTGAGGCAACTATCAATAAAATACCTTGGGTAGCATAATTCTCTCGCAATTTCATAGATGTTCTTAATTTCCTCGTCTAAGAATTCAGGATCACAAATTCTATATGCCCGTAAAAACATCCCTGAGAAGACAGTTCGTTTTATCTTGGGGTGATGGCTGGAAAAATTATGAATGAAAGCATTCACTGCTGCTGGTTTAAGGTAAACTTTGAATTTAAAACCGTTGTCGGTTCTCATAACGACTGTGTCAAGAAATGGTAGGGTTCCATTTCCAATTTGAATTTTATGGATGGAACCAGGCCATTCAAAAGTTCTAAAGACTCCAAGGGGTCACGATCCCGTGGCCACAGGCATATTATGTCGTCAACGTATCTCTGTACCATGTCAAAGTAAACGTAATGATATTTGGTAAGTATCTGATTTCGTAAAACTCCATATAGATATTTGAGAGAGTTGCAGTTAAACAGCTTCCCATTGCCAAACCAAAAATCTGTCTATAAAAACAACCATTAAACGTAAATGTATTATCAATGCATGACAGATTGTTAGTTGAAGGTTGCCTCATCAGTTCTTTTAATAACATGAATATGAGCGATGGTCTTTTTAAGATGGACGAATTGTTAAAAAGTTTTATTCTTGATGATTTAAAAGTTAACAAGTTGTTAGATATTTTACAAACATAGTTTTGTAGTGTGATTTTAGTAACTACATATTTCCGCTAAGTATGTCTTTTGTTTTGAACAATGTTTATTTGCATACTTAAGTAGGTTGTCGACTTGTTTTATTATTTGTGGCCTCGTGTTGCTTTCTTGTATAAGTTGTTCTCTTAAAATTGTTCAGTACCCTGAAGATGACTTTGGAATAAAAGTTGAAAGTCTTGGTACCTCCTTCTTTCATTTTCACGTGAGGATCTCTTAATACTTCACCCACGGGACCATTGTGGAATTGCAAGAATATATATATATATATATATATATATATATATATATATATATATATATATATATATATATATATATATATTTTGCTGTTTGCTGTTCGGTTTTATCAGTTACACATTAATTGTAATAGCCGTTACAACTATATTATACGTACACATACAATTTATATATATATATATATATATATATATATATATATATATATATATATATATATATATATATATATATCTGTGTGTGTGCATAAGACATAAGTGGTGTAGTACTCATTGTTATCAGTAGTAGTGTACCGAAAACACTTGCCTCAACTGCTGCAACGGTTGGTGGCCGCAGGAACAAAGAGCATTACCATGAAAGAGATGAAGTTATTTTGGATGTGCTTGCCACATCATCAAGGCCATTATTGGTATTGTAATCATCATCATTTTTACTTTTCAATCGCGTGGCAGCCGTTGGCAACTGATGGCGCTTGATAAATGCCATGACGTCCCCACTCAATTGCATTTGCTGGAACTTGGTCAGCGCTGTAATACTATGCAGCTGTCAACTGCATAATCACATTGTCGTTAAAGCTCATTGTTCAGGAAGTTTTTCGTTTCCCTGTTTTTTTTTTTTTTTTTTTTTTTTTTTTTTATCAGAAATCCCCACGCTGCTTTTTTTTCCTATACCTTTATTTTTTATTTTTTTTGGATGATGAACCGCAATCTGACCATACACATATGTATATATATGTATATCTATATATATATATATATATATTATATATATATATTATATATATATATATATATAGTGTGTGTGTGTGTGTGTGTGGGTCTTATCTGTTGTTTCCTCTATTTGCCTTTTTCCGCCATTTTCTTCCGGGCATTTTATTGGAACCTGATTGCGTTTTTTTTATTATATTGTTCCTGAATAGATGTTCATGTTGAAATTATTACAACTGCTACAACTACTGCTAATAATAATAATAATAATAATAATAATAATAATAATAATAATAATAATAATAATAATAATCCCATGAAGGGTTAGTTCTGACCCGTAGTCCGCTTCCCGTCTGAGAGTCCAGCAGGCGGGGCGGACTTCAGATCTTCTTGGGAGGGCCGAACTAATCGTCGTAACAACAGGAAAACAATGCAAGAGTTGCCACAACTCACGTTACGGTTGCAATCCCAGCGGCTATTAAGGGGTAATTACAGGTCATTACCGACCTCGGCAGATAAACAAAGGCCTGACGGGTAAATACGGAGCTTCAAGGATTTAAAGAGATGGCCAACATGGGAGCTATATTGGGCTAAATGGCCCCGTGATTAATTAAAATAAATTATTCAAGAACACAAACGCACGCTTCTCTTCGTCTTATTCGCGGGGAGGTTTTTTTTGTTTTTGTTGGAGTGTGTGTACGTACTTTGGAGCAGGCTTTCAATTACTGTACAATGTACCCACTTCCTTGTGCCATTTTGTGTGCGTTGACTTTATGTACGTACTTGCAAACTCCCATTTAAGGAATTAGTCATACAAGCAAATACATTTTTAAAATAATTTTTTTTCCTCCATATGTAAACATAAACAGGTCATTTAAGAAGTGGTTAAAAATACATAAAAGACTTATATCTTATTATATGAGTATATCCTATTATATGAGTTAATTATTCAAGCACACACACACACACACACACACACACACACACACACACACACCTGCTATGAATACTTGAGGTAAAATCTTGGGTTTTTTGAGATATGTGAAATGTAAACAGGAATGACTAAACTTAGGATCTAGTAATTGTTTTGTACAGCAGTGAAATGAATGGGGCCTTTTTTTATTATACTGCCTGCGTGTGGTCAGCATAAGTTAAGAAAATTGCTTTGTAACAGTCTCTCTCTGTTTGCGCTTCTAAGAATCATAAGCTTACGTGGATGTGTTTTCCTTGCTGTTGCGCTTTGTGCCCTCGTACGCACGTGCTTGTGAGTCTGTGCCTTTAAGGAAAAGTAGTATATTCGTGTTACTTATTGATATTTACTCTGTGAGCTTTACCAATTGCCTTGTTGTGTTCACGGTCGGCCTCTGATGGTGTTTTATTTTTTTGGGAGTGATTGCACTCATAATGGCAAACATATTCATTGTACATTTATTATTAGCATGAACATCTGTTTGCCACGTGTCCGAATGCTTCCTTAGAATTTCCGTTTATCTCTTGTTATTTATAAACCCTGATTTGCTTCACTCAGTAGTTCCTTGTTGGACGAGTCGATTAGGTGCTCGACTACTGGCATCAGGGTCCGGGTTCGATTCCCGGCTTTGCTAACGCGGAATCAGAGGAATGTATTTCTGGTGATAGCAATTCGATTCTCGATGTGGTTCGGATCCCACAATAAGTTGTGGGTCCCGTTGCTAAGTAACCAATTGGTGCCTAGCCACGTAAAAGTTATACCTAAACTTAATTTCAAAGATGCGTTTACAGTTAGCCGTATGCAGTGTTTATCAGGTATTTCCCACTGCCTCAGTCAGCCTTCCTCGTTCGTTCGTGTACATGTAAATTTCTTTTTAATCATAATGTTTAAACTTACTTTCTTCTGCAAAGTGAACACCATAATCATGTATTCTTATGGCCAAAACGTGAATGAAAACAGTTAAAAGTGATATTGTTGAAGCTACGAAAATCTGTATTAATCAGACTAATGAATTGCGTTATCGATGTGTTAATCATCATTGATAATCTTATCTCTCGCACAAAAGTTATCTCCATATTCATGTATTCATGAGACTAACATTAAGGAAAACGCTTTCAAAATTATCCCTTTCCATCTAACTTAATTATGCTGATGAATAATGTTAATGGGCTATGAAGCGTAAAACTTCGGTATCTTTGTGAATCCCATATGTTCTGTTTTGAAGTCAGTCCTATTATCGACTAAATGTAACTGATTTTTAAGTGAGAGAGTTATCGTATCTTTCTCTCTGATTATTTCCCCTCTCTCAAGAGAAGTTAAACTAAAGATAGTGCAGCAGTTCTCTTTCTCTCTCTCAATGTTTCAAGTGTGATAGTAAATTATCTTGTGGCAGTCCATTATTTTCACCTCTCTCTCTCTCTCTCTCTCTCTCTCTCTCTCTCTCTCTCTCTGTGTGTGTTTCAAGTGTGAAAGTAAATTATATTGTGGCAATTCTCTCTCTCTCTCTTTCGTGTGTGTGTGTGTGTGTGTGTGTTTCAAGTGTGAAAGCAAATTATGTTGTGGCAGTTCTGTCTAATTTTTTAGCTCTCTCTCTCTCTCTCTCTCTCTCTCTCTCTCTCTCTCTCTCTCTCTCTCTCTCTCTAGTGGCTTTTCTTGAAGTGGAGGGTGAGGAATGTGTAATTTTCCTGCTGTCAGTAAAATGCAAAAGTAATTTCGAACTTGCACCTTTGTCAGTTATGGGATTATCGATTTTAGCAGTTCGCCTTTTTTTCCGCACCGTTTTTTGCTGTCATTAATTGCTGTTCCAGTTTTTTCTAGTATAACTGGTTTTCTAATTGTCCCAATTGTCAAAAAAAGGGGGTGGGGCTTTTTGAAACTTAATTATTCTAATGATTTTATACAGCCGAGTATTTTTTTATTTTTAGGTTATTGGAATATTTTCATCATTTCTGTTGTTGTGACCAAATCATAATGATTTTTTTTTATTGAACGTTAATTATTGCTTGAAATTGTTTAAACTTTCGTATTTATGAGTTAAGATATTTCTATTTATCCGTATTGGGAAAAAATATTTCAAAAATATATATACTGTTTTGCGTCGTTATCGTCGAATAAAATGATGTGGCCTGCAAGGCAAGAGCACGAATGATAATATTCTATGGCGGTGGGCGGTTGGTTGCCTTCGGAACTCCGCGGGAAATTAGAGTCCTGGGGTTAGGAATCCCAAGGGACCGTAAGTTACTTAGGCCATCTTATTAGGCCATACTATGTCAAGGCCCGCGTGACTTTTATTAAGAATTCCCATTTTCTAGAATCTTGCCTCTCCCATTCTGCGGTTAGTTATTGTTTCTTGCTGTTTAATTAGAAGTTAGTTACGCACATCCGGCTTTCGATTACGGCGGAAGCAATAGATTCAGAGCAGCTGCTGCTGCTGGTATTTCGTTTCTTTTATCCCTAACCTCCTTTATAGGAAAAGAGCACGCTCTCTCTCTCTCTCTCTCTCTCTCTCTCTCTCTCTCTCTCTCTCTCTCTCTCTCTGTTGTAGCATTTCGCTTCTCAACCCAGGAGCTCTGGTTTCGACTGTGGTAGAGGAAGGAACGTTCACTGTGTGTTTTTTTTTCTTTTTAATAGAATCCTTTGATGCTAATTAGGCATTGAATAATATACTTTGGCCTTTGACTTTTGTGGGTCACAGCCATTGTAGGAAATATATAAATATATTAAATTGTTTTATGTTAATTGTACTCCTTGATTCCCATGAACAATCTTCGCCATGTTCCAAGTCTTAAGAAAAATGTACTCATCAGGAAGAGTCACAGATCTCTCACCATGAAGAATATCACAAAATCAGGCCTAAAATAACCCATAATTGGTATGTGTTGAGGTCAGTTATACTGAAGTAAGCGTTCAAGATCTGAAGACAAATAGGTAATTTGACCTATGAACACAAGAATATTCACCACACACACACACACACACACACACACACACACATATATATATATATATATATATATATATATGATGTATATATAATATATATATATATATATATTATATAATATATATTATATGTGTATGTGTGTGTGAATATTCTTGTTCACGACCAATCGGTAATTTACAGTTAGGAGAAAACGTACCTTGAAAATTATGGAAGAACTCTTTTTCTAAAAGTGCTTTCTAAAAGAAAAGGCGTGAACTTTTTTAATAATTTACGCGTAATATTATATATATATATATATATATATATATATATATATATATATATATATATATATATATATATATATCACCGCGCAGATCATTCAAAAGTTCACGACCTTCTTTTTTTTTTCTTTTTTATAAAGCACTTTTAGAAAAAGAGTTCTTACCTAATTTTCAACGTATGTTTTACCTAACTGTAAATTACCGATTAGTCGTGAAAGAGGGTTTCTTCCTGGGGTTGCAAATACTCCTTCACAGCATGAATGACCTTATTATTGCTTCCAAAATAGTGACCACGCAAGTGGAACTTTAGATAATACAACAGGCGAAAGTCAGACAGTGCTGGGTAGGGGAAGAGGTGGGGGTGGGGGGCGCCAGGAAACAAGGCGGGAAAAAGTCAGTCACAATTGGCCGTTACAGCCACTGCTACCTTGTCTATGTGATATTGTTTTAAGTAATGTTTCCAGAAAACCATGCCAGAAACCCAAAATACAGAGGCCATCACGTTGCGAGCAGAAACCACTTGCTTGAGTTTATTAGGCGGTGAGAACTACGGCGTTTCCAATATTTGCTTTGAATCTTTATTCAGGCTCAGTTGGGTAAACCTGTGTATCATCCTTGGCTGCGAAACTCCTGTAGAAATGATATGGATCGCCCTGGACCCAAAATGTCAAGTCAATTCCCACATGGTTCACCTTATGTTGAAATTATTCCCGAAGGTTTAGGCCGTGTGTTGGATAACAAAACGTCCGTCATCCAGTGTCATCCAAAATCATGCGATGAAATGACATCCACGTCTTCTTTTGTGCTGTCCGTGAATTCAGTGCAATACTTAATCAGTCACCTGCATTTCAGAGTTCGCAACAATAAATTTATACAATCATGTGAATGATTGTACATGCTGTCACACCGAAATCTTTTACCCAGTACGTATCTTTAAGAGAGGACAACGACGTTGTGATACTCCGGCTCTGCTTTTGCTTTTGCTTTGCTGAAACTATTCGTCAAATGAACTCTCTGCTAAAAGGATACTGTGGCATTTGCCTGCCATTGCAGAAAGACCCGAAATATGCTAGACACTCGTCTGTTATTTTCCCCGACAATCGGAGAGTATGTTTTTAATATATCGCGCACATAGTTATCATGTGGAGAATATTGGCATATCGAAATTCGAAGCTGGGCTTATCGGTGACGGTGGAATTGATTATTTTTTAATGGTTGTTTTGGCAGGGAGATTGCCGTTTCTTTTGGTCTGTTGCAGAAATGCTACAGGGCGTTTTGACTGCCCGAGAGCTTGCGTGCGTGATTGCGTGAGTTTGTGCTCGCCATTACCCAATGATGTGAAGTGGAGAGGCGACAAGTTGTTCCTAATTATATCGCATGGCTTGACATGTCTATCTCACGATTCCAAACTGAATTAACGCTATTTATTGGCAGAATTAATTAATGTGTAGCCCGTCAGTAAGTTTGATATTATGACAGTTCCGAGTTTCGTGTCGTTGTACACTTGCTCGCACATGCAGTGGTGCTTGTTCAAACATCCACACTCAAATGAAATGAATATATATATATATATATATATATATATATATATATATATATATATATATATATATATATACACACAATCCAAATCGGGTAATAATAAAACTTTTTCGTTCCTCTGATCATTTGTAGAATAGAGGCTTTGATTTTTTTTATTGTCTGTGCTTAGGATCAGGCTAGAGGATCAACCGTTAAAAATCTTAATAGGCAGACTAGAATATGAGTCTGATACCTTTGTTCTCACAGATATCCTTACTTAGCTTTGTCGTTGCTGTGATGCTGGAGCTTTAACTTACGAAATTCGCCAAAAATAGATGCTCAGAATTTGCAATTGTAAAAAGGACTTGTCGGGTAATAGATTAAGGTGGTGGTGTTCGTGCCATTTTGTTGTGTCTAACATTGGGATTTTGATCAGTTACATTTATAGATACTATAATGTCCTTAATCATTTTCAATCTGGTACAGACAAATTTAACTTACGGTTTGATATACAGTTTATCATTGTCTGTCTGTTTCTCTTTTCTGCAAGTAGTATGTGCATTTTCCTCCTCCGTCGAACATTGCTCTGTAGTTAATGACCTAAATTTTAGGCTTTCGGCTGATGATGATAAATTCGAAGTGGCCAGTTTATATGTTGTGTCACAGTGCTAAAAATATCGAAAACCAAATCTTTGCTCAGTCCTTTTGCGTCAAAGCATAGACTTAAGCAGCCATAACAGTAAGTGGAAAGATTATAAATTAATGTTCTTTAAATTTTGTTTCTTATTTGGTTGTTTTTATGTTCTGTCGTTGTGATATATATATATATATATATATATATATATATATATATATATATATATATATATATATATATATATATGGAGATAGAGAGAGAGAGAGAGAGAGAGAGAGAGAGAGAGAGAGAGAGAGAGAGAGTGGAATTCTCATCTAATACACATAAGATAGAAGCTTTTATACATAGCTGAAAAGCGCACAAATAATTTTACTTAAAATTTTTTCGTGTCTTGAAGAGCTTTTGCCGAAAACGGACTTTTCTAATATTTAGTAGAAGAAATTTCTCGTTTATTGCTTTAGTATGTTGCAACGTTACGTTTTCTTCTTGTGACCGAGTAAATCTGAACGTTCTCTGGCGCGAGTTTCACAGCGGGGTTCAGTTTTCTAAAGTTTAGCGTACGTTTTAGTTTCATCATTTAATGTATGTGAGAATGAGACGTCCGGAAGGCTTTTCATTTAGGAAAAGTTTATAGTTAGACGTGGCTGAAGTTTATAACTGCGCGAGGAGGAGTTGAATCACGGTTGCATTATTGTTGACGATGATATTCATGGCTTTGCTGGTTTGGGACTGAATGGAAAAAACGTCTTGCCCCGAGGTTGTGGCTATTTATTTTGTAATTGAAAATGTTTATTAGCGTCGTAACTGTCTGCGATGCACTGGCGTTTGTTGCTCCCGCCTCCAGGAGGAATATGGCAGGCATACGTCATGCTGAGAGGAATATATCAGACGTTAATGCATGACAGAATCCCATGATAAAGACCGCCTGGAAGAAATGGCTTCGTTCTCCAAAATCACGGCAGCTGCCATCTGGACCTGAAGGTATAAAGCTGATGCTGTTCTCAAGTAGAAGCTAAGGTACGCTTATTGCATGCAAGAAAGAATGAGGAGCTAAAAAGAATTTGAAGGTGATGTGAGTGGATTTGTAAGTGTCGAATATGTGGCCAAACTCAGATGCATGCAATGTACAAGAGCATTCATATCTAGGTTATGATATAAAACTTACCAGACGCTACTATAAGAATATTTCCTCTTGTGCGATACGGAACGCGGTTTTTGTTATGTTAGAAAGACGTATAAAATGTCTTTGCTTTTATGAAAACGGCACAAATTGATCTTTTGCGACGATTGTATGGATTACAGATATCATCTCCTCAGTCCCTCATTACTTAATTTCTTCTAAGTGGTTCTAAACAGAAGTTCATCATTATGAAAAATCAAATAGCTTGGATTTACGAATCAGGTTAATTGCTGAAACTATAATACTACAGGTATCAAAGATGGGAGGTTTTTGCCCACTATCCGATTGAGGTCTGTTACTGATTGCAAAAGAGAGAGAGAGAGAGAGAGAGAGAGAGAGAGAGAGAGAGAGAGAGAGAGGCGGAGGACGAGATGACGCAGCCGGTAATGACAATCAGTCTGACAATGGAGGTTTGTGAGCGATTGAGCATCGGAGGAGGTTTTCGGATACCGTATGGAATGATGGGTTTCGGTATCCTTTTGCTCCTCTCTATTGGTCATCTTGGGTTTTCTTTGCTTTGTTTTGTTTCTGTTTGTCTAAGAATGTTTTGTTACAGATTACAGTTTGTGTCACAATCATCACCGTAAGATATGGTTTACGTTATGTCCCCTTAAAGTTGTCTCGTTCTGTCTTGTTCTGTCTTTTCGTTGTTAAAATATGCGTACATCTACATATGCATACGCGATGTAAAACGCAATGTGTATCTATGTATTTATTAACCGAGCCTTTTATTTTCAGTTTTCACCAAGGGTCGGTAGACGACAATCCACGGGTATTCCTGTCCCGGTCGAGACTCCCCTTTGACTTTTAAGTATCCAAAAGATACTTTGATCCCGGATTCTGTATCTTCCTTGGGAATACCCAGCGCTACGGTACACATCGTCGTTTAGGGTCGAGACCATATCTTTCAGACAGCCCACTTGGGGGCTAGTTTCCTTTGCTACTGGCCAATCTAGGATAGGATGCCCTCGCTCCGATAACCTGACGTAGTGTTTACTCCTTTTAGTCCTTAGATTATAATAGTTCTACCTCCTATAAAACCGACACACACACACACACATATCCTATTCTATCTGCCTTCAAATACATTATTTTTTTTATGTCAAGCAATACGCATGGTTACGTCTTGTTTGCTTATTCTCTCTCTCTCTCTCTCTCTCTCTCTCTCTCTCTCTCTCACCATGGGAAGCCGTAATTGTCCTATTCTTTAACTACATGTTCCTAACATCATTCATTTCCAATATCTTTTACTGCTGTTGGGTTCCTTCTAATTTTTATCCCATTCCCTTTCGTCCCGTAGTCTCATCTTAGTATAATCCTTAGTATATCCATTGCTCCACCTCTTCTCCTCATCCTCTTTCACCACCTCTTTCGTTCCTCCTCCTCCTCCTCCCCCTCCTCCTCCTGGGGTCGTGGCAGTATAGGAAAATAGGGAGGGTTGACAATTACGGGACAGATTTGCATATACCATATAGAAATGTGTTTCGTAGTGTTACTAAAGGGGAAATTAGATTAAGCCTACAAATACACAAACGATAACTCTGCCGTCATAGTTTTGATTATATTTAGAGGTTATTCGGGGATTTTGATGTTGCTAACGCAGATGAATTCCTTTTTTTTTTTGACGCGGCGCTACGGTAACTCGAGGAATTTTGTATATCATACGGACATGTATACACATTTGATATATATATATATATATATATATAAATATATATATATATATATATATATATATATATATATATATATATATATATATATATATATATATATATATATTGTGTGCGTGTATTTCAGTTTTATTTGGCTCTGTAACTCAGTTCATGTACTTCCAAAATTAGATAATTGTATCCCATCTGAATTCAAATAAACTTGAGAAACGAACACCTACTAAGTCAGCTCAGCGCTAAAATCTACAGCGTTTCACGACCTTTTGTAATCAATCGCATATCTGCAGTAAGAGATACCAGTGCGCATTCCATAGAGCATCATCTCACCTTGTCGCCATGGTCACCACTAAATGCATATCCTCACGGGCGATTAGAAGTCAGAACTCTGTTATATTATGCTCACGAAATGGAGTTTTAATTAGCATGATGAAAACCTCAGATGATTATCGTACTACAGAAACGTGGAGTTTGGCTACCGAGATTGCATCAGATAACTTTGTGATCCCATGGATTGGTGTTACTTTTTATTGTAAATCACATTCGGTATATGAAAGCTTTCAGGCCAGTCCGACGAAAGTAAATTCTACAAAGGTAATGTTTGCAATATTTATGCAATTCGTCCTACGTTTAGAGATATTTTAAACAAGGTTTGGCGCATTTTACTTTTTCAGTCCTACACCAACTTCTTTTTTAAACTTTTCGTGTTAGATTTACGTGTATTTTCTGTAGTTGTCATAAATGCTTACTTTAAGTAGTTTGTGACTTTTATTGGAATTTAAGTACACGTGGAAGTTTTGCGTGATGTTTGTTGCGAGGGGAGGAAATAATGCAGAATTGATTTATTTTTTATTGGCATGTAGGGGTTGGACTGGGGGTTCTTTTGCACATTCTTTGCTTGATGCAGCACATCACTCGGCAAAGGTTGTTTCTGAAATGCCATAGATCTCTTTAATGAATTTTCGAAACAACGTGACAAAAATTCGTTGCATCAGTATTGTATACTATTCAGATGAATAATTTTCGTAGTGTGAAGATGCATACAATGGAATGTGGGGTTGGAATAGGATGATTCTAGCATATTAATTATAGTTTTGAGGAAGGAGATGTCATAAACTTTCACAGGGTGACAATGTGATTTAGCGTCGGTAAGGATTCTGGAAGCTTTTGGAAAAGAGACGTTCAAGAAATGTAGAAGAGAATGAAGGCCAGTGTCAAGTGAAGTCCAAGTATACTTCACATTTTAATAAGAAACGAGAGAGAGAGAGAGAGAGAGAGAGAGAGAGAGAGAGAGAGAGAGAGAGAGAATGTACTTTAATGAAGAGCAAATGAGTAAGTGATGCAGTGTACGGCCTCGTTATTGCCCACTACAATTCCCAAGCCATGAATGTGTAATGAGTTCTTCACTCGGGGTACCATTTTCTCATTTTTCCTTGTACTTGCATCTCGTCTACTGATTCAGCTTAACGCTTTCGCGTTTTTAAATTGTCGCATTTCGTCCGATGCTTATTTGTATTTTATATTATGTAGCCTATCCCTCTTTATATATATATATATATATATATATATATATATATAGTATATATATATAACTTATCTACTGCTATTATATTACAGACGGTCCTCTCGCCAATTAACTCTTTCCATAGAAAGGGGCATGGCTTCAGAGAGCAGCAAGGCAGCTCTGTCGCTCACATTCATCCTCTGGCTGTAGAATTAAGGCTGAACATCCTGTGTGATAAGTGTCCATAGCTGCTTCATATACTCTTACATTTTATTATCGCAATTGCTGTTGCGAATGTACCTTGGTGCATATGATAAAGCGTTTTCTATGCATAATTCTCTCTCTCTCTCTCTCTCTCTCTCTCTCTCTCTCTCTCTCTCTCTCTCTCTCTCTCTCATTCCCAACCGCCTTTTCCCCATAAAACATTGACGTCGCCAACCTTACCCTGGCTGGCCCTTATCTTGATCCACCGTCATTGTTGTACCTTTTGTTTTAGATTTTGTGTAAACGTCTCTCTGTCACGTATTCTCTCGGTCCGGTTTCTTTTTCAGCACATACACAACACATCATGCATGAGCTAACCCCATGTTACCTATAATGATCCCCCTCACATTTTTTGCTCTTTTTTTTCTCCATTGAACAGTAAAGATAATGTTCACGAGAAACGTTTTAACAATGTACCTTTTAAGGGAAAAATGTATTGTACTTTTTAAGGATAAAAGGTTTGAAGACTTACACCCTCTCGTGTGTTTGTGTTTTCTGCCTTTGAAGGTGTGGAGGACTGCAATTATTAATGCGTATTTTCTCTTGGACTGACAGCCTGCTGACAGCGTAATTTGATGTGTTAGTATGGGTTTCTCTGATTTTATGTAGCCTGTGTGTACAAGACTTTGATCGTCATGCAATATAGACTCCTTTTATCAGATGACATTATGCCACCTTCATTCTGTCGTCCTTGTTGAATTTATATATACGAATGACTCCG